>NW_024370374.1:0-512500 GCF_014805655.1 Passer montanus | reverse complement strand
GAATGAGCCTCTTAGCCGCACTTGAGGGCCTGTCACAGGTAGGCAACCAACAGAGATAATTCCCAGCCTATGCTTGATTGCCCCCTTATAGACACTCACTCATGATTCTGAAAGGCCTCAGACACTGTTGAATAAACTCCTACTCGCTTCCATAAACTTTTTCTCCCATTGAATTTTCCGGGGATGTGAGCAGCTCCCAGCCCAGTCCGAGGATGCCTCTGAATGCACTCCTGTTCTGAATCAAAGCTTGACAACCCCAGGCTCTTTATTGAACAAGAGAAGAAAACGGGGCCATCCCTCCATGGGAGGAATGTGCTTTCTTCTGCAGGTGAAGGCGCTCTCATCAACTTTTGCGTGTTGGGGGTGTGTGTGAAAGCCAGGGAGAGACTGTACTCTTCTTTTAAACACTTGCACTTTGTTGTCTCTGCTGCTACATCGTGCCTTCTGGCTAAAGGTACTTTATGGTACTTCTGTTCCTTTTACGCACTGCTTTGAGTGACTTGAGATTGCTAGAAATGCATGCTCAGCCTTTAAAAATTTAATTTCTATGTAATGGGGGAAATTCTGCTGGCTTTACTACCAAAACAATACTGTTTCATTAGGGCAGGAGTGGTTCAATATCTAATTTTCTCATCTGTCTAGGGCTTTGCCCACAAAATCTTGGATATTCAAATGCACCTGGTTCAGACTGATCCTGAATGACGCATACCTATCCTTAGCAAAATCCACCCATATAAGCTTCTTTAAAAAAACCCCAAATAGCAGAAAAACAATAAACAAAACCTTTTCTCAGAGCTTGTAAACGTTACACATAGTGTGTTAGGACCTTTTTTAAAACATACATGGAATCAATGGCAAAAGATAAATAGTAAAACTTTGCTATCTACAGATATTATTTGTCCAATAATTCTTCATGATTTTTCCAAGTAAGTCCCTTCTAAAAAGCTACCAATGAGGGGGAAAAAATCAGGTTGCACAGCAAATGACACAATTTCTCTTTCTGTTTCTAATGGTGTATCAATAATATTTCAAAATCTTGACAACATAACCATGAGTCAACCACAGTTAACATGTAAAAATGTTCAACAAAAGGGATTAGTGGCACAACAGACAAGTCAAGACTTGTGCATCTGCCATCACAGTCAGCTCTGGTCAGTTACAAAAAAGAGATGTCTGCATAATTTAATCTGTTTTCTGGTCACCTATCTTTCACGTGTAATGGGTATTGTAATAGTTTACCATGAGATCAATCCTGCAATTCCTTTTTCCATTTCTTCTGGCTGCCATTCAACCCTTCAAAACATTCAACTCTTCCTGACAGCAGGGGCAGAAGCTATATTTTCTTTTGTATCCTATGGTATTAGAAAGAACACTGGTCCTCAACAAATTAATATTAATTGCAGGTCAGCTACTGTAGTGACGAATGAAGCAATATTTTAGTAACTGTTTTCAGAATTAATATCTTAACATCCCCAGGTGCAACACTGAGCAGATACTGAAGTTCCTAACACTAAATAAAATTAATGGTTGAAGGCTAAACTATGAGAAAATCCTTTCCTGGGGACAGCTGCTTCAAAACCACCACCAGGCACAATCAGCCTCCTGAGAACATGCTCTAGGGAGCTGCTCTTTCCCTCTCACAGGAGGCTGAGAGTGCCTAATACAGTCTGAAGTTTTGCTGATTAAATCTACCAATCTATCAGCAAATTCATAGGTGCAGTTTGCAGGCCCTGGAGAGGGAAGGTGGGGTCACCAAGACCTTCCTGCAGAATTACATCATGCACTCTGATGTGCATTAAGCTCCTTGGGAGGGGTTTAGCCCCTCCAGCCACTGCAACATCTCTCCCTAGGCATAAAGCAATTTGAACTACTGAAGGGACTTTGGAACATATAGTTTGGACTTCCTCTATTCCAAGAGGATCATAGGAATTCTATAGGAATCAAAGCTAAATTAAATCCGATTACAAAGTCTGTTTCTGGAAATCTAGAGATGTCTGTTTTATAGGTGCAGGGTTAACTTAATTCCTAATTACTTTCTCTCTTCTAATTATCAACTTTGGCGCAAATTCCGCTACTACTTGAAGCACTAAGGAGCAGATAATGTGAATCTTGACTTGGTAGGTAATCTACAACCTCTTCTTCAAAAATCACCCGTATGAATGGTGGGTGGAGGGGAGAAACAACAGGGAGATGAAGAGCAATTTTCATTAGGTCCATGAATAGCTTGTGGCAGAGCAGACAAAAAATAGGTATAGCACAAGAACAGACTAAGTTCCTTTAACATTGACTGGTAGTGCAGCTAAGGCAATATTTTCAGGCAGATTTACACTTTTTCTGAAGTTAATTAATTAACTAGTATTTTACTTTTTATTCTGGCTCATGTTATTTAGTTTAAAATGGCAACAAATTCCCACAAAGGATGGAACAAACCTTTTCATAGTTGGGAGGCTCATAACACTGAAATTTAAGGCCAAACAATGTTGTCCATCCCAGGTTGCATATTAACCCAAAATTTTCCACCTCTTCTCCCTCAGCTTCAAGAATGCTGATTTCTCTGGAGCACCTGTATGGAGCTGTGGTGGTCAATTAGTGGTCTGCTCTTGATTAAGGACTTTTGTTTTCTAGTCTGACAGGCACCAAACCAAAGCCAAGAGAAGAAAAAAATGGAAAACATTATCCATAAAGAAAAGACGGATTTGAGCCTGCAGCTGTTATTGCTCATCTGGTAGCTCTTCACCAATACCTTCTTTGCTAAAAAAAACCCCTTAACCAACCACAAAATAAGCAGTCATACATAAGAGCCAGGTTTCAAACTTTGACCAAACAAAGGCTGATTTATGAAGCATCTTGGCCAGTTGTCACGATTTTATAGGAAAAAAAAGCAGAACTGTGATCCATTAATGAACATCTAAGGGGGTGCATGACATGGCTAGTTTTATTTGTAGTTGACTCAAGGCTCTTAAATTATGTATCAAGGGATGCCCCATTTGTTTCACTGCTGTGTCAGGGATTCTAAATGGAAAACGGGTGCTTTGCAATATCTCTGCAATTCTTTGTTTGGATGTTTGTTTCCAAAGCTTGCTTGTCTCATTAGTAAGGCCAGTGACATGCAGAATGAAAGAGGAGTGTGTCAAATTAGTTCTTTGAATAAAGATTAGTTAAACATCTTCATGTCTCAGTGATTATTTCTCAAATTTTATTTTAATTTTAATTTTTTTTATCAATAATTTCCTAATTTACATTGCTGCCATGTGATCTATAGGGAAAAAAGCCCCTTCATTCCCACTTGACCAAGACCAAAAGCCAATTACAATCTGATTTTTTGATCCATTTAAGCACATGAACCAGGAATAATACATGATTGCCCAGTTTCAGTAGCTCTCTGAATTGTGACACTCATGTTTTTTAAACTTAAAAAGAGGTTTTAGCTGTGTATCAATATGGCAGTGGTGGAAGATGAAAAGACTGACTTGTCAAGTAAAGTCCAGCTCCAGAGAAGCTCTATTGCTCCTGGGGCTCCTGGAGCTCCAATTAAGACAAAGCCAAAGCCACAATTAATGAAGATATCTGCTGTAGCATGTTACAATTATAGTACCATGGTGGCTGCCAACAGCTGTGAAATACATTTCAAGGTGGTTTTGTTTCTGGTTTTTTTTTTTTTTTTTTTTTTTTTTTTTTTAAATCAGCCATCATCAGTGCATTAAGAATTAAATACTACCTGTAAAAAGTACGGAGGTAGCATAAATGCTACCTTAATGAACACACCTACCTATACATTATAACTCTTGATTTCATTAATAGGATAAAGACCAAGCAGTGGTTGTAAGGTAAATGGCATGAATAATTTACAGGAGTACAAATAGCATGTTGTCTGCTACAGAATAACCATTCATCAAGAGCATTACCAGAGGTCAGCAGCTCAGTTAGAAAAGATTTTCATCTTTTTTAGAGGGAATACTTACAAGCAAGTTGAATACAGGGCAGAGCTGTGAGTCAATAAACTTTAGTCTCAAATCATAAAAGGTTTGAGATCTGAAAATACCCCAAATTTTTTTTATTTTTCTTTAATAAATACTCATTTTTCACCTGAAAAAAAAATGGGGAAAACTCAATTTTACCTTGAGAAATCTTGCAAAGTTCTACAGCCAGTGTATGCAGGATAGCACAAGTTGGAAGCTCTTAACTGATGGTTCTGAGCTTAATTAGTTAGTGGCACATGCCAAAATCTGAGCTGTAATTAGTCAGTGGCAAATGCCAAATGTGCTGGTAAGTGATGTCATACTGGGCTTGCAGATGCTTTGTCTTAGTCAGATGAAATGTGGCATCTCCTTGATGCAACACCACTTCAGCATTCTGGGGTTTTGTTTATTTTTATTGCAGCACTTTTCTGATGGGGTTAGGCTGAGTTGGTATTTGCCCTGTCAAGTGCTTTTTCTTCTCAGCCTCTGCCTGGCTGTGAAGGGTGCAAGCCTGGCTGGACTACCCCAGCCTCACCTCCCAACATTGGTCTCACACAGCTGCAAAGAGTGGGTGCCTTCAGGAGAATATGAGCACACCCCCAGCATTCCCCTGTTTTTAACTCCATGATTTTTCCAGTAATTACAGTTCTTGTGGAACTGTAGTTATTTTCTGTGAAATACAAAGCTGTGTTTTGTGTCAGGTCCATACAGGCAACCTGTGTATCTGTGATTGTGATATGTGTGGAAACTGACCATGGAACAGTTATAAAGATGAAGTCTAATAAATAACTGAGGAAGTAAAGCTTGGAAGAAGGCCTTTGAACCTATCCTTTGTTCGCAATTAACCTTTATAAGTCTTAAGTTGATTTAGGAGCATTTGAATTAAAGCTTTAAGGATGTTGCTGTTTGGCAGGAACTTTCTGCTTCTAGCGAAAAAGAGTTTTGCAATAATAACCTTTTGAAGTATAATTTTAGAATATTGCTTGTAGTAAAGATCTTTGAAACTATAGCTTTAGAATATATAAAAAGGAAACATGCTTATCTTGATGCCTTAACAAAATATTGAAAAGCAGCTTGAGAAAGGAAGATGAACATCAACTCAAGGATTGATAGTTTCAACCAAGGAAAGCTGGACATCACTGTTATGGGATTTATAGTCCTTGCAATTAAAAGGTGGACCCACATCTGGAATCTGGACCTCACCAGCTGGGAGACTTCCTTCTTCTTTTGGAAGCTGGACCCCCACCATGTGGGGATACTCCTTTCTGGGATACATCCTGAGAAAAACTAAATCACAATAATGTATAGAATTCTGATGTAAAAATTGGGAATAGAAATTGCTGAGAAAGCTTATGAGTACCCCTATAAATATCTGTAAGCCACACCTGTCTGTGTGCAGTTGGAGGGAAAAATTCCCCCGCTGTACCCAGCACTGTATTGCTCATACTTTACCAAATTAATTAAAAAATTGATTGCTGCTTGAGTATTGGCCTAGTCTAGTTTCTTATTTATAATATTTTCTCACAGAGAGCAGATGACAGGTTTCCTTCAGAGCAGAGATTACAAGTGCTGACACTGCCTTCAGCACAAAGCAAAGAGTTATCAGTACACAACCATCTGCTAAGAGATAAGACAACTCAAAAGAAACAGCCAAGAAAAGCAGGTGCTGCACAAGCTACTGCCTGGTAATTTAGTCTCATAAAGCTAACTTTTAAGAACTCTGACTTTTCAGATTTGGCAGTGGAATCTGTCTGGCAGTGATGCTGGTGCAAAAAGCACGAGTACTGCCCTTGATTCTGTTTGCTAGTGAGATCCAACACAGAGTATTTCTGGTATTGCCAATAGAAAGTGTTCTTTTGGCCTAGCTGTGTGGTAAACAACCACAACTTTGCTGCTAAACTATTCATTTTGTGGAATACAATGGCCAGGAAGGCAGGGTTTATTCCTCTAAGGATCAGTAAGGTCTGAATCTCTGCTTTTGTACAGCTTTTGTGAGTGAGTCAGCAGCTGAGGGTAAAGCAGGATGAGGTGTCTCTCAGAGCAGAAAACTTCTTTCCCAAACACTTTGGACTACAACCGTGGATCATACAAATAATAAACCTATGTCATCAAGCCCTGTTTTCTTCACGTGAGTCTACACAGTCATTTGGAGAAGTGATGAAGGAAGATGTGGGAACAAGATTTGATATCTGGGAGAGCTTTCTCAGGCAAAGATGTGAACTGTGCAACTTCTCCCTTCACCTGCTAGAAATGATTCTTGCTATTCATCTGCTGTTGCTTTCCTAACCTGTGAGCTGGAGGGAACTGTATTAACAGGTTATGCTTCTGAATGTTTCCTCATGTATATCCAAGGGACCCACATTTCTCTGTGTGTCTCCATTTATTTGGAAATGAGGAGGAAGCAAAAAATGCCTGAGTGTGTGCCAGTGTCTAAGAAACTTCACGTGTAAAAGGTTTTCAGGTGCCTATTTTCAGCCTAAGAAAAGAAGTTCCTCCTTCCATCTTCCACATCCAAATCACCTCCACGCTCATCACAGACCTTGACTGTTAATCTCCTTTACACTGCCTAGGATAATTAAAATTTTGACAGCCAACATATCAGCAATGGATTCTTAGTTACCAAACCCTGATGCACAACCTTAGAAAGGCATGACCCAGACTGCACACTACAGAAATTATATCATAGTCCTGCCTCCCAAAGCAGCCTGTAACTCACTTCTCTTCAAAACATGCTCAGCTCATTGTGCTTGATTTGAAAATGCGAGTCACTCAGGGTGGAGTTTATGCCTGACACAGACCAGATAAACTCCCGTCAGTGCCTCACAATACTTTTTTTTTTTTAATTTAATCTTTAAAAGGACAGGCTGCTGGTTAACTGAGACTCCCCTGTTTGATTGACAGTATCTGTCAGAGGCAATGAACTCCACTTGAACATTGCCTTTATGTTCCTGTGTAAAGTTGTTCAACTGTGACCCTTCCATCTGTTCCAGCTAATCTGAAAGTCATTTAGGCCCGCTTCTCCATTCATCCTAAACACAGCACATTCTCCTGTTAACACACATATGCAAAGTTGTCAGGCCGTCAGCTACGTAAGGGCTTTTTTCCCCTCTTTTTTTTTTTTTCCAGACTCCCACAACATCTGTGTATACGTTTCCTTGTAACAATTATAATTACAAAAAATAAAATCAGAAACTGGCTCAAATCTTGCTAATTACTTTAACAAACATAATAGTAAATATCACAGCATTACTTCAGAAAATATTCAGAGGGGTCCTTTAAGGAAAGGTCATCAGGTAGCTAACTCTGGTGCTCCAATGTGCATGTGCAAACCTCCATATTTTAAACACTGAAACAAGTCATTGCCTTGAAGGTATAAGATCTTTACCAAAAATGTGGTTTATTTTCAGACTGCTGCTGATAAACAGCTGTTCAAACCTACTTCAAATATCTATGATTGTCATATCCTACTTGATATGCAATTTTAAAATGCATATGAACTTATGGAAAAAATGTCTGGAAACTCTTAACAATGTGGTAGTCTCAGTTAATTTACTCTTTTAAATTTATCTTATACCAGTAGGAAACTATTCCACTAACAACGTCAGCACAGTTAGTATTTATCTTGAGAACAACTAATAAATCATCTGTTCATTGCACACAAAGGTAATGCTGGCAATATATAGTTGAGTTTAAATTCAGGAGAGTAAGTATTCATTATGGTCCTGCTGAAAAACTATGAAATACACCCAACAAAACTAAGAAAAAACAAAGAGGCAATTTCTGATGTGTCCAAAGAAATACAAAGGGAAGGTTCTCACCCAATCAATTTGCTATTGCCACAGAAGAAAATGTTTATATAAATTTCATCATTCATTATTCATTTCTGGTACATGCACACACCAAAGTCTTTACAGAAGTCCAGGTTCTTTACAAAAAAAGAGAAAAAAAAGCCTAATGCCATCTATTGTAAACTACTTCCAGAATAAAGAGGAGAAAAATGCTAAAATTTATGGAATAAAACAAAATAACAATCAGAGGGAGAAAAAAACAATATAGAATTACTACGGAGTTTGTTGTGCTTCTCAAAGGGATCATGACTATGTGCTGTACACACCCACACAATACCTCAAGTATTTATTATATAGAATGCGTACTTCTGGTAGAATCTTGACTTCTTGGTAAATGTTAGCACAAAATGAGTGACACTTGTAGCAAACCTTTGTTCTCGTGGCTGATTTCTCTGACAGAAGTTATATAGAAGAATAGAATCAGGAAAAAGAAGAAAAAAAAAGCCCCAAATCTCCCCAGCCTACTGTTCAGCTCTGTCATACAGAGGTAAAGAAACTAGACCTCCTATTCATGTGTTACCCACTTTGGTTGTCATGCAAGCTTTTTGGCCATTCTCATTGTACTTGAATGATGGTAAAGTAATAAAAGCAATGGGATGAACCTCTTTTTTTTTTTCCTTTTTTTTTTTCACTCACAAGGAAGAAGTGTTCTGGATTCCTGTTATGGTGTGATGGAGGCTCAACAGTGACAGTGAAAGTCTGCCAGCCTCACATTGAAGACACAATAGTACAAGTTTAAGTACAAGGTTGCCATTTGTGCTATGATTTATTTTAATTCTTTTAAATAATGTGCATTGAGCTTACATGAATTACCAACAATAAACTGAAGCAATCCTTATGTGTCCAAATGCTTTCCTGCTATATTTATAGGAATACAGCTTGTAAAACCTGATCTAACAAAGTATGTCAAAATTACAGGGTTAATTGCAAAATGCTCAAAAATTACTCAAAAAGCTTGTCTGTCTTTTCATGAGTATCATCTCTGCTTAAAATATAGAGCCTCTTTACCTGTCTTCATCAGCAAAGCCTTTAGGATGAGATTCACCTGCTATCTGCTCTACAGACCTGTTGAGGTCTGTAGAGCAGACAGAAAATCTGAAGTGGCCTGGTCTGCAGAAATATGTCTCCTTTTAGGGTGTTGAAATGGCAGCCTGTGCTGATGAGTCAGACACTTTTAGATGTGTTTATTTCTCTTACTATAAAGTCCTTGAGACAGAGAGCCTGGACACCTGTCCTGGTGGGGTTTTTACTGATGAATGCAGTCTTTATTTGCCGTAAGTACTATTAATGGAGAAGCTTTGCCTTTATTTACCATTAGTACCATTAGTGAGGAAGCTTTGACAGTGCTCCCCAACACTTCTGGCCCTAAAACCTTGGTGTAGAGACACTCCTGTCTCCTGTGGTACTGCTTTTCATATCTTCTTGTATTACTGATGATCAAATTAATGTCTTAGGAGTCTAACAATAGAGGTTTTCTAATTAACTCAGGAAAGTGGCATTAAAAATACACTTAAAATAGCTTCCTGGTATCTACCACTCTTGCTTGACATGCTGGACTTCAGAGATGGGTTGAGTGCTGCCTGATATGTATTGAGCTTTTACTTTACCACCTGGGGATCACTGTTGCTTTCCTTTTATTTTGGATAAGGGCAAAGTAAAATGAGTTTGCCATAACAAAGGGCATTAATTTCAAGAGAAAAGATGTCACAAAAAAGGAATTAAATTTCCTTGAAGATGGAAGAGAAGGTGGATTTTCATGAGTAAGGGCTCTATGCATATATAAAAGACCTCTAGGGAGAATCAGGTCTTTGTGTTTTTTCCCAAAATCTCAGAACAGTAAAAAACAACTACTATAGCACAGTGAGAGAGAAGTTATAACAAAAGTGATATTGGAAGTCCAAGAAGTCTGCAAAGAACAAAAAGTATCTAAGATTCACTAAAATCTATGGCTCATGCCAAGTTTGAATTTTTTGAGTACTCATGCTGGTTGTTTTTCCCAAACATCAACACTTTGTAGCATTATGTAATATATTGTTAGTATGTTGACTCTGAAAGAAAAATTCATGGCTTTACAGTCCCAGGGAAGAGGCCCTGGGGGGGAGTTCATGGGGAAAGAAAAAAGAGAAAAGGTAGAGGTTCCAGCTGATAATAAATCTCATTTGTGGATGTATCTTTTACTTTGACAGCGGCACTCCTGGCTTTTCTAGGATCTGGTTGTTTCTCTGTATCAGAAGATGAGTACTGAACATGCAAGGTGCAAATTACCCTTTGGCTTCTTACCCTGTCTAGTTTGTATCGAATCTTTGCCCAGTCCTCACTGGAGGAAGAAAAAGATGACTTTCATTTAACCATTATACTTTATAATATTACTTTTATCTGAACACACAACTGATAAAGTTATAAGAAAATCTCATACAAAATAATGTTTTTAAACATTACTGTGTCATCTACTCTGTACAGTCAAATGATGAAAATTAGAGACTGCCTTAAAAATAGACCTTTTTAAAAATATATATATAAATTCTTATTTGCCTTTTGATCTTTGCCCCTAAAAAACCACCTTCAATAAATCTTTCAAGATTTATTTCACAATCAAAAGACCCGAAAGCATACATTTAAATGAAAAAAGAAAGAAGGCAGCAACTTCTTTGTAACTGTATGACTCCAAGAGCTGGGGACTAGAAAAAGAATAATAAAAAATACAGATTTCTGAGCTGAGACTGGGGAGCTTGAGTCAGTTAGTCCATTCCCTTCCCTCAATACAACTGATGGGGGGAGATAAAATCATACAGCTCTTTGCATGATCCTGTCATAACCACAACAGGAAAGATTTTTCAATGGACCAATGTCTGTCTTTAAAAACCAATCCTACATGACAGAAGTTTTATAAATAGAAACCTATATGGTCATCCACTGAAAAGGAGAAACAGGAAAGTAAATTCTTCAACTTTCATTAGTAGTTCTTGCAATTTTTGAATGTGTAGGGAGATTACAGAAGTATTACATGTGACCCACAGAAAATTATAAAAATCTGCTGACATTTTCCCATGCCCAGATTTAGGTGTGTAATCTTTTCACTCTGAATTGCCACTGACACTCATTTTTGAGCTGATCATCTCAGGAACTTCTTGCATCTCATCTGCATGTAACAAACAAATCCCTAGTAAGGAACAGTTCTGTATCTCTCTTTGCCTGCATTGGTGCTTCATTTTTAATATGTTTTTTAAGAAATTGGTTTGATCCAAAAGAGAACTGGAAATAAAGAAAGGTATATATCTTGCCCAGGTTTGCCTGCATATTTACAAAAATCAACATTTTCAGCTACAATGCTGTTTTTGCTATGTATAAACTGAGCACCAGGACATTCCCTGAATCTTTAAACAGCAAGGCAAAGTATTTTTTCTTATTATTCATATTCAGCTCAAAAGTAGAAAACAAAACTGGCATTGGAAAACAAAATTTGCTACAGTTTCAATGTGATCGCAATAACAACTGCACTGTATATCTGACAGAAAGACATTTTAAGGCACAAAGAAAGCTCTTTAGTAAAGACATGGAGGTACCATAAAGACAGTGGAAATAATTATCCTATTAAAAAAGTTTAATCTAAAATCCCAAATTAAGTTTGGTTAAAACCCTGTATTTGTCACTTGAGGATGGCTGAGCTGCAAAAGAAATGTGGATGGGACGGAATAATCTTTAGTGCAAGCAGAGCAAATTGAAGGATGTTAAAACAAATAGTACTCAAAGCCAAGAAAGCCGAAATAAGGACAGAAATGGGATGTAGGAGTATCGGTCATATTAACTCACATGCACCATGATCAGCAGATACCATCATCAATGTCCTTCTTGTTTAAACACTTATTATTGTTTTTGCATATGACAAGTTACTTGCAATGACTTTAAGATATTTGAGAAGTTGGACAAACAGATGCTAGCTGAAGTACAAGCATGAATTAATTACTACAAAACTTCAAATATCACATAGCAATCACTTTATTTTACATCTTCTTTAAAACCTACAGTGGATCTTTTATTTGACTTACAAAATAAAAGCTTTCTAGTATATTTAAGTCATTTTAAATCTTTTCTCTTGACTTCCAGTGAGGCTGATTTTATTTAATGAAAGCTGATATCCTTACACAATGATATGACTCCAGGAGCTGTGGCTCTGACAAAAAGCACCACTTTGAAGAAATTATTCAATCCATGAGAACAGCTGGTTACACTGAGTAATAACTAGTAACACAATCTGTCTCGCTGCATAACTTTGAACAGAAGTATTTTTTAGCTCTAAAGAATGGTTTTAAAACCTAAATATAAGTTACAGAGACAGAGGTCAGTTTAATACATAAAATTTTATACAGGAAATAGGAAAAACAGTAAAGACATGAGGCAAATAGCCATAGTGCATACTCACTCTTGAGCTTTACTCACAGGAGCATTTGCCACTGCTCCTATGAGAACCATTTATTCATTGCATGTACGTTCACCAACCCCACTTCTTTTCTCCCAGCACAGTGCAAAATCCCTCTTGGAAGCATCCTGTTAATTTAAATGCCACTTGTCCATATCAAGCCACAGCAAACAGACTCATTTCTGGAGCTGGAACAAACAGGCTGAAGGGCAGAACTGGAAGAGTAGCAACGGTGCTCACACTGGAAATCATATCTAGGAGGGAAATTCAGTAGAAAACCCAGGTTTTAATAAAGGAAGATCTTTATGAAAAATATGTCCACACATTTCTTCCTCAGAAGCATCCCCACTGGAGCCCAACGGAGCCATCAAATGGGTTTGGGGAGCCTGTTAAATGGGTCTCAGCTCTCTTCTGAAGAGAAGCCTCCTCACTTGTCAGACCTCAGTTTCCCAGGGATTCACCTGGACATCCTCTGTTCTTTCACACATGTTAAATAATGAATTCACCCACTAATCTTTTGACATTGTTACATAGATTTATTGCTACCTTTTACCAGTCAAGTAGCCAGAGTGTCTAAGAGCCTTTGCTGAAGTCACAGCAGGAGCTGTAGGCACTGGGAGGGAGCATCCTGGTGCTGCAGCAAGGCCCACATTCAGCACAACCTTATCAGACTGAACAATGAACGCATGCACAGCCTCATCCCACCAAACTGAAATAACCCAGCCTCCTAAACATATGGAGAAAATTATTTTAGAACAATAATAGCATTAAAAAAATAAACTCATGCCCAGAAACATGCAGTTCCAACTCAATTTTAGCACAGCCCTTCCTCCAACACCCAGGCAAACAAAACATCAGAAAATTTGATTTCATATTATTCAAAAATTGTAGGTCTTTGAATCTATTTTCTTGAGCTAACCAGAGATGGAGTGAGTTTTCCAAATCCTTCACCCAGAGACAGAGCAGACTTGTAATTTCCATGAAGTCCTTCTGCCCCACAGATATATTGTGGCCAGCTGAAGATTCTGCTTTGCCTGCCCTGTCTGCAGTTCTTTGCAATCATTCCCTTCTCTGCTGTCTGAAGTTACATGCTCTGGTGGAATACCTGGGTAAGTGACTAAATGCTTTTGGTACTTCCTTTTATAAGTTGAAGTTTATTAATTGATTTGGGGAGCACTTTTGCCAAGATTACAACCAGTTTATAGCTGCCCAGTATCTGATGCTATTCAGAAACTCCAGTGTTGGTGATTTTTATATTACTTATCCAATTACGGCAATGAGTCGAGGTCTAACAGTCTTACATAAATGACTGCTCAACATAAAAAAGCCTAAATTCAAAGGAAAATGCAAGAGAGGACTATTGGGGGAAAAAATCTCAACCAACCACAAGCTTTGTTTGTATCTCTCACTTTAGATTCATTCATGCAGCATCCAGAAGTAACAGGTATTTGTTACTGGCACAGCAGCAGCAGAGTTGTCTCTGAATCACAGCCCAGCCCCAGAATTTGTCTGGGTTTTGAGCTAAACATTCTCCTCTAAGAATTTTTAATTAATATAAAAAACAAAACAAAACAAAACAAAACAAACAAAAAAACCCAAAACAAAACAAAACAAAAAACAAACAAACAAAAAAAAAACCAAACAAAAAAAAAAACCAAAAAAAAAAACACAAGACCAAAAAAAAACCCACCAGACTTAGAGACTGCCCAGCCCAGACTGGTATCAATTAACACCATCACCCCTCCACACACCCCCCTCCTCCCCCCACCCCTGTCCCCCAGCTATTTTGTAAAGCTCCATTTAATATATTTTCTTAGAGCTGTGTAGTGTTTTGAAGGACTTCTGCAGGGGGAAGCAGCCAGGCAGGTTCTGTGACACTGGTGCTGGGTGGCAGCAGCACAGACAGGCACCAGGGTGGGAAACATTGAACTTCATCCTCAACAAGTATCAAAAGGCAACTTCATTAAAGCCAAAGATTTTTTGCAGTGAGGTAACAGCTTATAGTGTATTGCAAAGAGATATGAGAAAGGGCAGATTTTTCTTATCTTTTGTTATTGGAATTGACCCTCAGGGTCCTTAGGCCTTGGTGAGAGCTTAAGCAAGCTTAGATCAAGGAAGGATTTTGAAATTGAATTTATTCAGATTAGTAAAACCTTCCATGAGAGGATTTACTCTCAACAAGCTGTTGCCAACTCAGAGCTTAGAAAGCCCAGCACATTTTACTGATTTACAATCAACTTTTTTTTTTTTTAAACCCAAGGCTGGCCTCATTAAAATGTTTGCCATCAACATTCACACAGTAGCAAAGATTCCCTGCCAAATGTTTATTTATGGGTATTTTCCTCGCTTGTTCAGATAATTTTCATTCAGATGATGTTTCAGGGTTTCAGGAAAGAGATATTGTAAATAATGATAGGGGAAAGTAAGAGAGGAAGAATTCAGTAATGAAAAAGTGCTCTATTAAAATGAAAACTGCTTCTCAGTCACTATTTCATTTCACAATAAAAACATATCCAGACTGCATATAAAAAACTTTGCTCTTGCACTTGATGTATTGATTTTGATACATCAAATGTTTCTAGCTCTAAAAAAGTGAATTATATGTTCCCATTTCTGTCCTGTGACATGCATGGAGCTCTCAGTCCCGGCTGTTTTGTTTCAGCAGGGAGCACTCTTATGAACTCCAAGAGAAATCCAAGCCATGCTCAAACAACTCAGCATTTCACCATCCACTTTGCAGGGTCAGGATTTTGTCCCACAGCTCCCAAACCAAATTTGCATGGTTGGAATTCATTATGTGCTTGCACTGGGAAATCTCTCCCTGCCTTCAGGCAGAGGAAGAAGGTGCAGCAGAACTTGCTCAGAGACCACTCCTGGATGGCTTTGCCAGCTCAGGTACCACACCTGTGTTCTGCAGAGCTGCCAGTTTTGGCAGAGGTTTGTGCCTGTGCCTGATGAGTCCCTGGTATGTCAGGGACCTGCACCAGGGCTGTGATACCCACAGGTACTTTGTGCAAATTCCTACCTTCCCCAGCCCGTTGGGAAATGAAGAACAACCCTGACAGCTGCCACCAGGAGGAAAGTGTGAGGGGGAAACCTCCCCATCTCTGGGGAGGGCTTGAGGACACAAATGCAGGAACTCACCTGTTGGGTTTAGCCTTGTTTTAGTGCCTCAGACAATAATTGAACTGCAACAGTCTAGCTCAGCCAATTTCTGTTCAACACAGTCTAAACAGTACTTTATTTTTTTTTTTTTTCAATTAGAAAGTTATCGCCAGAGCAATACTAAACCATTCGTTGCAGCTTCTCAATCTTATAACTTCTTTCTTGGTTGAATCCTAGAAACGTATTTTGCATTTCAATGTGAAAATCTGTCAGGGGAAAAAATAAAAATATATTAATTCTCAAATTGTGTATTAATGTAAGGTGAAATGGTGCAAGGAGCCAAACACTGCAGCACTTGCTAAGAATTTTTACACTGAGTTGATGCAGGAACTATTTTACACAGCTTTAATTTCCTCAGCACGTTCAAATTTCTTTGCGCGTTTCAGTGCTTATTTTATTTCTCCAGCTAAAACTGTCTTCTTTGACTTAGAGCTTTATAGTTTTTTAGGATAAAAAGGAAAAATAAACTCTAAGTATGCACCTTTCTTAGTGTGGAAGATTTTTATAGTATTTTTCCTAAATAATATCTGTTTTCAGAAAAAAACAAACATCATTTTATAAAGCCTTCTCAGAAAATTTCCAATATCAATCCATAAAATGTTTTCACACCTTTAAAGTGCTTTGGGTTTTTTTTCACCTGAAAAATGTGAGAAAAGTATATTTAACAAGGAACACTTCTATATAAACAAAGCTCAAAACTTGTAGAATATTTTGTAACTACTTGATTTTATGAAATAATCCATTGTTTTCATGTATTTCTGATTCTGATTGAATTTTGTTCCTTGGAAATGAAAGAATTAACTATGAAATTTTATCAAATAAAGACCCAGAAAGCATTATTTTTTTTTTAAATGGAAGCTTTTAAGAGAAACTACTACAAAGGACTTTGAAGTCAAATCTTACATACAGCTCCCTTAAAGATGGACTGGTAAAGACACTTGTGAACTAGAACAATTAATGAGATCTCAGCCTTTGCACCTCTGATGTCTGCAACAGTCCTGTTGCCAAAGAGCTTTCTTCTTGTCATTAAAAAGCAAGTAAATGTTCAGTAAAAAATGCACATAAATTTTCTTTGCATTACCGAGAAAACTGTAAATTATTAATTAATGAAATTGAATTTTTCCTGCAAACAAATGGGATTTTTTTTAAGCATGCATATGTTGTGCACATAAATTTCTGAAAAATCATCTTCCCTGTTGCATGGTGTGTGCTGAGAATATGCTTAAGGTACATGGGATTCCCCTTTGCTCTCTGCCAAAGTGTGCACATGCATATGTTATGGGAGCCAGGTTTGGTAACTCTTGCAAATTCTAATTTTGTATACTTGCCTAACCCTAAGCCCATTGTGTGTGGTATTAGGTCTGTTTCTTGTCAGAAAGATTACTGTTGTATGTATACTGTCTTAAATGGTCTTTTTGTGACCTTACTCTGTGCCCTGAAACAAATGAAGCAGGTTTCTGGTGGAGGGTTTTGGGTTTTTTTTTCCTCCTGAGGGGTATACTAGGAGTGGGGGGAGAAGAAAAAAAAAAATCATCATTACACATGCGGTGCACCAAGGCACACAGACTTCCTTGTGACCGTACTTAGAGAAGCAGGCACAAAGAAATAGTCATTGCAGCTACAATGGGGGAGATCTAGTATGCATTTCCAAGGAATCACATTTTGGGGAGAATTACAGAATAATTACACATATGCTTAGATCATGAGCATTCAATGAAGCGGACAATATTTTGAGGATTTAAGATGTTGGTGTTGTGGTCGTCTCTAAGAAACCAGGATAATTCAGACATTCAAATGCAAAAATGCACCATTTGGAGAGTGTAATGCGGTCTGTTCTGGTCAGTGTTACAAATTCGGAAAGGATTCCCTGGCTGCAGACATTAGCCACTTAATACTTAAATCTGTTTCCAAATGTAAAGCATACAACAAAAGTCTTTTGCATTAATGAAATGGATCCTAACACCAGTGTAGTGACACATTTCATTAACGTGTCACATTACAGATGTAAAATATAATTACAACAGATATGCCTGTCCTACAGCTTGATAAAACCTGTGGATGAAATATTTTTTAACTGATTATACAATAAACTTCTATCTCGGTCCCATCATTTTCTGGCTGTAGACTGAGCTAATTTCATGCCAACATACTGAATTTCTCAACCTTGCAGCTACACTTAGGGTGGCTCAGCCACGTTGATTTGATTTCTGCTGGTTCTACAACAAAAATATTAGGCCATGATAATTGTGAACTGCTAATTAATTGTTAGGAAGTGTCAGCAAATGAGTGCAAATATGTTTTTGGGTTTCCTACCAGCATCACAACATAAGCCATTGCCACTTAGGCTGGCTGTGCTTTTAAATACAGAGAAATGCCACTACACAGAAGTTTTAAAAACTTCACATTGTTTTCTCTCATATTTCATAAAAGCAGAGCGACTGACACACTGAGTATAGCAGAGAACCAGCATCTAACTCTTATTTCTTATCATCTTCTACTTTCTTCAAGTCTATTTCAATACTCTTTAAAACATAGGACAGGTTTTGATCTTCTACTTCCTTCAAGTATATTTCAATACTGTTTAAAATATGGAGCTGGTTTTGCTTCTCTGCATCTGGTCTCATTATAACTGAGAGCAAAAGAACAGCATAATCAGTATGCAAACGAGTATTATAGTATCACTTGTGTGACCCAGGGTGTTCTGCAGTCATCAAAGGAAGAACAAATGTATTATTGTTATTGTTATTGTCATTGTTATTGCTATACCTAAAATATGCTACAGCCTTTGCAAGTCAGTAAAACAATGGCTGTAGTCTGAAATTTTTCCTTGGATGAGCATGCTGCAGAATTTATGGGGCAGTTAGTGTGATGAGAGCCTGCTTTGAAAATGATGAAGTCTGGGAGACTCTATGTAATTGTGGCTTCCGCAAACATTTACTTCTGGGAAGTCCTGATATAGGGCTAGTTTACTGCAAGAACAGCCTTCAGACTGAGGCACAGGAGGGCTGGAAGTCCAAGGGGTGATTTTCCACAGGGAACCCCCATTCTGGGGTTACTGTCACTGAGGCAGCACAAAGTTGAGCTCAGTGTTTGAAGGCTCAGCCACCACAAAATGCAGCCTAAGCAGAATAGTTACACCCTTTCAAAGCTTCTGTCCAGGCATTACAATGAATCTGAGACAATTCCTCTAGTTCTTCTCCCAAATCACAGCACCAACACAAAATAATACGGTCTTTTCCAGGAAATTAGGACAGATTTCCCTTCATTTATACTGTGGTTCAATTAGCATCTCTGATCCCCTTTGATTGTGGGCTTTAGCACTTCTCTTGGTGCATTAGCATTGAGATTTAAAACTTTTGCTTCAAATTAATTGAATTAAATTCATGAAAACAAATTAAATTCAACTTATTAAATGTACTAAACAAAAATTATCCACCAAACTGTCTCACAAGTCACAGGATTTTAAAACCTGAAGAACCTAGTAAAAACCTCCTACTTGGATCATTCTAGACTTGAGGGGTTTTAATACTTTTCAGTGGACTTTTTATATCTTTGTATTTCTTGGCAGAAGAAAAGAAATTAATAGACCTCACAAAACTCTTTAAAAAACAACAAAGAACAAAAAACCAAAACAACAAAAAAAGAGAACCCAAACCCACACAACTTTATGTTTCTCTGACACTGCTGATGTAATTCTGCCTATCAGGAAGTAAAGTCACTTGGCAGCAGTGAAGCATCTTTTTTGAAACTTTGAATTTTTTATGAAGCACAGGCATTATGTGTACATGAAGTACTCAAAAAGAAAGGAAAGGATGGCTAAACTGGTAAACAGCCACAGGTCTCTACTGCATGCAAGAGTATGAAATTGGCAACTTGTAAAGTTTGTTTAAAATCCTATTTTTGTTTTAAACTGCTGAAATAAGTAAACAACAATAATTATAATCAGAAATAATAAAATAATAATAATTTAAAAATTCAGGACCCTGTGGACCATCCGGTTCATATGAGCTGTGAAATTCAAGTGAAGGTCACAAAATACAAGTGTGTGAATAATATACATAAAGGTAAGGAATTCCCTTGATGGTTTAGCTGCAGAAATTGTAAATGTCCTTGAAAAAAATAAACAATTATCTTTCTATAATAGAACACAGAGAAAAATATGGTCTAGTATACATTCAGCCCTTGCTACAACAAAAAGGAAATAAAAATATAGGAATATACTAAATAAAATAACAAAAAAATTGAACTTTATAATTAAAATAAATTTATAAACATAAGGTTACACCTGTAGCATTTAATTACACAAGGATATAAACCAGGCAGAATTCACTTGACATAAGTGTTTGGATTGAAGAAGCTTCTGCTTTGAACATGGGAAGTGGAATAGACATTTGCAGTAGTGAAGAACAACTTGCCAGTGCTGTGATTCCCCACTGATCAGATTGTGCCAAAGACTTGACTGATACACCATCCTAATGGATGGACTCATTTTCCCCGAGAGTCTTCATGTTTCTCTCTAAAATGTAAAACCCAAGGGCTTTTCTCAATACATACGTTTTTAATTTGGTTATGCTTTGCTGGCAGCACCCCTTCATGTGCGTGTTGATTTAGAATGACTGTTGCTTAAGTCTCTTTATGTTTCTGCTTATTATTAACCATAAGTCATGAAAGAATTATGAGTTAATTACTTTAAAAACAGTATTTTTATTTCCTTGTAGTCATGTTACACTTTCATCCACCATAGTTTAATTGCATACTTTTTATGTACTTTACTGTGTTACAGTGACTTTCAAGCAGCACTGTGCATGCTTCCTTAGATGTTACCAGAGCAGAGAAAAATCAATAAAAATCTTAATTACTGAGACCCTAGTCTGGGGAGACCTGAGGCAAGTTTTTAAAGCCATCTATTATCAATTCAAGCTTCCCTGTTTCATCAATGACTAAACAGACTTCTTACCTCCTTTGTGACTGTGACTTTGTGTCACATTGTCATTCCAGCCCAAAATCCAGCATGGGGTAAATCCCTGCCTTGCTGCTTTCACTGTAGTGGAAGGATGAGAAAGGTGATGGGGAGCAAGGGAAAGGTGGAGTGTCATCCTCCATTCCCACCATAAAGTGCCTGGAGCTCTTTATGCCAGCACATTCCATTCCCAAATGCCAAAACCATCCCATTCCCAAGCAGCCAGTATTCCTTGTGCTCATCCCAGACATGGTATGTAACAAACAGCCATGGGTTTATAGGAAGCATTTACAAAATACTCCTAGGAATGTTCCCTCCTGTTCATCCTAGACATCTTTGCCCCGACTAGGTCCAATAAGAATCAATTCTGAGTAAATTTACAAGACAGCCTAATGAAAGAGCAGTCACTTATTTTCATGGGATAGTATGAAATCCTTCCTGTGGTAACTTCAGACTTTGAAGCAAAAACTCCACAAGTAGTGGAGATCTGTACAGTCATCCGTAAACCTCACTCCTCCTACTGTGCCTAACAATATTTTGGTGATATTATCCTTAGCATAACACTGGAGTAGGTGTTTGAGCAGTTTATGTTTTCCATTAGCTTTTTTTTTTTTTGCACTGTGCTGAAAGATTATGGAAAGAGAAGAAACAGGACATTAATCAAGGCTCAGCTGTCAGACAAGAGGAATGAATATGGGAGTCTGATTTAATTTCATTTTCACAGAGAGTAAAACTCCTACGCAGTTTGTAGCTCAAGTCTTCCCACAGGAGTTATTTGTTAGGTCCTGCAAAGTTTTTGCTTAGTCCAGCTTTATGTTTTAGGAGCTGCTGACCTAAGTGAGGTTTCTCCTCATGCACACCAGCACAGCAGCATAGGCAGCCAAATCCTACCCTTCCAGTCTCAGCTGGAAGTGCTCCATGGGAGGAGATACACAGCTATCTACCAGCAAACAGAGCGGTGGTCTCTGTCTCACACTTGCTGGGTCTATGTTGTTGCCTCAGAAAAGCCAGATCCATTTCTTCCTCTTGCTCAGACCTTCCTTTTGATTAACAGCTAAAAGAATTTCCCTGGTAAATCATGAACTGATTAACAAAATGAAACTTCTGCTAGAAATGCAGAAGAGCACTAGAAACTCAACATCCTCAGAGTTAGCAAACAAGAAGTGTGACACATTCTAAAAAGGATTTATTAAGGTCTTAATATGTTCTTTGACACAAAAGTGGCCGGTGGCTTGGGAAAGCGTATTTGCATTATCACATCCGCACTGGCAAACAAGACTCTAGAGGCTGTACCGTGGCTTCCACATTCTCCATAAAAATAGACAGGAAAGCTGTCCCAGCATGGCTCAGTTTACTCTGTGTGTCAGCCAGTCAGGATACATATTTCACCAAGTACAAAAGCAATGTCATGTGCTCCCTTGACAGAGTCACAGGAAAGTGCAAGGGCAACGCTGACAGAATCATCATCACCTCTGTGTCAGACATCAGCAAAGAAGAGAACATGAAACTTGGGCGACAACAAGTCTGAAGTTTTCTAAGGTCACTCAGAAACATCCTGTTCATTATAGTGGGTTCAGGTAATAGCCAGATCTGCCTGGCACATCAGATCCACATTGTAAAGCAAAGAATGTGATAGCCATCCAAACCCTCCTGCCTTTTTGTTAGAATGCTCTTTGCCGATGGTCCCTACAATGTACTAGAAAAATCTGTGACCTAGAAATATTTGGAGTTACATCTCTGCCTAGCACTAACCAACACAGCCCCACATTTACTCAAATTGCCTGAAGGTAGAATCATAGAATGGTTTGGGATGGAAGGCATGTTTAAAGATCCTCTAGTCCAACCTCCAAGATGAGCAAGATCTAGCCTTGCAAATATTTTTGTGCCTTCCAAATACCCAAAGTCCTAAACATTGCATTCATATTAAATCTGAAGTATTTAACCATGTTTACTCTGAAATCTAACAAACTACCCTTCAGATGCAAACTACCAAGCAGTTAAAGTAGAAAAGCTCTGTGTGACTTCTAGTCTGTTCTAAACGTATAACTGATGACCAACCCAAAACATACAATACAAATTTCTCCACAACACCATCTTGCTGTGGAACAAAGCACGCTGCAGCGCTCCGCAATTTGGCTGGCTTTTCACGCTTTCCGTATTCTTCTAGGGAAATCTTAAGCCATGAAATTTCTTTTTTGTTAACGCAAAGACATGGTAATGTCAAGCATTCATGACCATAAGCATGGAAAATTGATGAAATTACAGTGTGTTCAGGAAAATAATGCAGTGATGACAGAAAGAATCTCTGCTTGTATCTGCGTCCTGGTGGCAGCTTTTTGAACAGGTGAACATTTTTTCCTCCCTCTGTGCAAAACATCTCTTTGCATGAATACATCAAATAGATGCCCAGGGAGAAAGGTCAAAGGGAAATACTCACACAAATAATTAAGATATGAAGAGACAGTGTATTAGGTTAAATAATGCTTTCCACTGTCTTATTCAGTTGAGGTGCACCTTTCACCCTGACACAGGAGAGTGTCTGCAAGGCTCTATAAAAATGGAAAGCAACAGAACTGGGCTTCTTGCTGCCACGAAACCAGGACAAGCAGAGTGTGGATAAACAGGGTATCCCTCTTCCAAAGGTCCCCACAATCTAGCAAGGGCCATCTGGAAGCTCCATAACCCATGTTCCCCATACTCTGGGCACTCCTGTTTTGGTCCTGCAGCTACAGTGGGATCTGCACACACCTAACTCCCACAGGGTGGCCAGGTGAATAAATAAATGATGAATACATCAGGCCCAACAGTCACAAGTGACACTATCTTGGGCAGTTCTTGAAAGAATCAAGAACTGGTTGAAACATTAATTACATTAAGAATTCCATCAGTAACATTAAAGGCTAAAATTAAAACCAGAAGACTAGGGAAAAAAAGAGTTAAATGAAACAATAAGGAAAACTAGAGAGAATGAATACAGGTGAACACTTTACTGTAAGAGACTGTCAGGATCCCCTCAGACTGGGGAGAGCACTTGGCTATGTCCCCAGTCCAGCTCTCCTATAAATGGGAGTTCCTCCCCACAAAGAGTGTTCCCCTAATTTGTGTGTCAGTATGCTCTGCCTGGGGACAGAGTCTTCTCTGCTAAGAGCAAATCTCAAAAGCCCTTCTGACCAGCATCTGGCTTTCATCATAGACCAGCAATGTGGAGAACTTGGTCATAAATAGGAATACTACCCCCTCAAGCATAGGATTGCTTTGCTGGGAAGATATCCATCATAGTAACTTCAGACACTCACACAGACAGGGTCTCCTGCTCTAAGGGTACCCCAGGAAAATGCATTCTCTCCTGTTTTCTTTCCAAAATTATTCTTTCCATTAAGGCCACACCCTGATTTTAAAAGAATGGTTGCAAAGAATCACAATGACCGAGCTGAAAGCGTAAAATCAATCTAATATTAACACAGTTCCTTCTAACTCAAGTTTATCAGGGCAGGAAGTACTTCCAGATATTTCTTTGAAATCCGAGCAGTAATATGTAGTTTCTTACAACTTTTCAGTCTTACATTAATTTCTAGATTTCAGATTTTCCACAAAGGTATCTTTTCCCCAGGCAGACAGAACACACTCCTGTTTATGTGTCTTTTCTATCCAGCAGGTGCACAAGTATTTAGGAAGGGGTCACACAGTCAAAGACTCTCTCCCATACTCTGGTCAGCTCAGCTGCAGCTGCTGAAAACACAGTCTGAGGCAAACCTGCCACATTTGCCTCCTCTTTGGGTTCAAACAGGAGACTTCATATCACAGGAGCTCAAGCCCATATTCATTAAGGGGAAAATAAATGCATTACTAAATTTCCTCATGACTCAGTTGCTTTAGGCTAACACAAACCTAAGTTTCCGGGTTTGTTTTAAGGCAGCTCTTTGTTTGCCAGAAATTTGCTTCTTGTTCAGTCTGTGGGCAAGGACCCTGCAACAAAAGCTGCATTTCTCTGGCCCAGTTTCCATCTGCTCTCTGGAACCAGCCACCCAAGCCTGATGCATCCCAAGGTTTCCTTGCTAGGGATATTTTCCTGAGCTTCCTTAGCCAAGCCAACATAGGGCTGATTTTCAGGCAGTTGCTGTCATACTACTACTTTTTTAAAATCATAAATCCTTTTTGTTGTCTTTATAGTTGAAGTCACCTCTTAATGATTTTCTGCATAAATCTGAGGAACAGGACTATATTCTTAAAATCTGAAATTCATATATAATCAGAAGGCTCCAGAAGCAGATGTATCTCACATCTAAAGGTCTGCCATAAACTGTAGAGCGGCAGCACCACCACTCCAGATCCCAAATCTTACACAACCTCTGCATTTGGGGAAAGCAGCGTGAAACCTTGTGAAACTGCACATAAGACAGCCGTGCTTTACCTCCCCCAGGCTTTAAGTGCTTCCCGAAGCACAAGGCAAACGCCAAACAGGGAGAAGTCGTGTCCTACCCTCCCAGGGCACAAGCTGAAGGCAAGGCAGGCTGCACAAGAGCTGCAGGAATGGCAAGCTGTGTTTTACAGCGCCGATTTCTTCCTCACCGCCGCCCTTTGTTGTGCTCGTACTCATGTTGCCCTCTCGTGGCTGCTCTGACAAAGAAGCAGGCCGCACCTCAACCCACTTAGGATGAGCTGTGATTATAGATATATTTTTGGAAGTTTAATACCAGCTTTTTATCCCTAAGAGTGATCCATTATAGCAAGAATTCGTTATGCTGGTGATTCTACAAACATCCTTACATATTTCGTAGAACCACAGAAGGTTCTATGGGGTTGGAAAGGACCTTAAAGCTCGCGTAGTTCCAGCTCCCTTGCCAAACTACACCATTTTGTCCAGAGCTCCATCCAGCCTGGCCTTGGACGCTTCCAGGCATGGGGCAGCCACAGCTTCCCTGGGCAGCCTGTGCCGGGGCCTCATCACCCTCACAGGGAAGGATTTTTTCTGAATATCTCATCTAAATCCACCCTCCTTCCCCCTAAGGCCGTTTCCCCCATCCTGTCATTCTATGTCCTTGTCCAAAGCCCCTCTTCCTCTCTCCATCCCAGTCCTCATCTGCTTCCACACATACCCACATACACAGCACCATCACCTTTGTGTTATACAGCACATTAAGCACACGTATATTGATTTTGCTGTTTTGCTCCACTGCTTTATCCCAGCACGAAAATTCAAAGGCTCCTCTCACTGACACCAATGAGTTTCCAGATCAAGTGTAAGCAAGGGAAGGCCCACAAGTTCTCAGCTGAGGTTCCTCTGTCTGCGCAAGGGAAACCATGGAAAGCACTCTCAGACCACAGACCCTTCAAAGTAAGAACTGGTCTGTAAGGGCACCACCAGCAAACAGCATCCAGGGCCTCAGGATTTTTTGTCAGGCAGTGACTGCCATTCTGCCTTCTCCCAAAAGATATTCAAGCTCTCAAAGCCCTACAGCTTCCTCTAATGCCCACTGATTTCACCCGCAATAAGCTGGCTTACCAAATACTCTGGAGATGAGCCTTAGTCTCCTGGTGGGTCAGTGATTAAGGTAGAAAGTGTGAGTAAGCCCTTATAATCAGAAAATGTGAAAGAGGACACTTAATATACATGAGGCATAGATACTGTATGCAAAATAAACTTTGTTTCAGCAACAAAAAGAGCATCAGGATGTGGTGCTCAGGGGAGAAAAGAAAAGCAGTTTCATTTCTGAGAGGTATTAGTTCTTACCAAAAGCTGTCTAAGTTAATTCAGGAAGACAGATAATTGCTATAGATGGAGTGCCAGAAGAAACGGGATCCAAAAAGTACAAAATTGTCAGAATTTTACAAGACTTGCTATTCATCAATTTTAAACCCCCATTGAAATTATTTTTCCCAAATTATAGCAGATGCTGCTGCATTTCTCTCTGTAAGCACAAAGAAAGAAAATAAATAAATAAATAAATAATGTTTACAAATAAGCGCAAACCTTTAAAAAAAAACAGTGCTGTGTGACACTGCACATAAAAATCACATAAAAAATAAGAATGAAAGCACATTAATTTATATCCCCACAAAAAAAATTAATGCTAAAGGGAACCCTCATATATTTGCTAAAGCAGTATTAAAGCTTCCACAGCTAAAGCCACTAAGTAGGCATCATTTGCAATTTGATTCTACCATTACTTAAAAGACTCAGGAAGTTAACTTGAAAAGTTTCCACTTCAAAATTCCCTTTTAAATATTTCTCCCTGTAAGGTTTGGCATTCCTTAGAGCTCTCACTTCTGCAAATGCATGGGACATCACAGAGCAGACACCTGTAAATGGGACAGTAAATGGAATGGGTCTCTTTGGTCTGGAAGGATGGAAGAGGAATTAGAAAATGTCTCTGTTTTTCCCAGTTTGTTTCAAAGCAGCTGACAAACTTTTGCGGGGGAGAAAATTAATCTTGTTAATTGGCAAGGCATGACATATTCAAATGTTCAGAATCACAAGTCCATGGCTTTATCCAAACTCACTGTGACATAAAAGAAAATTTGTAACCACTCTCAAGCCTTCCTTTTTGATACTGGGCTGATAGTCTGTGAACCCACAGATGTTTTTCTTCATAGGTTACTAATTAAAACTTGAACTAAATCTACACCAAGAATGACAGTTTGGGGAAGGAGCATATCACAGAACCAAGGGCCACAAGCTACAAGAAAGCACCCATAAACATGGAGTGCTTGGTGAGCTCTTGGGTTGCTACAGGGTGATAACTCTACCCAAATAAATCACTCCAAGTAGGAATATGGTCTTTTCACTTTTCTTAAGCATGAGGAGAAAATTGGTGACTTTAGAGTGAGCATGTGGTTGCTTTTAATAATTCATAGCATTGTCGTCATCATTGTGGTAGCATTACTTTCTCCACTCCTGCCAAAACCTATGAAATTTGATCTCAGTCTGCAGCAGTCAGTGGTGGATGAAACACTGGAATGTTCCTAAAGTACATAGGCCAGCTCCCAAACAATGCATTTCATTCATAAGCAGTGGACATGAGGTTTTGTTTCAGAAGCCAAATCCTCCCCCACAAGAGGAAACATTCCTTTCTTTTTGCCAGCATGTTCTGGCAAAAATTACTGTGCAGAACACTGCTGAGAAACTGGGCAGAGTCTGTAGATTCATGAGGACTGGGAACCACCTTGAGACTTTTTATCCCTCTGCATTAAGTTGTCTGTGGTTGACACAACTTTGCAGGATTCACTTTGATTTTGATTTAAAGCTGTCCTCAAAAAACTATTTTAAGTTTGTTATGAGCAAACCTCTGCAGCACTTCAGCTTAACTATAGCAGAAACAATTCGTCACAGCAACAGCTGGAACAAGATGTGTCAGCAAGATGAATGTCTTGTTGATGCACACTGCAATGCTGATCAGTACCAGAGGGGAAAAAATCAGTCTGTTTCCAGCATGTTTTAGGCAAGAAGAAATAGTAGTGAAACATTTTATTTCAGTAAAGATGGAGAAATGTCTGTATTTTATCAGATTTCTTAAAATAATCCCTGGTTAAGTAGAGCATAAAGCTCCTGAACCAAGTCAAGTCTATCCATTCATATTCTCAAGACTATTAAATGATGATCAGGTGGATATTATCCAAACATCCAAAAGTCTCCATTGAAGGAGATTGGAGGAAAAATCCTCTTTCTGACAGAAGAAAGTAGGGGAATTTGACTTCTCAAAGTGCTCACTCTGAGTTCATTTTTTAGATTTAATATTTATTTTCTGGCAGTTATTTAGCACCTATTTTAATTGTCAAGTACTATCCCTACATAGTCTTAAAATTTGCCCGGGACTTTATTGCCAAATGAGATTGTTCTCAGCCTGTGTGGCAGGCTTTTGAATGGAAATTTCACACACCATGCTAAAGTAACTATGGTTCTGCAGAAGCAGAGCACCAAGCATATCTTTTACTTTCTGGAAGTCAGCATAGACCTCTATTTATCTCTAGGCATTAGATAAGTCCAGAAACAGACCAGTCTCTGCAGCTTTTGACTCTGTGCACTCAAAATGCACTCATTGAATTCCAGAAAAAGAAGAAACACCCCCAACATTTTTGGATCTGTACCAAACATCTTGTACCAAGTGTGATTGAAAGCAAATTTTGCCTGGTTTTAAGTTTTGTTTTGAAACATTTGATCTGGTTCTGCAGTCCTTAAATTTTCTGTTCTTTCCCTGCAATTACCACCCTTTGCTAGCAGAATTCTTACTGTTTTTTTCTTCACCTAATTTGCTTACCCTTTACTAATTAAACTTACTATTTATGCATATTCACCTTTGTTATCTCACTCCTCCCCTCAGTGCATCTGTGTTGCTGTCCAGCACAAACCTAAGGCTGGCCCAGGACATTATTTTCAGATGAGTTTCAAATAATGTGAAATTTGAACTTGACTTATATAGGAAGTGGATAAGGAATACTTCTGTTTGGGAGATAACAGAGAAGGCAGAGATGTCCCATTTGACTTTTGCCATGACTGGAAGATGAAAGCATTGCAGCTTCTTGCCTTTGGCTCTGAGGTGCAGGACAAGCAGAGGAATAGAGGAAGACATCTCCTTTTACAGCAAGATTTGTTATTACTTCTAGATTAATTCATTCAGTAGAATCCTGTTCATCTCCTTCATGTTTCTTCTGCCTTTCTCTCCATTCCTTTGCAACTCTCAAATACCCTAAACATTAAAAAGTCACTTAATATTACCTTGAACAAGTCACTCAAGTTTGAACACCTATTCTTACACCTAAGAGATATAGATACAGATATACAGATATCTCTATCCCATATAAATGTCTGAAAAGAGTCATGTACATAATTCTATTTTTAGCAGCATACAAAATCAAAATAAAATGCCTTTCTGCTAGCTTTTCTGACTCACAGGTATCACAGCTCAAGATTTTTTCCTAGCATCTTCATGCTCCATCTTGCACCATGGATTTAGAAGGAGACAAGATAACCAGGGCAACTGCCTTCAAACTTCATGTGCTTCAGTATGGCACAATCACCAAAACTGTAAAATCAGTGAAAACACACAGTGGCAGGCTTGCCTACTTTTTGCCTTCTAAAATTTCATGAGGAAGTTTTGCAAGGTTTTTGGAGAATACGAATTATCACACCTTCAGTCCAACCTTCCTGCTTTGCTTCTGCTCCTCTAATCTGCTTTGCCAGTTGCATTCATGCAGTAAATATCCTGATTCCCTTGAACTCACCACCCCCCAGTCCCCCAACTGGAGATGACAGGGTGGGAGTGTGCCACCTCAGATTGTCTCAGTGGTAAAGATTTGTAAGTGGGAAGTAATCGGGATCAAAAAGCATTTACTTAAATTAACTTTATTATTATTACGTAGAGCCCAAGAAATCTTCACAAGGGATAAAGTTTTCCTTGAGACTTTAAGCTTTAGGTGTATTCAGGCCCTAAAAATTTCCAAAATTCTCCTCATAATTGGTTTCAACGTACATATGTCATTAAAAATCATCCCAGTGTATTTGTCCAATATTAAAAAAATATATAGAAAATTCCAACTTTTTGCCCTTTCTAACAGAAATCATTCCATTTTGACCACCTGATGGGCCCTTGGGGTTAATTAGAAAATCCCCATCAAGAGCTCAGAGGCCAATATCAGCTGTCAAAATCCCACATTCCCCTCTTTCACCTCTTTCAAGTGCAAAACAACCTGTGTCTGAAGATGTGCCAGAGAATAAAAGGGCACACCACAACCACTGTGGGCTCTGACTTAGACCTATTCATGGCCTCACTACTATGAATACAGCAAAATCTCAAATGAAAGTTTTAATCTCCCCACTGCATTCAATCCAAAGAGAAAAGGGCTTCCCTTTTAACAATTTCCCCCCTTAAATCTTTTGTGTTGCCGTGCTCCTGAAAAAGCTGAGATTTTGCTCAGCCCCAGTGAGGGCTTTTGCCACAGAAAGCACTGCACCTAACCCCTTTGTGCTGACATAAGAGTAAAGGTCTGCTCAGACCAAAAGTAACTCATGCAAAAGGCCTTCAGAGGGTCTAAATACAAACTGAACAAGATCAGTGTTAAAAGTGCAGGCATCTGATCTCACCCAGTTTGCCTTCCATGCTCCTTTCCCTTGTTCCCAAAGGTGTGCGGTAAATACAAAAATGAGTGGGGAAAAACAAACATTGGCAAAAAAAACACCAAAAAAAACCCCTAAAACAGATGTTCTAACGCTGGAAGATAAGACAGAGAAGTCCTGTTATTCCGTGTCCTCTGCCTCTGTATCCAGATGAGATGAGATCTCTCTCACATGTTCAGGTGAAAACACCACACCAGAAAAGTGCAGGCTTGTTGTTATCAGCCATCACCAGCTGCTTTCCTCTCCTCTCCCACTTACCCCACTTAGGAAAGTCAGTAATAACTTCATTTTACACTCAGTTTTTGTGAATGAAGGAAAACAGCAAAGGCTGTGCTTTCATTAACAGCTCAGCCACTTGCAGGCGCATTAATGGCCTGAAATGAAAACCAGAAGAAGCACTGAGGATCTTCAGATGTGCTACTCTAACTTTCGTGGTTTGGGGAGATTTTTTTGCCATTTTACCACAAAACACACTTTTCATCCCATTTCACTTAGAGTAGAAGACTTCTTCCCCAGTGCCCCCAGCGTCAGAGAGCACCACCCAGCCTCACTGTTTGTGCCCAGCCCCTCTCACCCACGCAGAGGTGAGGAGGTTTTCTATCCCTGGAGGGACCATGCTTGCTCCCCTGCCACGGACTCCTTCTCCCCACTTCAAGTGATTCTTGTTTTGTTTTTTTCTCCTGGCGAGCAGCAACACCTACATTGTATGGGCAGAGACAGGGAGTATTCATACCCCTCAGAAAGCCATTCACTCCAGGGCAGCTGGAGAGGCTCAGTGCTCGGCTTGCCCTCTTCACTCTTGGATGAGTTTTGTGCAAAGCTCGGGCTTGGGGTCCTTTCCATCCCAGAGCCAAGCATTTAATGAGAGGTGGAAAAAGGAGAGAAAATGTCACAGGGTTTTGTCTTTCTTCACAGTTTGTTCTTTTTATGTTTGTTTGTAGCTAAATTGTGTTATCTGGTTGCACTGGAAGGCTATAAAAGCATACTTGGGGAGGAAAAAGGAAATTATGTTTATTAATTAATACATCCTTGGGCTTTTTTGCTTTTACACTAAAGGTTTGGAAATGGCACATCCTATTTCATGGAGCAGTGAGTGTAACTGCTGCTAGGAGAGAGACCACTGACCAAGTAAGATTAGGGGTGTTTTAATTTAGTATTGCCCTACTTCAGATAGTGGCTCACCTCTTTTCAGAGAATGTTTTTGCAGATCAGAGTTCTAAAGATCCTAACAGGCTGCTAAAAAACTTTTGTCCCCTGAGATTTGTGCTCTACTGACCAGAATCACATTCTAAAGCAGCACTGTGGACCTTTACACAATAAAACCTATGAAAAAAGTGAGAAAAAAAGTTTTTAAAATATCCCCCCTCACAGCTTTACCCATCATCCTATCTCCTTTCTATTTTATTTGCTGTTGATGCAAAACCCTTGGATTTCCAATTGCATATTACCATCATGCTTTATTTCTGTTGGAGATGCACCAAATACTTCCCACCCCCTCAAAGTTACATGGGCCATCCTTCACTCGGAAGTTTAAATTTTCGTGTTTTATTTAGTGAAGAAGATCCTATAAAAATTGAATAAACAGTGTGGTTTGTTTCTGGTGAGACAAGCACTAAGATCAATGAATTAGTTTTTTTGGTTTGTTAGTGATATAATTTATCATTTGTTTTTAGGAAAATACTAAAGTAATGAAAAAATATCCATCATTGGGTGCAAAATGTAAACAAACACCAGGGATTAATTACATTCTTGGGTCTTCCTTTGGAGTGGAGTTAAGACACTGAAATAGCAGAGTGTAATCATATTGTGATGAATAAAATAAGGCAGGATCATTTAATGTGTCATAGTGCAGCCATTTCCTACTGGTGGCCAAGGCAACGTGCTTCACACCTAAATACAGTCACTGCAAAATAATTTTACTAGAAAATTGTTCAATAGAAAATGCTGTTGTGTTCCATATGACAGCAAAATCTGTTTTGTCTTCCTTTTGTCTTTACTAATACTAAAATAATAAAAGATAATGAAACTATTATATCTTTAAGACCAACAATAAATAAGGTGAGAACTAATTACTACAGAAAATAATTTTGTCCTGTTGTTTTCCATAGTAACATGATATTTTACTATTGTAACCTAAAAATAAAAGTAAGTCATGGCAGATGTTTCTGGATGATTTAGAAGGCTGTGCAGCCTTGTCCTGGTTGACACTGGACAGGAATCAGGAATATCCCTGTCAATCCAGAGTAAGAATCAAACAGTCAGTAAAATACAAAACTCCAAAAAGTTAAACACTCCCTTCATTCCCATTGCACAGACAAATGGGGAAAAGAAGGAAAGAGGAGCCTGGAGGCCTCACTCAGCTGGTGGTTCACTGTGTCAGGTGCCAATAAACACAGAGCAAATGGGAGTCTTTCTTCATAGCTTGTGTAACCAAGCAGAAAGTTTCTCAGTTCAGTTTGAAGACATGAGTTCAGCTCTTTCCATCCTCTCTCTTTCCTAGATCCTGAATTTATCAGACACCATTGAAAATCAGCAATTACATTTACAGCTGGTATATAAGCAGGCCCTAAGTAGGGTAGATATAAATAAGCTGGTAAGTTGTGTTTTGTGATCCTGTTTGTTACATAATTAGAGACCTGATGGTATAGGACAGCAAATGGAAACACAGACTCATTGACCTGGATATACAGAAATATCTCAAGGGGCATTTTAGGTGTTGGTTGGGTAACTAAGCTACCAATTAATTATTTGGGAGATATGATGGAAAAGTTGTGATCAGCCTCTGGTCACTACAGCAAAGTCAAAATCTAGACTTCCATTCAGGTCTTGAGAACCCTGGGAGGAAAGGCATAGTATCAGCAGAGTGGGATTTGATGGGATATGTCCTAGCAAAGGAACTACTGTGGCCAAAATTACAACTCACTTGACCCTAGAGCAGGATTTTAACAGATATCTTACATGAAAAAAAACCCTTTCATCCTGTTCAAGGGGTTGAAAAACCTCTCAGGACAGCTCTACTTTTACCTGATTTCAATAAATGATTGAGATCTCAGTGAGACACACAAACCCATAAGATTTTATTGTAGATTTTATCCAATTATTTTTGGTCTCCAGAAAAGTTGAATTACTCTTCTAGTATGACACAAAGATTAGATTTGGCAGTAATATTCTAAATATTACTCCTGTGAGTCCTTTTTCCTAAAACTTTTGAGAATCTGTCGACTCAAAAAAAAAAAGGTGGATCTTATCCAGAATTGAGTTTGATGAGGTCTGACTATTGTACTGAAGGGAGGTAGAGAATCAAGGGTGCCTTTGACTTGGATCCTTTACTGGATCTGTAACTAAGTCAATAATCTGTTGCCATGACTTTGGACTTCCACTTAGCCACCATTTGAACACCACTGCCAAAACTTCCTCTCTGGATGTGATCAGAGCAACCCTTCCACTCTTCTGTAGTTTCTACATCCTTGAAGTGCTGAATGGCACTTTTTTATTTTGTGCATGCAGAGCGTTTTACTTAAGATTGTGCCACAACGTGGCACAAACTCCACTCCCTCCAGGAGAGATTCTCTGTCAAACAAAGACAATTTAGTGAAAACTCTAAAGCTCTCTGTGTCAGTCACAGTGATGGGCACAGTATAAAAACAATAGATAAAGACAAACTGAGCAATGTGGCAGAGAATTACCAGGGGATCTGCCTGTTTGCGAAATGTCTCCTGTTTGCAAGTGAACGCTGCTGAGAAGCCAGAGCCCTTGCTTAGGACTGGTTTAATTTATATGCCCTCAAATGAGGTCATATCCATATCATGCATGATCTCTATTAGCTTTACAGATGCTTTAACCTGAGAAGGTTCAAGCTCTTCAAGAGCTATTCACACTTGGCAGATTGATATAGTAACTGACAATTCACTGCCATCCAAGTGTATCTGGGAACACAAAGCTCACATAAATATTGTCAAGCATATCCCATTGTCAGTCATTCACTTCTGCCCTTCAGCTTCCTGCAGCCCTGAGAGGAAGACCATTTCTCTCAGTGTCATATGTCTGACTGACCCAGCAGACACAAAATTGTTTCCTTTTAACCAGCAATGGACTGTGCTCAGAATGTCAGACACAGGTTTGTTCAACCAATAAACGTGAAACATCTGAGGCCGGGTGGACAGAGACTGGTGAGAAAGCCTGGAACAACTTGTAGTGGTGTTCCTACATTAAAAAAGCTCCAGGAGGAAGCATGAAGGCCTACTTGATTTTTTTTTCTTCTGCAGTTTCATAGCCGACCTGCCTGCTTACTCAACCTAAGCCCTTACCAAAGACAACTGTGAGCAGACAACAGGGTTTTCATGCTGTACTCGTGGCTTTCCAGCCCAAAAATTCCCACTTGGTCCTTTGCTCTGGGTTTACTACTCTCACCTGAGCTCTGCTCTCTCTGTGACAGCTCTCAGATAGGAAGGCATGAAAAGAATAATAAAGGATGAGAAAAACAGGAGAAATAAGTGTGCAGAACTCATGACTTTCAGACTTAGCTGGACCAAATTTTCTGACTGATAAGTCTGGTTGAAGAAGGTCAGATGTGCTCCATTCTAAATTTGGTGAGTAGTCTTTCTTTTAATTGCCTGACATGCATCTCTCTCACACACTAATTTAGCCTGAAAAGAGTAATCAAATTAAATTGTTATATGCTCTTAGCTGCACTAATTTCTTTTATTCAGCAATAACCCCCCATTTTAAAAAAATTACTTTCTTTTTCCCTTGATGAACTGCCAGTTTAGTTTATGAATGAAACTGGTTCACAAACAAGGCAAATGAGTGGCAGGACTGCCATAAGTGAAACCACAGACTCATGTGGTCCAAAGAGGAGTGTAATTCTACCTTCCAGCACTGCAAGCTGCTGGCAAAGCTCAGCCTCTTTGTCTAAGCATCACCTTCATCTTCAGCTGGGCAACCTGGGCAGACTGGTTTATTGGAAGCACACAAAACAACCTGGGCACATCAGCAGTGCCCACACAACATTTTATTTTTGCATCCTAATTATTGTCACATGTACTGTTATTTGACAATTTTGACATGGAAGACACACAAAAAAAGGCTCTTTTCTGTTGCTCCCCTCTAATGCAATGGGAGTTACTGGAAGTAAAATCAGTTAATATCTAAACTGCAAAAATTGTATACTAACTACCAAATGTGCTAGAGAGAAACAAGAAATCCAAAACTAAAGCTTTCCTTTAAGCTGTAAGCACAAGTAATTTAATGCCTATTTCTGGTAAAGTATGGAAAAAAGTAAATCCATTACTTCATTGTCAAAATCCTTCTTGATTTAAATACTGTGAGCACTACAGCCATACCTGATGGAAGGAACAAAAGAGGCTGAGTGGTATTTATCCATTTACAAAATTTTGTGTTGCAGATGGTACCATGAGAAAAACCCAGGAGCCTTGGTGCCCTGTGTCTTCAGTGCATCAGGCAGCTCTTCCTTCCATGGCATCAAGGTAGACAGAAGTACTGGATTTGCCTGAAGAGCCCCTGGCTAATCCAGAGGGGTACATTACATCACCCAGGTCAGTCAGACAGGCACAGAGGTTCCGTTCCCTTTGCCTTCAACTTCCCCCAGATTAAACCACCAGACCCACGTCAATCACTGGCTGTAAAAGACATGGAGTAATTGGAGGTTGTCACCAGGCTGAGGGCTTCTGTTCAGATGTCTTGGCTTTTCCTCGGTCTTATTTATTCTTCATAAATACCAGAGCAAGACAGCAGAGTCATCATTCTCTCATGACAACGTTCTGTTAGTCAGGCATGTCATTTGCTTGTGTGGCTCAATCTTCTGCAGATCCCAGACATTCCCCTTCCACAAGAATTAACCACAAAAATACTGCAGTGTAGCTGCTTTTTGACCATGGATAGGATCAATTTTTTTTGTGCTTTCAGATACTGATCTTGCAACAGCAAACATACAGACACTATAGCAGGTGCTTTTTTCACATAAATAAGGGGTTTTGACCACCACCTTTCCTTTTTCAGTGGCAGTTGCCTAATTTCTAGCTTCATAAAGAGACAGCACTAACTGAGGAACAGCACGTCGTTCCCAATTAGCTCTAAAAAGCTATCAGCAGAGTGAAAGCCAGGTTAAAATAATAATTAAACCAAGAGCATATATTGGTAGGCTAAAGCCAGGAAAGAAAAGAAAAGGCAAAAAAAGGAGAAAAAAATGAGAGAAAGAAAAAAGGCAAAATAAAATCAGGAGTTAAAAGAAGTAACCAAAGAATTCGAGAAGTAATTACGAAGTTACAAATAGCAGCCTGAACGCAAATAATGGCAGAGAGGACCCATGGGCTTATGCAGAAACCAGAAACAAGACCAAGAAAGGGATGAGGCAGGAAGAACTCCATCTTTACACACACTTCCAAGTGAGCTACAAATTACAATATTCCTGCCTAGAATGCAAACTCTTCTTACAGTGTCATTTGCCTTACCATAATTATAATCTGTAACATCAACTTGATTCCCCAAAGTATCTGGATTCAGAGGTTTCATCTGGAATAGCCACTGTGAGCGTCCTCAACTCCTAGCTGAAGCGGGTAAGTGACACATTTCCTATCCCCACTATCTGTGATGGAAATCTTTATATTTTAGCAGGAACAGCTGAGCTCAGAGTGAAAACCTTGGTATTCTGCAGAGGGGGCAGGTTCACCACAAACCCTGACATCTTTAATCTCAGCAAATGCTTTAAAACTCAAATGAATCCAAGTAACAGCCCAGCTTTCCTGCAAATACTCAACTAACTCTGGCAAATACTCAATTAACTTTGGCAAATGTGGACCTGGAGGTTGCCTCCCACTCTTCATATGGACTCTGCTCTGCTGTAACTCCATCCTGACATCTTGCAGGAAGTTTTATATTTTGCTTAATTACGGCATATGTTTTTCTTGCTGGAAAAATGTCTACAGACTTCAATAAGAGCAAGATTTGGACTATTTTTTGAAGCTTCTCCTACAGTGTCTCGTAAATTTTACACACTTCTGTCCTCAGAGGTCACATGATTCAAAACCAGTCTCAGTATCTGTATGCAAACATAACATTCTTTGCCAGTCAAGCACTACAGGTGTCTGGATAGTAAAGGAAAAAAATAATCAAAACCAAACCTTACACTGCATTTTATACATGCAATGGAGATGCACAGTATTTAGGAAAATTAAGGAAAAGATGGGATGTGATAGAAAAACATTTGTGTGACCACACATGTGTGGGTGCAGCTCCCCACATACGGTCCTCTGTAGGGGTGTGCCTCAGATGTCATCTCCAAAAGTGAAACAGAGAAGATTAGTAGGAGGGGAAGCAAATTTTAAAAAAAGCTTTTTTCCTCTGAGCCTCTGCTTGGTGCCTGCACTGGTGTTAGACCCACTCCTCCCTCAGCACACTGTGAAGTGCATGTGGCCAGCAGGACTGGAATCTTTCATTCCCACGTCTCACAGGATAACCAGGCTTTCACACAAACAGCACTTACATTTCAAGGGCATTTGTCTCTCCTAGTTCTTTATCTCTCCACAGAGCTCCACTGCAGTCCAACACTTACTCCACCTACATATGCTGCAATTTTGTTTGGGCTTCATTTTTATTAAATATCAAAAACTATAAACGATGCCATTGTTATAATTACAATGACAGCAAATCAAACACAAAAATGTAAGTGTAGCTAGACATCAGAACACAGGTTTTTTGAGGAGGGTGTCAGACTGCCCAGCGAACAAGTTTAGCTTTCAGTTTTGCACATCAGAGTTGGGGGTAAAATGGCTTGAGGAGCCCTATAGAGGTGCTTTTGCTTCCCTGACTTCTCACACAATATTCTTTCAAATGAATTTAAGGCTTTTCTTGTCCAAATCCCCGCAAAGTAACCACACTGCAGTTTTTCTACTATTATGCAAATAGATTAATCAGCCAACGCTCCAGTGAGAATTAATTTATATTTGAATCAAATGAGGCCTTAGATTCTTTATAACCCAACCCCCAGGCCAAGGCCTGGGCTAGATAGCAACCTCATATTATTCATTTGACGAAATGTGAACTGACATAAATACCATGGCTAACTTTCAATCCGATTACCCCGTTACCTCACATCAATGCTCTCCCAGCCATCAGCCTCCAGCGTCCCTCCTTTCAGCAGCACAGCCAACAACTGACAACTCCTCCCTGATAAACAAGCACCCACGCTGCCACCTCAGACCCCCACTCTTAACCCATCATTCCTGTTCAATGGCCCTTATTCAACAAGGTACTTTATTTTGTTTGTAGGAATCGGGGCACTAAACAACACAAAAATACTGTTTTGCTGGGACTGTGATTCAAAGCTGCCCTTTCAGAGCTGCTGAGCACTTGAGGCACGAACAATAAACATTAAAAAAAAAAAAAAAGGAGCATCATATCCAGCCATACATAGATATTTATAACACTCATGCACAAAATTTTATGCAGTCACTGACATCTGTTATCTTTCATACTCTCCTTAACCCTTAAAAAAAAATTAAAACAAAGTTTGGGGACACTATGCCCAAAGGTCAATGTAAAGTGAACCCACATTTTAGACAGCACACTCATACTAAACTCATGTTGACAACCACTAAATTCTTTCTATTGCCTTGCACAGGAACTTGTTTTTTAAAACGGCTTCCCTTCCCCCCACTTTAAAACTGTAAGCATTTAAAAAGCTTGGCTAAACAATCCACCAGGTGTGAGAAAAGCCTTTTCTGTGCAAGCAGCTCTGTGTCAGAAACCTACACTTTGTAATTAGATTAGCAAGCAAGGACTGGATAGTTCGGATCAAAACATCCTCCCTCTGCATATTGTTTCTAGTGCATAACTGATAACTGAGCTTCTATAGTCATGGTTAAAATCTACTTAAAAACAGGAGTCCTGTGCACTCTGGGATTTAAATTAAGAGGGAAAGAAAACAAAGTGCACATTCTTTAAAAGCTATATGTAATTACTTGCCTTGCTTGCTTAAATGCAGCTTGATTTGAAAATAATAAAACAAACCCTATGATTTAACAACAGCTCCTCATGAAAACATCACTTAAAACACAGCTAAGAAAGTTAGAGTTGTGGGTTTTTACCTTAAAAACATTCTTCATGGTGAACTTGAGAAGAGAAGGAAGAAAAACCTCTTGGCCACATGGCCTCAGCACTGAGGGACATCCCAGATCCCTGCCAACAGAGACAAAAATTCCTCGGCCAAGGAGGATGACTTGACTAGTCTGTCTCTGTGGATTTTTTCCATGTGGCCAGACAATCTACTTGTGGACTGGGGTCAGTTTCCCAACATAAAGAACAAGTTTGAATGTGCTGACTTCCTGGGCACACTAGAAGTGGAATGAAAAAGAGTTGTAGTAGGTTAGGGAGCAGATCATCCCTCCTCTTCCTTCAGAGCAGAGGCCTACACTCACCTGGATATGATGCTAAATGGAAAATAAGGTTCTCCCTAAATCTCTCATACAAAGCTTATACATTTTTCTTGGAAATAGTGAGACTGTTTCACAGCCCTATTTCATCTGCCCAGAGTGCAAATATCCCAGTTTTGAATTTTGAACTCAGTCAGTCCAGTCTGACATCAGTCCCCTTTTGCACTGTGAGGCCTGGGACCAGATGTAAATCCTTGTGTACCAATCTTTCCAAAGAGAGACCTCTGATTACTGGTGCTTCCTGCTAAGGTCAGTACACCTCATAAGTCCCATTGTTATTTCATTCTTCTTAAAGCAATCTTTTAAATATTAGGGCTGGACAACCAGAACTGAGACCAAAAAGCTGCCTTCTCTTTGGCTGGTAGATGCTGTGGAAATAGCAGAAGATAACAAGACCTTCTCTGTTTTTCCTCTCACAGATCTGGAGGCAGTTACTGTATACATAGCAGTGGATGGAAAATTTTCCATGCTGTTCAACCTGCTCCTGCTTCTGCTCTAAGTGCAGAGAGGCCCAGACATGAATTGTCCTGGCACAGAAGTCCAGCCTCATTGCTTGAACTCTCCTGAGAGAGGGTCTGATCACAGTCAGCTGTGTAGTCCTGTCTCTACACATTCCCCCCTGCTGATTTATTTATCTGTAAGAGCAGGAGATGTTCACCAAAAAAGGAGGACATAATTTTTTTTGTATAGTACCATTAGGGAAAGTTAGATAAAGGTTGATAGGTGAGGAACTAAATTTCAATTTAAGACCTAAGGCTGAACAATTTCAGACACCAGAGAAATTCCCCTTATGTCAGTACATTTATGAATCAGGGGGCTGCAAATGTAGCTTAAAGCTACAATTATTTCCTCTCTCTTGAGCTTTCTGGGTCTGACAAGTCACAGTCAGAGTATGAGTCCTCAAAAAGAGCTCTGTCCTGTGCCAGGACAGCACAACCTTACCAGATTTCATCAAGTTAAATTTTAAATCTGCTAAATCCCACCTGATGCCCCTAAAGATCTTATTAGAGACATATAATTTGATGTTCTCCACTCTCTTACATTTTTAATGGACAACAAAAAAACAGAGAAAAAAAAATCATGACATGATGAGAGCCAAAAATGTGAATGCAACCACTAAAACATGTTTTTTTGCAAAATAGTACTCATTGCTACAGGTATGACGAGAAACCTGAGAAAACCTGTTTCATCTTATGAAGATCCTCTTCAAACATCCTGGCTGTCTCATTCTAAACTTCAGTTGTCTTTGATATTTCCCCCTGCAGTACCAAAACATTCCTGACAAACTCCTGAAAGAAGACAAGTACATTGAAATTCTTCTAGGGCTTAACCCCACCACATTGAAATTACCACAAGTTTTGCCCCTGACTTCAGCCCTGACAGAACAAGAAACATTCTCCGGCCAAAGTCACGGAGAAAAGCTTTTCTACAACTCTCTTTGCATGCTTACATTCTCCTTAGTCCCAGAGATTTCTGGCTGCTTTCAGAGAGCTGAAGGCACAAATGAGCAATACACTTCACTGTGTATCTCTGCGATTTCAGGACTGCTGGAACACAAGCAGGGCATTTTTCTTCTGTTTGTCAGAAATAAACATGATTGTCTCAGAAGGGATGTACTTTCTGCAGGTTGGGAAAGCTCCCAGGAGAGAGGCCTTGGCTATTTCAAGAGGTTCTCAAGGTCCAGGACTTCACCAGCTTTTCTCAATGATGAAATGGAAGAGCCTTCATATCTGAGCATCAGGAAGCTGCACTGCTTGCAAAGCAAAACCCAGAAGAAGGGTGGTCCTGTTCTAGTCTCCAGGATGAGCCAAGTGTTTTCTGAAGAGAACAACTCCTTCTCACAAGTGGAGATCCAGTGGAAAATCTCCCGGCTCTGCAGGAATCCAGTCATCCTGAATTTAGATACTTATCCCAAAGAATCCTGAAGAGATGTCTGTGATGCCTAAAACTATGAAGCTGTTAATTCCTCAGGCATTATTGCTCCTTGGTTTTCTGTACCTGAAGCAGCTCACTTGGTAAAAGCATCCCCAAGGGACAACAGAAACACAGCAGTTTTCATTCATCTCACTTCCCATTTTACACAGAGTAACCAGGAGCAGAGCACATGGACCACATGGACCAGGGCTTGCTAACTCATTTCTTTTTGATTCTGTGAAGGTGAAACATGGGGGGTAGTTTGTCATTCTGTCAGAGCTCCATAAATCAAACACACTCCACATCAACATCTACAAGAGCAGCTTAGTATTTCTGGAAACCAAGCATTCTGTCTTTATTAAAGAGCTCCACACAGTTACATCTCATCATCTATGGATGCAGAACCTTGTAGACATGGACATGGTCAGGGCATGGTCTGTAACTGAACAATTTAACAGCAAACACATCACCTTAATGGACAAGGTTACAAATGCAATAATTACAAGAAGAAAACACTAAATGCCCAGGGAATCTGATGATCAAAAACCTTGGAAGTCTTTTTTTTTTTTTTTTTTTTTCCCCCATTTCAGTTGTGAGAGCATTAGAGTATCCCAATGTCCTCCTAAACTAGGACACCCAACAAGGAAATTTTGCACTTGTGTTTACTAAAGAACTGTTACACAGTGTTTGAGTTTCCTTTCCTTCCTTATCACATGGCTTTGGGTCCCACCAAATGAATCACAGGTTAATCCCTGTTAAAGGACCTTTCAGCACCTTCACATAGGGCTCAGAGAGAAAAACACTCACCCCACAACAGCTGTTTTCCCCACTAAATCATGACATCTGAATGTATTTTCATCTACAAGGAGCGAAGTGAGCCTCCCAGCCTATTACCATCCTTCTGGCTACCAGCACATAGCTTGGGGAGGGCATTTCATTAGGAAATGTGCTTACAGGACCCCAGCTCTCTTCAGCATCTCTCTTCTGAGTCTCCCTCTTAAACCTTCCCAGAGAGACTTAAGCCCAAATAATGTGAAGCATCAGCTGGCTGACATGGAAGAATTCAAGGGGCTGAGGGTTGATGCCCTTTTAAGAAAAGGTGTATAAACAAGAGAAGGTCCTGGGTTTATCCTACAGGTAGTCAAATAGTAATTCTCTTCTTTCTCTGAGAGACAGAGGTCCTTGTGTGATATTCCATCAGGCAGAGGGGTAGAGAGCAGCCTTTAAATCCATTCTTGTGCCAGACATCAGGTAGTGTGTGGGCTCAAGGACCCTCAGTTCAAGATGACAACAAACTCCCAGATTTTGTAAAATCCACCCCAAAACATACTCACTCTCTTGCTGAATTGTGCTGGGAGTCCTGTCCTCCAAAGAAGGTTGTCCTTCCTGTCATAACCTGGAGAGTGAGGAACAGAGTTGGGTCTTAATGAGTGGGAAAGTTTCAAGTCACAATACTTAAAAATGCCCAATGCAAAGAGATTTCAGCAGATCAGTCAGCAGAGAAATTTGCCACTGCGATAAGCAAAGAACCACAATTCAGTTTGCAGTGAGGAGGCAGAAGTACTCTTAAGAAATTATTTGAAAGACGAAAGGATTTTTAATTCTTCTGACCTACTTGAGCAACATGAGAGAAACATGTTTTTGAGAAAATAAATTGGCAAATTTGGTATTCTGTCATCCTCCTCCACATTTCATCTGCACAGTTTAATTTGGAAATCCTTGGGGCAGAAACCACAACTGAAACAAGCAGGACCCTGTCCACCAGCATCTGAAATCCAAACTGCCTCTGTCCAATTCCCAGAAAGGTTCCACTGGGCCAAGAAAACATGAAATTGAGGGAACAAATAAACCATCATGTTTTATTTTGCAAATCCTAGGTCTCCAAAATATGCCAATCTTAGCTCATGAAAGGAGTTGTTTTTAAGGAAGTTGTGTGGTTATTAGATAGATCAATGGAGAAGAAAGAAGAGTGATTGTTCAACCCCAGATTATTTTTTTAAAATAAAGGTGGAGGTTGGGGAAAGGATAAAAGGACAAAATGGACAAAAATAATCAAATTTGGAAGAAAATATGCAAATTAAACGGGCTTGGAAGGAGTTAGTAAAGCATGAGCAAGACACAGAGACTAAACTAAAGTTAATTACTTTTGACATGATCAGATCGTCTGGTTCCATTTCAGGGTGTGTGTGCTCTGGGCTGGCCAGCATGAATGGTGAGGGAAAAGAAAGTAACTCTCCCCTCGAGGTCCCTTTGCCAAGTCTGGGCTGTGCACTCTGTCCGAGATCCCGCTTTCTTTGCGCAGAGAGAGAGAGGGGGAGAGGAGAGAGAAACACAGTTAACCACCTGTCAGGGCTGAGGACACAATAAGGCAGCCCCCAAAAGAGCTTTTCATGCATGCGTAATATATTTGTTCAGCTATTCACTTAATGAAGCTGATAAATGTGATGCAAAACAATAGTCAAGTTAATCTATTTAGTAAAATGTTTTGAGACTCTCAGGCGATGTTAAGGAGGGTAGTGTGCTTGGGGACATTTTCATTTCAATGCACTCATCTCTCCCCTCTTAGGGGGGTTTCAAGCATCCTATGTGAATATAATTTCTTATAAATGTGTCTTTAATGGGTTTAATTCACCCTTGCCAGCTGTTTTTTTAGCTATTTTGTAAGAGCAAAACAAACGTGCCAGGCTTGGAAAGCTAGTTAAAATTAGTTTCGGTCACTGGGGCCAAGCTATATTTCCTGCAAACCATCTGCTTGATTGGCACAATAGAAGGATTTTCAAGAAAAGGGGGGATCTAGAAGAGCTTTGAACGAACCAATAGTTACTGTTCCTTGTGCTTGAATTCTAAAGGTGAAGACTTAGGTGTCTTAATACAGCCTCGCCCCCGCAGCCTCCATTCAAGCTGCCGGCGTGGTCGATGAGCATCGTCAGGGGGCTGAGACACAGCAGGGAAGGAGCATCCCTCCCCCTCTCCGGCGGCAAAAAAAAAGGAAAAAAAAATAAAAAAGGAGGGGAAAAAATTAAAAGGAAGGGGATGTCGGGGGGATAAGAAAACATCTAAAAGGCGCACACACACGTTTGCACCGCAGCTTTCCGGAGGAAGGAGCGGGCACCGTGGCCCCGGGCAGCCCTGGGGCGTGCGGAGTGGGGCTCGGCTGGTCCCGTGTGGAGCGGCTCCCGGCTTGGGGAGGGAGGGCCGAGGAGTTCGGCTTCCACCTGGCTGCGGGGAGCGGCCCGGCGGGGGCAGGGCTGTCCCGCGTGGGGCCGCGCCGTGGCGGTGATTGAGACGTCCGGGGATGCGGGAGAGCGATGGGCGCCGAGCGCGGCTCTGCGCGGCCGGGGGGCGCCGGCCTGGCCCTGCCCAGCCCTTTGGTCTCCGGATTTGAAGTGCTGGCTCTCCCAATTTCATGCGGATTACCAACCTCGGACCGGGACACACGCAGCTTCAGCCCGCACCTCCCCCTCCCTACCCCACCCGCCGGCAGTTTTGAGTTTGGGCTCTTTTTTTTTTTTTTTTTTTTTTTTTTTTTCCCGGAAAAAAAGTTCCCGTGACAAAGAAAGTGAGTGACTTTTAAGAAATAAATTTGAAGATAACGACATTAAAATGAATGGCAGGAAACACAAAACTGCCCGAGCATAGGTCAAACGGCATTAGTCACAGGTTTTATCCTGAGACATTAGAATTCCCTTTCCTTAAATGATCACTGCCTTTGAAAAGGAACTTCCAAAGGAGATCTCTTAAAATAAGATCCTTTCGTCTGATTTCTTGGTTTCTTATGGTCTATCTTCCCTTTCAATAGATGTCTAGTCCCTTTTGCCGTGGTGCTTAAGGAATTCTTTATGAGTGTGCTCAGACGCATCACAAGGAACCCGGTCCACGCGTGCCCCAGCATGTGTTTGACCCAACCTTCCAGAAAATGTCAGCCCCTCTTTTTTAAAACCAGAGAAATTAGCAGCAGTTGGTCTATAGTGAGACAAAATGCCCCCAATGTATATGTAAAGAAAGGAGTAAATCATCTCAAAGGAAACGTATAATGACTGTAAAAAACGAAGTGTTCTCGGAACAGCCCGGGCGGAGCTCATTTGGGAAACGCCGGGATCGGGGGGCGGTGGCCAGAGGGGCAGGGAGCAGGGTACAGAGATGGGACCGGGAGCTGGCGGGGTGCCAGGTAATTATTTTATTAAACGGGAAAGACCTGTTCGCTTTTCCATTCGCTACCGTCCCGCTCGCTCGCTCAGTAACACCCTGAGAGCAGCGCGGCGCAGAAACGGGGCTTGGGATAACCCGGGTCGCCCTGGCCGGGGGTGAGGGGAGAGCGGAGCCCGGGGCAGGGCGGGCAGCCCCCGCTCCCCGGCACCCCCGCACCCCGGCACCCCCGCACCGCGGGGCCCGAGCGGGCCGAGGGGCAGGTGCACGGCCCGCCCGAGCCCCCTGACCTCTGCCCACGCCTTCCTTCCCCTTTTTCTTTACCTGTTAAGCATCAAGACCAACAAAACTGGGGAGCGGGGGGAAAACGCCAGCGAGGTTTTATTTCAAAGTGACGCTTTCAGACGGCAGACCTTCCAAGTCAGGTCTGCAGGTGTTCGTCTGCTGGGGGCCGGCGAACAGCGCCGGGAAAGCTTGTCAGGATCATAAGGGCTTCCAGGGCTGATTCCGTCCTCTCCAATAAATAACTTTTTGATTTGAATCAAGGGAGAGGTTTAACAGACTTTCTTTCTTCCCTAATGTGATATAAATCGCAGATGCACTTTTATTGAATGGTTAAAGCATCGACATGGAGATAACCAACACAAAACGTCCGGACAAAAACCATCGAGAGAAATAAAGCTGGTTAATAAGATTTTTGAGAAAGCTTTGTGTTAAAAAGTAAAAAGGGAAAACAGCTGAAGGTGACAGTTAGTTCATGGTTAATAGGATAAAGGCTGCATGGTTGAGCTGCACACTTCTGCTTGCAAAGGTTCAGACACACCAAAGGGCTGAATAGGGTGCTTTTAAAACATAGGACATTTAACACATCTGTTATAGTCTTTAACAGAGAAATCAGGTAAAACCACTCTCAATAGTCGCTTTCATCACGCACCTTCAAAGGAAACTAACTACACTTGCGCCTATTTCCGTATTTGCCGCCACGAACAAAAACTCTCTGCCAGAAAAATCCCTATTTACTACTTTCCCGTTAGACGATGCCATTTGTCCCTCGCACCAAAGTTAGGGGACTCCGGGCTCTGTCGCAGAGACACCTTCCTTCTGAGCAATACACGTTCCGAAATCCCGCACACACGCGCAGATAAGAGGCGGTATCAGGTGAATTTGGCTGCTTCGAGCCATCCGACACTGACACAGCCCAGAGTAGCTCGGACAGCTTCAGCCAAAAGGATCCAAATGCTACAAAGTTGTCTTCATTTTCTCAGCTTGAGGGTAGTGATTCCCGCTATTTTGAACGTAGATAAGCTACAGACGAGCAACAGACTGCGAACCCTGAAGGGGTTGGTCTGGTCCCACAGAGGTGTCCAGATCTCTCCTGTGTGCAATACTCAGATTTTGTGGGAGCAGAGTTCTCACCGGCCACACCAAGGCTCACATTTCGGTGTGGGCAAACCTCTCGCCTGAGCACAAGTACCGGAGACTTTTTGAGCACAAGTACGTGAGACTTTTTGTACACAAGTACACGAAGATCCGAAGCTCGGATCTTGAAAGGACAGGTTGGCACGGCAAATATGCCTTATTCCGGACCTTTGATGTGCAGATAGAAAACCAACCCCATCTACACGCACTAATTCTGCCTCATACTAATAGCAGGAGCAGAACATGTTCAAACCACCGTGGGATCCACTCTCCAAACGTGTCTCTCCCTCAACAGAGCTTAGTTCCACGTTTTCTAATTTGTATTTTCAAATCCACAAAACCCGTGTTTTTCTGAGAGTCCGCAGATAAGTTTCTATGAATATTTATTGATTTATTTCCTAAACTCAGCAGGGGAGCGGCAAATAAATTTAGTGCTTTCTTTAAATAATTCCCTTTCTACGAGGCAAGATGTCATTTGAAACTTTTAAATAGGCATTTAATTAGCCTGTGTGTATTGCCTCTGAACAAAACCCTGCTGGGAGCCTTTGGAGCGCTGTATTCCAAAGAGGCGGTCAATATGCAAAATTGATGACTACACTTTCTTTGTGGCGGGGCCATTGTGCCCCGGTTGCTTATGAAGTCTAATCCAATCATAAATTGCAGCTCCGGACCAATAGAGAAGCCGGGAGCTCGCCCTGAATGAAGCTCAAGTGGAGAACTTTGTTGAACCCCATTGTTGGGGCTGTCACTTTTGAAAGAGCCTCAGCGGGGCTGACCACTATAAAACCCATGGTCCACGAGGAAGGGGCAGAGAGAACTCCGCCAGACTCGCTGGCTGGATCTTTACCAACCCACGTTTGCAAAGCAGAAAACAAAAGCAAACAAACAAACAAGCAGGCGAGCGGTCCCAGCCCGGCTCCGCGGACGGCCCCTGCGATGATGTTCCCCAGCCTCATCGCCCCTCCAGCCGTCTACCCCAGCCTCCTCCGGCCGACCCCCTCCCTCACCTTGCCTCAGTCGCTGCAGTCGGCTTTTTCCAGCCATTCCAGCTTCCTGGTGGAAGATTTGATCCGGATCAGCAGGCCCACCAGCTACCTGCCCAGGACTGCCCCCCCGCCCAGCATGTCCCCCCCAACCTCGGCGGCCAGGACGGACTCGGGGACGCCGGAGCTCCCCAGCTCCACCACCACCGGCTCCAGGAGGATCTGTTCGCCACAGACTTCCAGCAACGACTCCACTTTCCTGAAGTTTGGAGTCAACGCTATCCTCTCCTCCACGCCCCGTGCCGGTAAGCGGGGCGCAGCCCGAGCTCCGGGCGCTGGGGACACGGCGCCCGCAGGAGGGGGCGACGGCCGGGGGGCAGCGCAGGGACCCGGTTTAGGAAAGGGAGGCAGGACCCCGTCCCGAGCTGCAGAGCCCTCTGGCGTCGCTCGGGTTTCCAGGGCGAGGGGCAGAGCTGCCGGCGGCCGGGACGGACGGGAGGAGCAGGCGGAGGGAGGGGTCCCGGGGACGAGGGGTCCTCCGGCCGTGTCTTCTGGCTGACCCTGTCTTCACGGGTGCCGCTTTGCTGGCAAAACCAGCAAAGGTGCCTCTTTCCCTCGGCCCTTCCGAGTTCGGTGTGGTTCTTTCATTTTTTTCTAAAAGTACCACAGCGCTGGTCTCCAGACCGAGCGACAGAACCCAGCCTTGCCTTCGGTCGAATCCAGCTGGCGGTTACCCTCCGACTAACATGATTTTATTTATTTACTAGAAACCTCCCCTGCGTTGCTTCAGAGCGTCCCGCCAAAGACTTTCTCCTTTCCGTACTTTGAAGGATCCTTCCAGCCCTTTCTCAGATCTTCCTATTTCCCAGGTGAGTGTTTGAAATGTCCCTGTGTGCGGGCGGGCCCCTCTGCCGGCACAGCCGGTGATTTCTCCCCGTCTCTGCGTTGCCCCCGGCGGGGTTATGCTGCAGTTCAGAGGTTGGAGGGAGTACAACATTCAAGCATCAGTCGCGCCAATTTGCTGCCCGATTTAGCAAACGCAGTGACTGCCTGACATTCCCTGCCCGCTCCCCCCGCTGATCCGCAAATTAGCCGGGATTGTCACGGTCCCGAGGCGAGGCGGGTCCCCGCTCCCTCCTCCCTCCCTCCCTCTGGATGTTTCAGCACCACGAGGAGCGGTCAGCTCCCGCCGCCCGCGCTCCGCGCCCGCGCAGGGAGGGAGGGAGGGAGGGGGAGGGAGAGGGAGGGACGGAGCCCGTCGGTGTCCCCCAAACCTTTCCGCGTTACGGGCGGGTCCAGCGCGCTGCGGGAACGGTGTGATTGCCCTGCTCCACCTTCGGCGCGTCCTTGCCCTCTGCTCCATCACCTCCCACGCCTACTAACTCTTCCGTCCTCCACCTTCCCGGTTACACCGTCAAACAACACGGGAAAGGAGAGAACGCAGGTCACGGAGCTGTGATTGCTGCAGCACCGAAATATTATGATGCTGAGAGAACAATTAAAAAAATCACTGAAATCGAATTACACAAACAAGCTATGAATTTAAAAAGAAAACAGGGAAAGGGAGAGAGAGAGAAAAAAAATTAACCCAAGCTCTTCTATTCATCCTCTGGATAATGGAATTTGCTTCCTTTCTCCAGCATGTGAATAGCCTAACAAAAACAACTTGAGCTTTATAAATAGCTTTTCATGTCCATTTAATGAAAATTATTTGGGGAAAGAGACGATTGTGCCATCAGTATTCTCCCGAGGAGCCTGGCATGCCGTTGTGTTTAGTTTGAAAGTGTAAATCTCTTTTGTTCCAATAATATATGGCGTTAGCTGCTTGTCCTCAGTCTTTTTCTGTTAGTTCATTACTACACAATTACCATTCACGCTTCATTAGCATCTCTGTCTCTCTTGGGGAGGTTCCCCCCCTCTTTTTTTTTTTTTTAAGGCGAAACTCTGCCCTTTTTTATCATACTAATGCCATTGGGAACCAGGCAGTGTGCTAATTAGCTGCAACTTTTCATGTCTTCGAATTGAATTCTCCAACTTTGGAGCAGGGGGGAGGAAGAGAGAAGAGATTATTATAAAAAGATGAATACTGATTGATCAAAACTGCATCTGAAGAGGAGCTGTTTTGTTCGGAACCAGAAAAGTCCTCATTTTCATCTCCAGCATAATAAAGCATCTGAAATGATAAAAGCATCTAAAAAAAAAAAAAATCAAATGCTTCTGAGTGGGAGGGAGAGCTTTTTTATTATACCTCTATCTTAGCCGGTACGCCTAGCTTTGCCTTTTCAGGCCGGGGACCTTTGAATCTCCCAACAAAACCGGCCACCATTGACCTATTTTCCACATGTGAGTTGATAGATCACCGCCTGAAAGGGGGACGGTTGGTTAAGCCTAAAGCTCCTTTTCACGGCCCCAGGTTGATGAGTGCCCTCCCGAAGGGCAGCGCGGGATGGCGGGGCCGGTCCCGCTCCGCTCAGTGCCGTGTGTCCCTCCCACAGCTGCCTCCGCCGTGGTCCCCATCCCTGGCACCTTCTCCTGGCCGCTGGCTGCCCGGGGCAAGCCCCGCCGGGGGATGCTGCGCCGCGCCGTCTTCTCCGACGTGCAGCGCAAGGCGCTGGAGAAGATGTTCCAGAAGCAGAAGTACATCAGCAAACCCGACAGAAAGAAGCTGGCGGCCAAGCTGGGCCTCAAGGACTCACAGGTGAGAGGGGCCCCAGGTGGAGGAGGGCAGAGGGTGTGTGGGGAGCCAAGATCCCCCACTCCTCAGGGGCAGCTTGGGAGAAGCATGGGAGAAGGGGATGGGAGCAGGGAGAGCACCCAGAGCAAGTTACAGGTTACAAGTTACAGAGCCAAAAATGTCACAATTCCCAGCTGGGTGAATAGGACCAGCTTGGTTCCCCCTGAGCTCTCTCCTAGGCTCCTCCAAAGATCAGATTCTATGGCTCCTGTTAGCTTTAGTATGGGCATTGAGAGGCTTTGAGAGTGCAGCCAAAACCACCTTTTCTGGTACATTTCACTGAACTGTTTCACTTCTTTGTTGCTTTGTACCCTAGGTGAAGATCTGGTTCCAGAACAGGAGGATGAAATGGAGGAACTCCAAAGAAAGAGAGCTCCTCTCCTCTGGCGGCTGCAGAGAACAGACCCTACCCACCAAGTTCAACCCTCACCCAGACCTCAGTGACGTAGGCAAGAAATGTTCAGGAGAGGAGGAGGAGGAGGAAGTTTCCCCTGTGTGCCCCCCCAGTCCCCGGCATCCCCTAACCTACCACCAGTCCCCAGAACATCTACACCTGAGGGACAGACTGGACTCCCAGATATCTCCTTCTCCATCCCATTCTAGCAGCCCCAGCAAACCTTCAGACTTCTCAGACTCAGAGGAAGAGGATGATGAAGGGGAAGAAGAAGAGGAGGAGATAACAGTGTCTTAGATCACTTGCCTGCCCCTTCCATCACACGAGGACACTGCAAAGATGTAAATAAACCAGAGTGCTATAAATTGAAGAGGTGCTGTCCCACCCCAATGTCCACATGCTTCTTCAGTGCAGGTTCTTTATCACAATAGCTGCAAGACTTTCTTCCCACTGGTACTCCTCATTTGTTGCCCTGTGTAGAGGTTTTTATGTTCATAATATCTGCCCAACTTTTCATAACTCTCTCTGCTTAGCAATCAATAGTTGCTCATGTTTAGCAACCAATCTTTTTCGGAAGAAGCAATGGTTTGCTTCTTCCAAAAAACAGACAACAGGCAGCTCCTGTCTGTAGAGTAGGGAGGAAAGGGAAATTTCCCTGTAGGAAAGGAAACTTCTATCCCCCAGCTAAAAAGATCATCAAAAATACAATATAGATTGCATGATCATTTCTATTAGCTTTCAAGTGAATTTCCAGCTACTGTATTACTTCAGCTGCTACTGAAGACTGTCTGATCTAGCAACACTTTGCTCCAAAATAAATAACCTTGAGGGACCCAGACCAACATCTGCCTCCCTCCTCACCCCAAATGGCACCATGCTTGTGCAACAAATCCTTTGAAATACCTGGAATTACTTTGAAGGTATAATGCAAGCATGCCCTGTATAATGGAGATCTTATATATTTATGATTTTCATCCTAATTAATTCATCAATATTGTGTTCAAAGCACTGACTAACCCACCTTCTTGCCGATGTTTGTGCTTATTTTCCACTTGCTTCTCCTATCCACGGTGTGGACAGAGGAAAGTGGATACATCTCTTTGATTTTTAACTGAACTTTGCTGTCTTTGCACAGCTTATATGAACTGTACACTATTTTGTACACTTACGCTGTATGGGTGTTTTATACCAAGGTTATTGTCAATGATTATAACAATGGCTCAACAATGCTTCTTTTTTATTTTAAATTAAATGACAGCTAAACTACAGGTGAATGCAGCTGTGTAATTGTGTAACTTATAAAGAAACACTTTTATTTTTTATTTTACCATGTACAGACTCTAAATATGTATATATATTAAAGTGGATGGTTGTCAAATAAAAAAAAAGTAGATTTTCAAATTTGATCATTTGATAGTACTTGGTTCTAGATAACAGGTTGTTGTAGTTTATGTCTGGGAGAGGAATCTACCTTATTAGTGATTCAATAAGAATTTATCATTTTCTAATTAAGTGACTTTACAAGAATATCTACCCGCCTTTTAGCTAGGGAGCAACTCTTCACACCTCATTAGGATACTACAGTTTATAGACTGGGAGCAAGTAATTAATTAATTCTTCCAGGGTAGAGAAATAGAATGAAAGAGATAAATTTAACTCTTCAGCTTCAAGGCCAGCAAAGGATCATTACTACAACACCAGGAATATCCATAACCACCCACGTGCTTTTTGTTTTTACATTTCTGCTGTACATTACAAAAATATCAGTGGGTTTTGCCTAGCATACAGGTGGTAGCAGAGTTTTTCTGAAACAGAGATTTCATTACAAAATTGCAATTATTTTCTGCTCCATGATCTTTAATGCCCACCATTCATAACACACCAAAATAAAAGAAACAAGTGCAGCAGATGTCCCCTGGATCCAGATCACCCTCTGTGAGAGGAGAGCTGTTTCCCTCTCCACTGCCACAGCCACAGGGGAAGGTATGAAAGGAAGAAGAGAGTGATTCTCTCTTCAGAGAGAGAGGATCTCTCTTTCTTTGGAGTTCCCCCATTTCATCCTCCTGTTCTGGAACCAGATCTTCACCTAGGGAATGGACCTACAAAAATAATCTAGTCCAGCTTCAAGGCTGGCCAAAAATTAAAAGTGTTATTAAAGGGCACTGTTCAAAAGTCTCCTGAATGCTGCCAGGCACAGGGCATAACTACCCCCTGCTAGAAAGCCTGTTCCAGGTCTTTAACCTCTTTCCAATTGGACACACCTGAGCTGGGGCACATTGTCACATTTCTCATCTTCTACCCCTCTGACACCTTGAAGATATTAAAAATTCATAACATACACCTGATACAGGTGGAATGGAAAAAGAGATGGAAAAGACACAGTATTTATCCCACAAAATACAGTGAAACAGCAAAAGAGCTTGTTGGGTTTGGGTTTGTTGTGTTGTTGTTTTGTAAAAGTCATGCATAAAATAAAACCTAAACAAGGAATTAATTCACTGCTTCCCACAGGCAGGCAGGTGTTCAGCCTTCCCAGCAGAGGAGGGTCCCATCACACAGAATGGTTACTTAGGAAGACAAACACCACTCCAAACATCCCCCCTCTTCCTCCTTCCCCCCACTTTATATCCTGAGCCTGATGCCACATGGTCTGGAATACCCTTTGGTCAGCTGGGGTCACCTGTCCTGGCTGTGTCTCCTCCCGCCTTCCCAGGCACCCGCAATTCCCTCACCAGTGAGGCAGAACAGAAAGCAGAGGAGGCCTTGGCTCTGTGCAAGCCCTGCTCTGCAATAACAAAAACATCTCTGTGTTATCCACATTATTTTTAATGTCTGTATTATTGTGCATTCAGCACAAATCCAAAGTACAGCTTCCTACCAGCCACTGAAAGAAAACTTTGCCCCAGCCAAAACCAGCACATCCAGTAAGCATAAGGCTATAGTAAAGTAATTTATAAATGACAGAACTAATTCAAAACACAGTTTGTTTTAAAATCCAGTGGCTACTCCAGAGAACACAGATGCCATCACACATACTACAACACTCTAGGCAGGAACTAGTCCAAAATAAGAACAGGTATTGTTTGTACAAAACCCTCCTGATTCATTGCTCAACAGAAACTGCTGATCTTCTCATACCCTCTGCTCTTTGCATTTTCTCTGCACTAGAAATGCTATCAAAAATAACTATTTAAGACTGCTTCTTTCAGCATGAGGGCTATTACCTCTTACACTACTAGACAAATAGACGTACTAAAGAAAAAATATAATGGAATTGCCATTTAACAGGGAAAAATCCTTACCCAAAATGTAACATTTATTAATCCTGTGGGAATCAGAAAAACAGAAACTTCCACAGACACAGAAGAGTTTAATTTGCAGCCTTAGGAGAAGCTTAGATTGATATAAAAGTACAATACACAGACATTAAGCAGAAAAATCATAAACTTACAGTTGAAAGTAAGAATATACCTTAAGTAAGTAAGAAACTGTTTAAGTAAGGTGATGAAAAGTTTATAGTGTAGTAATGTAATAATATGAAATATGTTAGGAATTTAGAGGATATAACAAAAGCATATGTGTACATGTGAGACAGAAGCCCATTAGGTAAAAGTATCCTCAGTGCAGCAAAATTAATTAAAAGTACTATGTTAAAAAAGGAAAAGAAACCCTGTAGCAACTATCTATTAGTTAGAAAGTTATATATTGTCTTATAACAAAGAACATGTAACTACTCTTGAACTATAGCTGACAGCTTGCTCCTTTAAAATCTCCCAGCCTCTGAGACTGAGGTTTATCTGAACAATAAATCGTTCTTACCCCGAAAATAGTCCCATCCCTTCATTAGAAGCAGCAACAATAATAAATCCTACACTTTATTCTTTTGTCCTTTCAGAGTCTTTTTTTAATAGCAAAAAAAAACCCCACTGTGTGACTACTAAGCACAAACATTTGAGATTCAGGGATACCTTAATATGAAGTTAATTCTATTTATCAACAGCTGTCAGACTGCATCTGTGGCTGCAGGAAGGGGACCACTTTCTCCAACAAAGGCATATGTCAAAGACATAAACTTATTCTCTTTCCTCAAATGTGGAGAGATACTAGTCACATTAGGAGGATCTAGTGGCATCTGGGTTGTTGTGGTGTGCATGGTGTTGGAGGTTCAGCTTGGGTGTATTTCTGAGAGCAAAATGTTCCATAATCCGCTGTTAACAGCCAGAATGTTGGAGGCCACCTGCCTTTGTTCCCTGAAATGAGCTCAGCACTCTCTCTCTCTCTATTTTTAACACAGCCATCTGTATGCTTTGGGAAAGGAAAAAAGGTGATAAGAAGCTTTCCTGCCTTCATGGAGATGAAATTGTTTCCATAATGACTAGTAGCATCCAGAGTTTTGGAAACTCTGGTAATCCCATGTGTAATACACCCCCATAAGAAAAGAACCTCTGCTTTAGGATATCAAAGAGCTCTTTTTAGTGACCCAGCAGCCCAGAGGTCTTGTGTGTATTTTCTTCCTTCTCAGAGACAGGAGGGACATCTCCCAGACAGGGGAATGGATAAGGCAGAGAGGGGGACTTTGATGATCATGAGCTCAGGGCAGCAAATTCTCAACTTAAGAAACCAGCTGCTTCTACATCTGTGCCTGCCAGCGTGGGAGAGCGGCTTTTGGACAGGGGGAGAAAAGGAAATAAATAATTTTCCTGGGGAGTCTGTGCTGTTGCTGCCTGCAGAGCTGCTGGTGACAGACCTGGACTGTGTCCCTCTGGTCCTACTCCCTGGTCCAACGGCTTCTCAAGCAGTGTCCTGCACAAATGGGGAAGCTGGAAGTGTTTTCACCCAGTCACAGCCAGGCAGACAAGACTTCTGCACAGCCCTTTACTGGAAGCAGGTTGAGTAAAAAATAAAAATAAATAAAAAACCAAAACCAAAACAAAACAAAACCAAACCAAACCAAAACAAAACAAAACACCCAAAAAAGTTCCTCTTTTGAAGAACATCTGTCATCCAGGAAAGTTTGAACATTACAATAACCTCAAAGAGGTTAAGAAGAGCACATGATACAAGACCATTATTTCCAGAAGCAACCAGCAAAAGCTGAGGGTGATGAGAGGATATTAACCCAAACCAATCCTAAACCTCCATGCTACAGGAAACTAGCTTGGTTTGAAGAGACCCAAGTTCAGTCCTGGAAAACAGTGATGGCATTTAAAACCCTTTGCTGGGAAGTTCAAGGTGGGGTTTGACAACACGCTGTGGGCTCTGTTATTGCAAGGAGCGACAAGGCAGTCTAGTCTCACCCCTGGCTGTGCTCCCTCCCCAGCCCGACCATGCGCCAGTGCTGGGAGCAGAAGTGATCAGACTGAAGAGCAGAAATGGTTCCTGGATTTGCTCTTCTAGCAGCTGGAACTGCCCCACTGCTGTGTCTGAGGAGCACATGGCTCAGCAAGGATGGCAAAGTTCATCGCTTCTGCTGGCCCTTATCAAGTGACCAAATTGGACATCTACAGGGCTCTGGTGTTTTTGAACCAAGATTGACTTGATACAAGTAAATAATGTCCCTCAAGCTCAAAAAGCCACACTAGCACCACTTTCCCAACCTACATGACAGGGATTTAAGGCCTGGGAAGCCAGCAGAGTGGGGCCTCACAGGAGTGCCTTTACTTGACATACACAAGTGCCAGGTGTGCTGCTTTACCTAATTTTCTCTCCCATGTGTTATGAATAGAAAGCTATCTATTTTTTTAGGTGGCAGAGTTACAAACAAGTCAGACCAGTTGTTGTAAGTCAGTTTCACTGCCAAAGAAAACAACCAGCAAAGGGCTAAAATACTTCATAAAATCATACAACAGCACAATCTGGAAAGATCCTCTGGTCCAGCCTTTTGCGGGAAAGGGAATCTAGGTGAGGACAATTACCCTGATCAACCATATTTGGGAAAACCTCCATCAATGGGGACTCTACAATATTCTTCAGGAGACTGTTCCACAGAATGATTGCTCTTTCTGTAAAAAATATCATTGTGATAGCGAGATAAAACCTCTCCTGGTGCAACCTGTACCCATTGTTCCTTGTCTCTTCCATGTGGCTCCTTGTGAAAAGAGAGCATGTTGCGGTGTGCTGTCATGGTGTGCCTCAGTTTCCCTGGTTTTTCCCCTCAAGTTTCCCTCCTCAGGATGTGTGCCAATCACCTCTCCTGTCCCCACCCTTGCAAAGGGGAGCATAGAGTGATTGGCAGGTTCAAAGGATGCTCTTCACCCCCTGGGGGGCCATTGGCCCACCCAGGTGTCCCTCTCACCTGAGACCCCCTCCCCCTGTGCCTGGTTGGCGGTCCCTGTGTTCCCTCCCCTGCCCCTCTCCCCAGCACACCACGCGGTTGGGAGCTCTGTTGGAGCTGTTGCAGGATTCAGAGGCCATGCAGCACAACATAAAAACTCTGGATTAAAACTCTCCATCAGGACCCACTCCTTCCTTCACCATCGCCTTAAGGGTTTCTCCAGCTCAGGAAGGCCTGAGGAGTGACCCTCTTCAACAGCAAGCTCCAGCCATAAGCACTGGAGCTCAGGGCATGCCTGGACTTGTCCCCGTGCTCCCACGTGCTCACAGAGAGCCAGAGCCTCTCTGGGGTGCAAAACACCACAGCTGCCACGATTGGCTCAACAACTGAGGCCAGACAGACCAAGGCAGTCCCGTTCTATAATACTGGTAAAATCCAGCAACTGAGGCCAGACAGACCAAGGCTGTCCCGTTCTATAATACTGGTAAAATCCAATAAGAGCATCCATCCCCTTTGTGGCTGCCCTTTAGGTACTGAAGTCCTGCCATGAGGTTCTTGACAAGTTTTCTTCAGGAGGAGACTCAACTGCTTCAGTCTTTCTTCACAGGACAGGTTCTCATACCAATCCTAGGTTTAGCCAAGCTTAGCCTTTTTAAATACAACTTTGTATACTCCACCAAAGTTCTTGTACTCCTTGATGGTATTTGGCCACCTTCTCGTGGTCAGGTGGTTTTTTTTTGTTTTTTTTTTTGTTTTTTTTTTTTTTTTTTTTTTTTTTTTTTTTTTTTTTTTTGTGTTTAAGCACATTCCAAAGCTCTCTGTTAAGCCAGGGTGGTTTCTTGCTCTGTTTTCTTCATCTCCCTTTGTAGGGGTTGGACTGTTCCTGAGTAACTCCCAGCCCTTATAAGCTGCTTGTGCTCTCCATGGATGCTTCCCACAGACCCCCACAGCTGGGATCTGAGCATATGGAAGTTTCAGGAGTGGCAGTTTAAGTGCTTCTGAAATCCAGGGGTTTTGTCCTATCTGCTGTCCTGAGTATTCTTAGCAGGATCTGAAACTTCACAATGTTGCTATCATTATATCCAAGGCACCACTGACAGTTATGCAGTAAATATTATCAGGTAGGTTCAGAGAGCATTAAATCCAGCCAGCAATGGGCTGTTCTGAGTCAGCATGTCCAGCATCTGCAGCAGGAAGCATTTGTCAGAGCTTTCCAGGATCCTCTTGGATGACTTGGGCACTCCTGTGCAGAAATAGATTGTTTAACAGTCAGGACTGATTTGGGACTGGAGGTTGATGGTCTGGCAGAAAGTGTGAAGCTGAAAATTGTGCAATAACATTGTCAGAAATGAAATAAATAAGGCAGGAGATCTTTCTCCTTTTTAATGCCTTTATTAAGAAGAATCGAAATCCTGCTGTGGATGAGGTTTAGTGGCTCACACAGATCTGAGCTCATGAGCTTGTTCCTTCCCCACTGGGCTTGGGCTTTGTGTCCTAACTCCTCTTTTGCACTGGGTGATGCTGGTTTGTTGCAGTGTGCTTTTTGTTTTATTAGGTTTATTGTTTGATTTGTAATTTGGTAGTTTTCTTTATGCTGTTTCCTTTTTGTTCCTGCCTTTTCCCAGAATTTCCATCACTTTTCTTGTTGTTAGTTGCTAGTTTCTATTTCTCCAAACTCTATCAGTTTACTGAAACTGTTCTCCTCCCTTGGGATTTTTATGGGTTTATACATTGTGGTTCCCGCCTGGTTTTTTTACTCCCAATTCTCCTGATTTGTTAAAGATTGCACCCTCCCCTGAGACCTGCCCCCACATATAAGTTTCCGTCTGCCCCTTGTTCCTGGTCTCGGGGATGAAGAGGGGAAGTTTCACCATCAAATAAAGTTACCCTGGGACCTGTGTGCTGTTCTGTGTTTTATGATGCGCCAACAGCTGGTGGCTGGGATTCATGGGGCTTGAGGGGGGACCTGCTGCCCCACCCTGCTCTTGGCACCAGCTAGCAGGGAGGAGCAGCAGCACTGGCTCATCACAATCCCAATAAAAAGGCACTCAGATCTGGTGAGGGAGCCATCACATGCTATTTGTTACAGAGAACACCGCAAGATGGGAACAGCAGAGACAATCTTCGGTCCCTCGGATGCTGAGAAACCCCAGCGGAGCAGCATCCACACACAGCATCCCGGCCACATCCCACCCATGGGTGTGGGCATTCAAGGTATTACAGGAGGGGCTTTTCTCACAGCAAAAGAACTCCATTAACCCTTTCTGCTGTCAAACAGAAAGGATGTACCCATGAGACCTTCTTGCTGCATGGTTAGACAAAGCCAAGGACACAGAGATGGCTCAGCCCCACACCCAGCAGGAGCTGCATGTCTCTCTGTTAGAGTGGCCTGAGCTGGTCCTATGTACAAGGGCTCTGTGCATCACAACCCAGGTCTGGAGGCCAGCCTGTCCTCATGGCACAGGGCAGAGCAGCACAGCACAGTCCTGGCCATACTTGGGCTCCCTGACATGCAGGTCACCAGATCTGTGCTCTACAAAGGGCTTTCAGTCAGGCTCTCAGTGGAAGCATGACCTTTTCCCATCTGCCTGTGGATCCCATTTCATGTAAGGTCCTTCAGACTTCTTAACTGGCTAGCCCTACATGGGTGAACTTCCCGGAGGAGAAATTACCCATATGTAGCCCGACCACGGTCTCCACTCCCTGTAACATCTCTCTAGCCTCTGAGCAAATCAGAAATACCTGTGACTGAGCAACCTGCTCTTAAAGAAAATGTCCTAGCTCATTGCAGGGATTTGGATGGTCATCATTAGATGACCTCTAAAGGTCCTTTCCAGCCCAAACCATCCTATGATTGAGGAAGAAGAGAGGAACATGGATTTCTGTGTGTGGCTAAGCTATCCAAGATGATGATGGGGAAGGATTTGCCTACAGTCAGCCCCACTGCCAGGGGCAAAGATGGAAGCTGCTGTGCTCTGCTCTAACCCCTAAAGGACCAGATTAAACATCCACATTAGAAACCACAGATAACCCTTGGTTACCACAGAGATCAATGTCAGAATCCAGGGCATCAGTTAAGTGGTGAAATGGACAGGAAGTGCGGAATGGAGGATGGGAGCCTGCAGAGTATCTGGAGGAATTTCCTCTCTGGTTCTTGAGGCAACTACTCCAAAGTACCAGTGGAAAAGGGAACAGGAATGAGAAAGGTGTAAATACATGTCATGTGCTGCTGACTGAGTTTATAGAATGACTCCAGAGAATTTCCCATTTCCACTGCAGAAAGGAAGTCAGCATTAATCTTATGGCATTAATCTAATCTGAGAAATGATGAGATGGATCAAGGAAGGTCATAAAATGAAAACGAATGTTGGAAACAAAAAAAAGTAGGAAAATAAAGGTTAAAGAGAAGAGGACGCAAAGGAAAGAAAAAGTCAAGAAAAGTGTAGATAATTCAAGTCAAGACAGTGTGCATAGATCAGAGAAAATTATGTGGGAAAGGGATAGGGCAGCCAAAAAGGAAAGGAAGAATTCCTGAGAGATAATAAGCATTTTAGCAGTCCAGTATGGATTCAAAACTGTTCAAGATCATGGCTGAAGCATTTACCACGACCAAGTCTAGGACATGCAATTCTGTGAATCAAAGGAAGTTTACAGAACACAGAAAAATGTGCTGTAGCATGTCCAAAGCAATTCTGCCTCTGGAAAACTGCTGTGGAGGACAGACAATGCCCACATTACAGACCAGCTCTGAGCTACCATTTACACTACTGTGTCATTAAGAGTATTTTTGGATTGAACAAACTTGAATGTCAATCATCAGTTTTCAGCAGAGCTTCTCTTTTTATTTTCTTAGAAATTTTTCACACGTGAATCTGCCCTACCAACATTAATCATTCAAACAGGTGATAAGTGGACAAGGAACTGTCAAAAAAGAAACATGAAGAAGTAAGTATCCAGGAAAAAAACCCAAAACCCCTAGATTTTAAGTGAAGAGGTGTTTGCATTTATCCTTTTTGAATAGAGAACTTTTATTTTTTTTTTTTAGTCAGAGTATTTATTTGTCATGAAGGATAATAGTTTCCTACATGTTTTTACTGATGGTGTATTTATTACTGTATAACCATAATGTCTCTATCAAATGGGTGAAGAGAAAATTGGAATACTTTGTGGAACATGAAGGTTGCCCAGAGGGGTAGGAGATACCTCTGGAAACATTCCAGGCTAGACTGGATGGACAGGTGAGGGGTGTTGGCAACTCTTCACAAGTACTTAATAAAGCCAACAAAACCAAAGGAGTGAACCCCATGATCTACAAATGAAAAATTATAAAATGGTGATTAGGAAGGGATAAACAGTTCTGGGAAGCCACAAATCTGAATAAATAGGCATCAATTTTATTGAATCATGAATAATTTAAGACTGGTACAATCATCAGCTTTATTCTCCATGACACGGGGTGGGGAAGGGGTAGAAAAGGGCAGAGTGAGAAAGGGGAGGCATGATCTCAAACAGACCATTCACAAATTCCAATCCTAAACGAGAACTGAAAATTAAATAGGGAGAGGAGCAAATGGAAAACATCATAAACGTACACAAAATACTCAATTCCTAGTTTTCTCTTTAAAAATGGCTAGAAAAAATTCATCAAAATGCAGCACTTTTAATCAAATATTTACATTTCTATGTTACAATGAAAAAATGTACATCTTATAGAACATATTTCATAAACTGTTCCACTGGAAATGACTAGATCAAAACAGCAACCTTCCATTTAATATCAACAAAGATTTTTTTGCTTTGTTTTTGTATATTATTTTTTTCTTGAAAGAAAATTGCCACATTTAGACAAGATTTCATACACATAATATTGAAGTTAAGCATCAACAATGAAATATCAAGTTTGCTTCTTTCAAAATGTACAAAAAGGCTAACCAACCCCCTCCCTCCTCCCCTTCCCCCCAAAAAACCCACATCTCATTTATGGCCTGTATCATTCTTGGCAGTTCTGAAGGAAAGAAAATGGTTTATTCTCTCCATTTATAACTCAACACGAATGTTGCATAGAATCTTGCATTTCTTGTTGATTTTTTTTCAAACAAGCCAACTTTGTAAGGAGGAGAAAAAAGGAAAAAAAAAAAAAATGTTTTTGAAAAAGCCTTAAATGAGAAAAGTCACCTAAAGAAAGACTAAATCTATGAAAAGTCTTGATAAAAACTAAGACATGTGCACAACAGGTAACCCTGCTTCCCCAAGTTTCAGAAAAGACACGGAATATTGTGATGCTCAGAATGACTAGCCTATTCAAAATTGCCTCTCTCACTTTAAGCCAAGCTAGTGTCAATAAAAAAGAAGAGATAATAGAAATGTCTTCCTGAGCTTAAGCACAGGATTAAACATGAAAAAAAAATACCCCGTTCCCCACAAATAAAACACTACTTTAAACATGTCTTTTAGCACTTAGTTAAAGGTCAACTGAGACATCTTCTAGGATATCAAGTCCATTTAAAGCCCTAGCCCTGCAATTGGATTTTTTTTTTTACAGGCACATGCTCTGTCTGCATGGATTCAGTTGGGGGATTAAGTACCAAAATTCACAGTAGTAGCAGGTAAAGTCAGTGCTGGGAAGCAGAAGTGTCAAGACTACTGGAAAAATTAACTTCTCTCAAACTCATCATCAGCATGCTATGGATTTGATTCCATACAGATCTAACCCATTTTTTACAGTACCAAGAACTGGATTAGGAAAATTGGCTGAGTAGCCTTTGTTATTCCATTCAGTGAAATAATTAAATCAGATTTCATAAGGTTAAAACAGTAACAACACCAAGCTCTTCCTCCCACCATTAAAATATTTAAATTTTTCCTTTTACAATATTTTTTCTTAAAAAAAAGTCATCAGCACTTAAAAGTTGTAAGAGGAGCAGATTCAAGACCAGCTTAGTAAGACAAAGTACAGTTATATTACAGAAAGTCATGAGGTATAATAAAACCATCCTCTCAAGCTGAGTCACAGAAGCATCAACTTGTTTGTTTACGTTCCTTTAAACCCACAAGCTCTTGAAAAAGTGTTTGTAATAAGATTTCTTCCTGTACATTGAAAAACCAGCATATTCCTGTAATTTATTAGAGTAGAAAAGCTTCTTTTGTCCCTCCTGCATGGATAAAACAGCTCTTCAGCGATTTATTAGCTGGGGATTGATATGAACCTGAAATGTTATCTCATTTTCTTCCTTTTTTTATCACATTTAAACAAATTCTAGTATCTCATACAAACAATATTCACAGCAACTTATGATATTTCAAGAGATGACTTTAGCCCTGTTTCTTTAAATAAAATTCCATAATATACAGCACTAATTTAATCAAACACAATTAGTACAAAATAAGGCATCGCTTTTAAAAGTCAGCACCAGAGGAGAGCTGGAAAGGCTCGTACGAATCCCTCCTGAGGAGTGAGGTGTTGGCTGAGGTACAGCTGGTGTGCTGGGGGTAATGGTGTCACCAGGAAAGTGCAACTCTTTGGGAGGTGTTTTCTTGTTCCCCAACACAAGTACAAGCCTTAACACTGATCATGTAGGTGTGTGCGTTCACACAAGAGGAGAAACCAAACCAGGTTCACAGCTCTGCCACAACTCAAAAGCATGGCACAGCTAAACTCAAAAGACACAGTACTCAGTACCTTACCTTTTTTTTTCCAGACCTGAATACTGCTGAAATGATATTTTTAATTTTTTTTTTTTATTTTAAATTAAAAGAAATTAAAAAGAAAAGTCACAGGAGTTAGTATTGTCACCAGAGTAGCACTGGAACTGCCACAGAGCTGAATTTTAATTAATCCTCTTATGGTTGTGCTGATTGGAATGAAACCTCTGAACAAAACTTAAAGTTTTCTAAAAACAGCTGTCACATTTCATGGCAAGAATTAAAAAATGAAAGTCTAACTCATCCCTTTGCAGAGGTGTAGCTCACCATGCCTGTGCACTGCCAAGGGTCTCTGGAGCTGTAGGACTCCATGGGGCACAGCCCTGCCACTGACTTCTGTGAAGGAGGGAAGCCCCTCTCTCCTCATGGTGGATTAGTGGGGTGTAAGCACCACAGAAGTCAGCCCATCTGGTGGTGTAGATGTAAGTAGGAAGAGAATTGGGCCCTGACTAGCGGAAGGCTACCTGATCTTTCATTTGTAGCAGGATTGATTGCTACACAGTGTTTGAAAAAAACCTGATTTGTTCAGACTGTATACATATTTTTATATATTCCTATTTATATATATATAATCTTTATAAACACACAATGAAAGAAAGCCAAGGTCTCAGACTGGCAAGGAGAGCAGCGCTTTTTGTTTTAGTTTCTTTTTTTCCTTTTATCTTTTTTTAATATTTATTCAAACTTCCCTGTTTTGCAGCTTTGCCTTCATTGAGTATTATTACAGAGGCAAGCAATATTGTTATAGCACCAGAACTATATGAAGCTGAGTTTAACCCACAAAGCTGATTGGTAGAAGTCCAGCCCTCATGTAAATGTGTTTGGTCAGAAGCAGCATAGACAAATATTCCCTCTTCCCTCTCTTTCCAGGCAGTACACGGCACAAAGCTGCTTGCTTCACAGCTGTGAAACTGCCCCCCCACCTCAATCCCTTCAACTTAGTAATGATGACTATTTTTAACATCTTCAGGATCTTAGGCATGAGAGCTTACAGCAACTAAAAAGAAGGAACAAAGGAGTAGTGCAGTTCTCATCATCGTTAAAAGAAAAACAATAAAAAGGTCACTTGGGTTGCCTGCACCCAGGTTCAAGATTGCTACAAGTGTCTTGTTCTTGCAGCTCTTAATACTGAGATCCCAGCCCAGGAACATGTTCTTTTCATCAGTCTGTGATCAAGGCTCTTGTCGAGTGGAAACACTCCTGTCTGAGGGAGATCACAACGTTGACTCCAGAGAGGAATCCAGGATGTCATCGTGATGGCTGTTGCTGTTGGAGTCGCTGTCGTAACTCTGGGGACTGGAGTAGTTGGCTGCCTCCTGCAGTCTCATTAGCATGTTCATCTGCAGAGCCAAGGAAGTTCCTGATTATTTGTATTTTGAGGTAGGAACAACATTAACTCCACATAACAACTACAGTGGAGTTTGCTTTGCCAGTGGCCAGGAAGGAAAGGGAGAAACAAGCAGGGGCAATAATACTGAGACTCAGAACAGACGTATTGACTGTAAATCACAGCAGCATTCAAGTTACTGGTAAAACACAGCTTTTCCAGTAAAGGAAAAAATGAGACGACTGAAGGGGTTAGTCTACAGCCACAGACCAGTTCCTGTTTCCAATCCCTAGAAACAAGGCAAATGAAACGGTTCTGCTGTTCAGAAATGAGAACTTACCAGAGGATCTCCTTCAGCATCACTCACTGGAACTTGTTTGCTGGTGGAGCCTTCCCGGGACACGGAGTAGCCATCAAAGCCCACATCCTCGGGCCTCAGCTGGAGCAGAGGAGGCCACTCGTGGTGCTGGGGGCTGGCTGCCCAGGGGTAGGTGTCCATGACCCACTTGGCAGGATCCTCCCAGGGCGCTCTCCTCCCATACAACTGAAAGAGCACAAAACCATGTCAAACATTCCAACCATCTCATCCACTGCCTACCTAACCAAAATGAATGTGCCATGGTTCTTGTGCTGCAGGAAACACTTTGCAAGCAGGGCTGAATGTGAGAGTTTCCTTACCCTAAACACACAAAGCCCTTTGTCATGGCACTGATTTCGAAGGAGCTGACCACCTTCTCTGAGACTGCAGTGCCCTTCTCTTGGCACCAGCTGAAGGAAGAAACGCCTGAAAATAACGTCACCTAATTAAGTCAACTTAAACAATGTCAGCACACAAAAGATGCCATCAGTGCTGACATCTGGATTGCACTGGCAGCTGTCTTACAAACTGCCACCCATGGAATGTGGAGGAGGAAACGTGAGATCTGTCATCAAGCAAGAATGATGGATGTCAAGGCATAAAGTTTTCAAGTCAGATTTCTTTCACATTCAACCAAGAAAAAGCACCAGCAGCATTTGTCCATGCTCAGGTTCCTAAGTAGGAAAGCTCAGCTTCAAAAGCGTTTTTCTGGACGGAACAGACTGCACTACTGAATCCCTATTCTAAGACAACATATTCATTTAAATGCCTCATGACTTCCAAAAGCATAAATACTACTACAAGTGGCTTTAAAACATTTGTCTTCATTTTATAAACATCACTATCAACATCCTTCAGCAACTGGTGCTTGTCTCTGACATTTTGTCACTGTCCTCTTCCTTTATCCACCTGCACAAGGGTCTAGCAAAGAAATTCACCAGTTCTCTGATGGATCTAGGATTATCTCACTTTGCTCAATAATATTTCTCCACGATACATTTTTTGTGGGTTTAGATTTTGCATGCACAAAGCATTAAAGTGCTGTGAATACCAACCCATGGTGTGCTGTGAAGCAGAAGGGAGCAGAGGTGCCAGCAGATGGTGCTAGGCAATCTGAAACTGAGCCTCCTCCACAGCCCGGACCCTTCATCCTTCAGCCCTCCTACCTTATCTTCCCAGTTTCAAGACGGGGCAAACCCAATTTCCTATTTTAACCTTGTTCTCAAATTTACAATGATACACGTCATTTGGTAAGTGGCAAAGATTTTGTATTTTTCACATTTTTTCTCCTGCAAAACTCTGAGTGGATCTGAGCCAAGGAGAGACTAAATTACTCACCAACCCTCTTCCATGGCAACCACATCGGTCCACCCCTCCCACCAGCATGTTTTCCAGGGAGCAAGTCATGGAACAAGGATGGAAGAGGTTGCTCCACAAAGCAAGAAAGAAAAATCACTGGAATATGACTGACAGTGGCAGGAAGCCTCAGGGACTCTGGGTCCTCTTTTTGCTGGTGCTGCATTCTGTACTGATAGACCAAGCAGGAAGAACTCAGGTTTTATACAACCTTCTAATTTTCACATCCTTGTTTTGAAGAACAAAATGAGTCAGCTCCCATGAGAGCAATTACTGTATGGATTAATTTGGTTTGTTTGTATTTGACCCAAAGTAATTCTCTAAGTGAGAAACAGAAACATAAAAATAGCTGAGAGCAGATCCACAGAGATGAGAGCAAAATTAGGACTCCACCTTTCCTTTGTGTAAGGCAATTTCAGGAAAGAAGATGTGCTCTCAGAGGTGTCTTTGTGGGCATGAGGAACAGAAAACAGCCCCAGATGAAACCCACCTTTCTAGCATTAGCTTGTTCATTAACACCACTCTGGCTATACTTCAAGTACTAAAGTGCATCTTCTTAACCATCAACCAAACAAAAGAAAATTATTTAAAGAGGGATGAATTAGTGCAGTCTGGGGAAATGGGGCTGAAGGGGATAAAGAATCTAAAGCACATTGAGAAACTGAAGTCCTCACACCTGGAACACAAGCCATTCAAATACCCTAAGGACAGATGGAGATACTGGGCAGACCAAGGAAGCAAAAGGATGGTTTTATCAGTTACTCTCTCTCCACTTCCTTTACTAATTTTTCAATGCTTTCCACATGTACTGATCAATTATATGAGAGCTCCAAAACCCAGTACAAGGAGCCCATGTATTACTGTGAGTGTCAGTTTACTCCATTTCAAGAGCAAGGAAAATCACCTGCTCTCCTTTCTCTTGTTTTAGATTGGACAGATTCCTAGGTCCTATTACCTTCCTTTAAAACAAGTTTAATGCAAAATAGTTCTCCTGTTCCATTTCTAGCAAAGTTCCTGAGTGTACTCCAGGATATTGTCTTCCTTATGTCTATGAGTCCCAAATTGTCCCAAATTGTCCCAAAGATCATCTTAACTCTAAGTAGTGACAAATTTCAAATGGGAGCTGCCCAAATTGCCCAATTCTTAGAGAATTAATGTATTTCACAATTTTTTAAGAAGCCATTAGTAAAAGATTAGTTATAAACCATATTTTAAAGTAGGTGCTGCTGGGCTTATTTTGTGAACAAAGAGCTGCTTATTAAAAAACCTCCTTTTTTCCCCCTACCTAAATGGCAAGTCCATAGCAATTCTCTGCTGAACCCTCCTCCTGATTCCAACAAGCTTCACAGTCATACAGACACCAAAAGCTATTCCAAATTTCCAGATTATGAATCAATTACAAAACACAGACAATCAATGATGATTTCACTTCATCCTCTGAAAAGAAATATAAAGGAATCTCCTAAAAAAATCATCTTAAATCCTGAGAAGTAATCAAAATGTCACTGATACTGCTCCTGTCACTCATGTATACATTGTCCCCATGCAAAGCTTTGTTCCTATGCTGAAAGATTTGACTTCCAAAGGAAAATCCTGTGTAACACAGTTAATGATGACAAGCATATTTTTCAGATGCACAGGATAATTTTTAGGTGTGCTTCTGGAACTCAGTATTGAAAGGTATTTGTACGTCTAACTCCTCCCACTGCAAACATCAGCAGTTTGGCATCTAACCACTTCTTCCACTCTCTACTTCAAAAGTGCTTGAAGAGACTAATTCTGCCTGAAATTATTGACAGCTCTGGTTGCATTTTCATAGACATGCAGATATTCAATGTGTGAGGTTGCATCCACAGAAAATGTTGCCACTATTGAGTTCTGTTGCCTTTTGAACAGATGCCATTCTAGACCTATGATTTTTCCCTTTGCCTGCTCACCTGTAGCCCTTCTCTTACTGCCTCCAGAAGATATGGAATGATGGAGTAGTTCCACAAGTCAGTGAACCAAACTCTAGAACCATCTACATCTATTGGACAGGAAAGGAAGAGCCGTGGACCTGGAGAGGGAAATTCAGATATTACACTCAAATCACAAGTGCAATTAGGGTGATGACATCTAAAACTTAGGTTTTAAAGAAAGCCTTTTTTACATGACACAGCACAAGGAAGTATACAAAGATACACCTGATATACAAGGAAATAAAATACATATATTTACATATGCCTGGGCAGAGTACTTACCAATAGTAACATCAGAGGAGCTGTGAGCCTCCAAGAATTTGTTCAGATGTTGCCAGACCTTGGGAATCCAATCAATAATCTTGACCAGCTCTGCATTCCTCATCCTGCCACTGATCTCTGTTTCAATCAGTTTTCTTCTCAGGAAACGGCTGAGAAAGCCTTTGACTGGCTCAGTGTGGTTTGCACATAGCACCCATCTATGGCACAACATCAGAAATGGACATTATTTCTCTTCCATGCTACTAACTATTCCTGACTACATTTCCCTTCTTATTTCCAGATTATCAGGATCAAAATGGGCTATTCCAGTCATACATGTTTTTCAGCAGAAGTTACTTTGAAATATTTCACTACATGAGCTGTTTTTTATTGTGCATTGTTTCAGCTTGTTTCTCATTAATCTCCTTTGCCTAAATAATGTCTTACTGAAAATCAGGTAGAAAATAAAGTATCTTAACAATCCTCTAAAAAATAAAAAGTTTTATGAACCCAGTTCTTTTAATGACAGCACTTTAACCAAGCTGAACATGTCAGGGCAGCAACCAGGAGCAAATGGCATTTCTCTCTCACTTCGCTATTTCAGCTGATAAGAACAATTTAAAATTACTCAGTAGCCATTACTCCTTTGCCAGCCCACAAACACAAATGAGAAACCTGAATAAACAGTACCTGAAATTATGGTGAAGTTGAAGATTAGGTGTGGAGGAGGTGGCTTGGTTCATTGTGCCAATAATATATGGACTATTGGGAGAAAAAAAATCAAGCAAATCAAACTTGTGAACATTGAAAAACAAGTTTTAAGTAAAACCTAAACATTAAAAAACGTCATTCAAAACTCTTTTGTCAAAGAATGTTTTGTAGTTACTTATCACCAAATTCTTTACTGAGATTCTGTGACCAAATTCTGGAAGCAAACCACAAGTCCCAAAACAGGACCTTTCACTACAAATGGGGTTTTACTACTAATGATCTACATCATGAAGCAAATACAACTACTTTTAAATTACTTATTTCAGAAAAATGGATCATTTTATGAAGGAAAAAAATCCCTCTGAAGCACTGTCCACAATATGGACAACCTGGTCATCTTCCTCCACATTACTAAATTAATGAAGGCTCTGTGTGATTGCATTTTGCAGAAGCAGTGCACTGAGTACAGGATTAGCATTTGCAATGTGTTCTGATACTATTTCTTTACCATTTGTGGTACTTGCAGTTTAGAAGTCCATTAAAGATCTCTCCTAGGGAGCTAACGTGGTGCAAATTATCCAAAATGATGACAAGAGGCATATCTACAGCATTATTTTCACTGTTGCACTGGTCTGCCAGGTTGGACAGGTACTGGCGGAGTTCCTGCAAAGCAGATATAAAGAAGCAAAAAAAATGTTTTGTCTTCACATTTCTTAAAAAATCAATCAAGATAAATAAGCTTGGTAACAAAACCTAAAGCAAAAGAGTCTGACACCTAACAAATCACACATTTTCTATGAGAAAACACAAGATATGGTTTTCTTTCTCTTTTGTAGGTTATACTGAAGACTCAGAGACTGTGCCAGAAATCCTCTGTGAGATACGGGCTTAAAGAAGGGTAATATTTTGTAACTTAGTTTGTGTTTTTTATTCATCAATGTCAGACGTAAGAGGTCTGAAACATATTTTTGTTTTCAGGAACTTGATCAACTCTCCCCATACCAAAACGAACTCTGCATTCCAGGCATATTTGTTTTATCATCTTGCAATTGTGTTTCCATCAAAATACAGATGACAAAATTAATCTGGAACAAACCATCCCTCATCAGAGGCCAAATCTGGATGCCTTCAGTAATGATGGAAAGGAGGATGAGCTTTTGGTGTTGCAGATGAGTGGCTGAAATGCTCTCAGCAGCTTTAAAGAATGTCTGAAATCACACCAGTGGCTTACAACACAACTTCAACTATCCCTTTCCTCCAGAGGAAAATATGCCTAAGGCCATCAAATACACAGATTTTTTTTTTCTTTCTTTCCTTTAATCTAGATGATCACTGGAAGTATATTCATCAAAACCACTAGCATATAAAAAAAGCAAAGACATGCCTTACCTGCCCAGGAATGTGTCTGCACAACAGCCCCTCCAAACCCCAAACCCAGCACATGACTACAACTGCTGATAACTGCAGCTGCAGAAGCTCCTGACAGCCTACAGATGCATTTGAGGGTTTTGGGAAAAGTGCCCACATGCAATAGGGATCGCTTAAATCTCTGGGAATTTTATGCAGGTGTTTCACTTCCTGGGCAATTCTCAGGCTCCTAAACACTTGAAAATCATGACACCTTTAAGTGTTTAAATACACACCTGGAAGCCTGCTGTTCCAGATCCATAATCAAGTGAATCTGAAAACCTTTAAGCATTGTTTCCTTCAGGATAAACATAACGCTTTGAAAATGAAGCTAAGTTCAAAATGACGGATTAGGAAAGGTCTCTCATTTGGGACACGTGGCTGTGCGAGGAGTGCAAGGTGCTTGCTCACCTTGCTGGATTTGTGGTCGACGTTGAAGGTGGCGATGATGCCCTCAGCCAGCTCCCTGCCCTCCCTGAGCACCATGTACTCAGACAGGCGGTTGGCCAGGTAGGTTTTGCCCGTGCCACTGGGGCCAGACAGGATGATCCTCCTGTGCTCCATCAGCAGGGACACGTAGCGCTGCAGGATGGGCTTGGGGATCAGCGACTCGAACACCAGCCCGTCCAGGCTGTTCTCACAGATACCTGCAGCAGGGAAACACGCCTCTCTTAGGGGGATTTCCAGTTTTTATCCAAATGGACCTGATCAAGCTGCTCTTCACTTCAGAGCAAACCCTTTCCCCACCCCAGTATCCCTTGTGGTTGAGAGAGGCACACATAAAGCTGGGAAACAAGTGCCGGGGTGACCCGTGGGCTTAGCCTGGATCCTCCTTCAGCCTGTTTAAGTCCTCAGCTGCACCCCTAAAGCCCTTTGGAAGCTGCCACACCAAAGGATTCCAGGCTACACTTTTCATGCACAAGCCATCCACTTTACAGCATTTCACCACCCATTCACCCTGAATGTACCTGTTTACTTTTGGATCACTAGACAAAAAACTCCCAGCTATCATCAACTCCCCCTACTTTCCCAAATGCTTGTAATTAAACTCCTCCTCTGTGCTGATAGTTATCTCCTCTAACAGAAAACTCCTACTGATAAGCATTTATGCCATGTCAGCAGTCATTTTAGGCAGAATTGGCTTAGGAAAAATACACAGTGCTTCAAAATAAACAGCAGGAAGGGAAATTGGCAGATCACCCAGAGAAATGCTTGCACCTCAGTGGTTACTTGGAATATTAAATATTTATATAGGCAGCTTTGTATCTCAAAGGTATATGTAAGTGATTTTCCATAAACTGATTAAATACATTTCTTTTTTATTGAAAACTATTATCACTTATGAACCTTCAAGGCACAAGTCAAGTCAGTGCAAGTTAAATACAAACTCAAACTGCAGCTTTACAGACACAGTTAGACCTTATGCAATATTTCAGTTAGGATTTATGACTGGACAATGCATTTTATATGAGTAGAATATCCTGGGTTAATGCCAAGCCTCAGTAAGTTGATGTATTTCACAGTTTATTGCATCTTCCTGCCCACTGCTTTGCTATACAAGGTTACCTTGTATTGGTTTTTACACCAATCTTCAAAAATCTGCTTTCAGTCAAATTTCAAAGCTGAACTGAAGAATGTTTGGCACTGCTCACAAATACCATCTGTCTGCAGATTTCACTGGTCTAACTTTGAGCAAACTGATACATGTTCAAAATGCAGCAGTTGAGGGCTTTACCCCTGAACTTAGTTTCACAGCATAGTTTTCTTTAAAAAGTTCTTCCCTAAGAAACCAAATGAGAAACACAAATACTAAATTTTTATCAGTCTTACAGAATGAAATCAATGGGAATTCTGAAAACCATACATTTTGAGAAATCCAGATTTTAAGGAGTTTCATACAATTTGGGCTCCCTCCTTCCTGGTACTTAAGGAGGGACCCTTCAGTAAGACCAATCAAGCAAATGAGTCAAGATCTATTTTTTTTAAACCCTGCATGAAGGAAATAACAAGTACACCTGTGACAAAGAAATAATGAAATTTTGAGGCTTCACTCATTTGGAAAGTACTTTGCTGCTCAAACAGCTCCACTGCATCCTTTGTGGTGTGAAGTCTTCTCCAGGACAACTTAAGATCTGTGAAGTGTGTAATTTTTCCTAGAGTTTCAGGTTGAAAACTTGTTGAAATTACAGACTCAGCATACCCTAAGTGCTGACTTTATCACACGAAAATCGCAGGAAGTAAATAAATGGTAGGAAGAGGAAAAAGCAGCACAATAAAAAGTCTTTACTCCTCTGAGTTTCTGGACACAGCAAGCTCTGATAAACTCAAGAGTGAAAACTCCACCAGGCAGGTCAGGTGAAATTACCTTTGATGGTAACTGAGATAGTGTTGTTGTCTCCAACCAGGTACCCACAGGGCAGCAGCTCCGGGGTCTCTGCGCTGTTGGTGCGCCTGATTTCCCCAATGCTGTAACCCAGAACACTGTCTGAGTTCAGCCCCAGCTGGCTCACGGGATCCACGTGGATGATGTACTCCTGGGGTGGGAAAGGGACACGGGAAGTCAGGCAGCACTGGGGGCTTGTTCTCTGCTGTGACAGTGCTTAATGCACAAAGTTAAATACAGCCTGGTACCATCAGAACACCCCCCAGGAGAACTCGAGCTCGCAGCATTTTGTACCCACTGACCTTAAACAGGCGTCTTACAACCCCATCCAGAACATCCCACTTGGTCTTCCCACTGACTCCAATGCAGCCTATGAGGAAGGTGCGAGGCCTGGAATCCTAAAGGCACAGGAATAATTCTGTCAGACAAGTGTGGTTAATGTGATTAAAACACTGGCTTCCCTGTCCCCTCCCCTTTTACTTCTAAATAATGGTGCATCCTTACCACTCTATATGGTGAATTCTGAACGGCATGTGGAATTCTTTTCACATAATAAACATTTTCTACAGTGTTGGAATTGCAAACCTAAACAACACTCAGGTGGCTGTGGTGTTAAGCTAAAGGTATTTATTAATCAATCCATGAACAATTCAAAAATCTCTGAGAGGATTACAGTTTAACAATGAGACAGAAAGTCTCTTAGGAATATTCTAGACAGAAAAGTAGATGTCAAGTTCATTCTTCCATGACTTCACAATTAAAGGTGTTACATTTGCTAGGTTTATCCTATTTATTTTTAGAAATTCTTCTGTGAGCACAGAAACCTATATATATATAGATAAATTATACATGGCTCTAATGTATACATGGCTCTAGTAATATAGAGACTTTATATTTATATACTATATATGATGTATCAGAGCATTTTGCATTTTGTAAGTTACTTTTAAGGCAGATAAAAGAAATCAGAATAAATATAATTTTTCTGGTTTTCTACAGCTACACTTACTGTGAAACATTAATTGAAGAGAAAACTAATTTCTATCATGAGATTTGAAGTGTTACTAAAACTTGCTGTGATTGCAGTCAATCAGCAGCAGTTTTACTTTTTATCCAGGGTTGTAATAATTAATGCAAAATAGGTATTTAATAGAAAGAGCTTCTGAGTCCATTTTATTTATGATCATTCAGATTCCACCCCTCAGGAAGACATGAAGTTACTCCTTAAACATGCTTTTAAAGGTGCTCAAAGATGTGAGATAGCAAGGCCATTGCTTGTCAAGGACTGTGTAATACATTCATGCATGTAGTATGTTAAACACACGAGACAGGATGCAACTTTACAATATTTGCAATTTATTTGGGTATTTAGGATTCTTTCATGTACTTGTAGATGGAAAACATCTGAAAGATGTCATTCTAAACAGGGCACTTGTGCCAGAGAGGACAACTTGAACTAGAATGATCTCCCAGTTTGGATTTGTCAAGTGCTTCCATAAGATTGGTGCTTCTGGCATTTCGGTCCCTCTCAGCAGCTCCAAGGAAGCTAGAGGTAGCCAAGTGCCCTCTCTATCACTATCAACACACCAATGAACTGTTTTCCTGAGAAAATCCTTGAAAGTCCTTTGCAAGCTTGAGTTCTCTCACACATTCTGAAGTTACCTACATTTCAAAGCTGGGGATGAAACACAACGCACCTCCTTCCATTTCATCTTGTCCTGGAAGTTGACAACTATTTTGACATTCCTGCCTCCTTCCTTCCGGGCAGAGCCATCTCCAGTGTCATCCAAGAGCATGTCTGTGGACAGGAAACATCAACAGCTTCACAGCTGGAGCTCAATTACAATGAAGACTATTCTGGTTTATTGTAGTCAAACACCACATGTCTGGGCTTCACATGCCCCGAGGTAAAGCACAAGAACCAGGCTGACTGACTTCCCTGTCACATAGCCCTCTCAAAAAGGGAAGGTCATTGAAAATTATTAGCCAGTTACTCTGTATTTTCCTTCCTATGATATATCTCCTGGAAAATGTGCACTATTAAATGGCTTTAAACATGACTTTTCAGAGCTGAGGTCATAATTGGAGGGTGTAGCAGACCTATGATGATATTTAAAAGAAGGCTCTGTGCCAGCTCGTGACATATTTCCACACCTCAGCTGTTAAAAATCTTCATGCTTTCATTTTTCCATGGCTAACCAACTCAAGCTTTCCAAGTGCATGATAAAACCTGCCCCACCACCCTTCTCATTGAACTCACCGAGACTGGTTGACTCCGTGAGGTTCAGGCTGTGTTGAGAGAGACCCACTGAGTGTCTGGGAGAGGAGGAGATGGAAACCTGAGACTGAGCCCTGCTACAGCTGCCATGGTTTTCAGATTTCAGCCGATCGTTCTCTGCTTTTAACTTTTCAATCTCACTCTTGAAAAGACAAATCAGACATTAGAAGGCACAGTGAAAACATGATTATAAGATAGCAACATAAGAAATTTATAAGAAATTTAAGAATAAAAGGTAGCTTAGCAGAAATGCTGTTTCCACCATGTTTAATTAAGGATTTTAATTATTAAAATGTCCTTTCTGTGAAACTTTTAAAAGTATCCTAAAATACCTAAATATGTGGGAATTCACTAACACTGAAACGCAACTACCTTAAGGCAGAGAGTGTGGAAACATTTGAAAGCCAAAAAAATGCTGTCCCCAAAATGCTGTTCCCCAAAATCCTGTCTTGGGGTTGAAACAGCTGCAGCTGAGGGCAGCAATGTCAGGTGTTCAAGCTGACCTTTAATGAAGTTGAACACTGGCACAGGGTTAAACACAGCCTTTAGCAAGCACTCAGATCAGTGCTGTGGGGGGGGCTGGCCACACCAGCACAGGCTGTGGGATGTGGGGCAGCTGCTCCTCACCTGCATCCTGTTCATGGCCTCGCGCAGCTGGTCCAGCTGGTGGGCAGAGCTGAGGGCCTCCAGGCGGATGTCCGTCAGCTTCATCTCCTTGTCCCGCAGCTCGTTCCGCAGCTGCAGCACCGTCTCAGCCTCGCTGTCCGCGCACTCCGAAATACTGCGGGACACCGACAAACACGCGCTCGTTCCTCTCCTTCTGCTGCTTCTCCAGGATTTATTAGCAGAAGAGGAATGATTCTTTTTATTCTGCTTGAAGCAGGTAGCAGTTTGGGCTTATTGATTTAGTGATGCCGTAAGTCAGATATTAAACAGGCCATGGTTATTTTAGAGTCTGATGAAACAAAGATGTCTGAGGGTTATTTTTTTTAAATCAACATCTGAAACAGAATTCTCTGAAAACACCTACTATCGGATAGTCTTCATTTTTTTTACAGTAGTTGCTATAAAGGAAAACTTCCAAAGCCAAAATCTAAATAAATTAAGGGCAGGCATTTAACAGCAGCTGGTTGGAGATTGATGAGTTCACAGACAGATTTAAAGCTCACCAGGTGTGCACAGCTGGGTTTCCCTGAACTGCTCTGGAGGGTTTGGAACTCTACACCAATTCAAGCATGATAAATTCCTGCTCGCTTTAAAGAACTTTTTTTTTCCCCTCCGCCCACATTTAAAAAAAAAAAAAAAAAAAAAAAAAAATTCAAGCATGATAAATTCCTGCTCGCTTTAAAGAACTTACACTTAAAAAATTTTTGGTGGCTTTTTTTTTCCCCTCCGCCCACATTAAAAAAAAAAAAAAAAAAAAAAAAAAAATCAGAGTAACAGCATTCCAGCACATTTGTAACTGTATCTGTATAAAGATCAACTATGCAGCTGCACGCTTTAGGGGAGATTTTACCTAACATGTCTTTCGCTAAATCAGTTTCATGAGAGATGTTTTCCCTACCAAAAAGCCAATAAGCCAAAACGCACCAGTTTTACTTGTTCTCTATCCTTCCCCTAGTTCACATATTTACTCTTTGTTCACATTTATCCTTTTGGCTTCCATAGCAAGGTGAGACGTACTCACACAGCATTTTGGCTGATGACAGATGGGATCATCATTTGACAATTTTCTGGCCTGAGAGTTGTAAAGCACAACTTGCTGTAGTCACCAGAAATGCACTGAGTTAGGCTCAAGAGACAGAAGAAGCTTTGATACAAAAATCATGGGGGATTATCTTCTGCTACTGACATTTCATCACTGTTATACAGCTGGAAACTATTGCTATTGTTTTCACCTCTTCATGTGAAAACAAGTGGAAGGGAACTACTCCAATGCATTTGTTCTGAAATCAGGTTGGAAGCTCTGCATGACCTCCCAAGGTCAGGAGGCTGTCTGCTTTCACAACAATACTCACTGTTACAACTTTCTGTATTTATCCTGCTCTAGTGACAAAGCTACTGATGGAATTAACCTAAAAGCTGTTTCACTAAATTTTCCATGTACATTCTCAAATGTGAGCTCAGACTCAAATTGTTAAACTTTATTTCACAGGTGGCCATGGAAAGGACCAGCCACAGGTGGCTGGGGAGCTACAGAAGGAAAGGTGAGTGGATCATCTCCATCCACCAGACACAAGCAGATAGATGAGTTCATCTGTATCACTAATCCGCAGTGTTTGATTTCCTTTCCTTTATCTGAATTTGTCAATAGAATTGGGAACTTACCACAGCAGATTAATACAGTATGTGCTGTGTTTGGACAAGAGAAACAAAATCCCAGATTTGACCTGGTTTGTTTAATTAACAGAAGAGATCCAATTAATTTGGCACCTCAAGGTCACGCTGGTTATAAATATTCTTGATAATCAGTACATTCTGCTGAGAGAGCAATCCAATGAAATATTTACACTTCAGCACTGATGCAATGATTTTTGGCTTCCTAGACACTAATGGAAAGTACTGGGTTGGGAGTCAGCTCATGCATCTTTAAATCTCTGAATACATGAATTCAGCATTTCTGTCCTCTGCCTTTCCTCTACCAATGCAGCAAGATGCCTTTCATGCTGTTTTCTGTCTAAAAATTACAAAAATCACTTACAGGGAATTGGAATGGGAAGCTCTCAGCAGTGGTGTTGAAACAGTGGTCTTGTGGTGTGGTAGCTTTGGTGAGGAGGGTAAGGAAGAATCAGTCATCTCCTCAATGTCTGAATGAGAAGATGCTGACTTGGGAGATTTCTTTTTCCCAAAAGCTTGCTTGAAGGAGCTGCGTAACTGGAAAAAAAAAACCAAAAAAACCAAAAAAAAAAAGGCCATAGCAGCAGGTCCATCATTAAGAGTGAAACCAGGCAAAAAAACCCTCATAGAGTAAAAACTCTCAGCATGCAAATACTCCAGATGCTACAGCCATACTCACATACACAGTAACATGGGTGAAAAATAAAAAAAGCTTTTTCCTTAACTAGTTTATCAGATTAATAAGGTCAATAGGAGTGGCTATGGATGCTTCCTATTTTTGAAGAGCTATTTGACAGCAAACTCTGTTCAGTGCAACAAGCTCTACAGCAGCGTGGTGACAGCTTGCAGCTGTGCTGGCACAGGGCCCAGCCCAGGTTAATGGTGCTGGAAGGGTTAGTGGTGTCAATGGGGGGTTAGCTTTGTACGTCCGAGTTTAAAGTAGGTCCTCCTTACCTCGTTGACCTGCCAGAAGAAGTGCAAGCAAAAGGAAGTGGGGGAAGGAAAAAAGACATGTTTTAACAGATAAAGCCTCTGGTGAGGGAAGTTTTGGATTTCTGAGACAAATACAATCAATGATTAACAAAGACAAACAGTTACTTTAAAACCAGAACCCTGCCTTTTCAAAACCAGAAGTCTCAAACCACATATGGCCATTTTTTTTCATTACCTGAGGAACACACCAAACTTTCTTAACTATTTAAATTACATATTCTCCTTAGCTTAGGCAGAGTGCTTTGGCTAAGAGCCAAGTTAATAATGTATTTTTCCTTGCAGGAACAGGTATTTCACCATGTGAAAAGACTGCAACTTCTCTACCCACCTGCAACTAAAATAACCTTCAGTAATGTGACTGCCATTTTCCAAACAAGAATTAATATTCAAGTCGTTAAACTGCTGTGACCCCAAAGATACAATTAAACAGGTAGTGTTCAAGAAGCATTTGGACAATGTTCTTAGATATTTAAAGTTTCACTTTTAGGGAGCCCTAAAAGTTAAACCCCCATGGAATCAAGGTCTGGATTTGATGATCCTCATGGCTCCCCTCCCACTCAGGATACTCCATGTACGCCTTTTAATGCCATTGCAAAAATTGCTTACGTACACAGGCTGGCTTAATATGAGCTGAAAACAGTTTTTTAAGCTAGACAGAGACTCCTACAATGAGAAATGTTGAAACTCTGATGTTTCAGCTCTGAATGGACATCTGCATTGCTTCTACACAGAACACAAAGACCTCAGCTGAGAACTTCCTCAGCACCGGTGGAATAAAGAATCCGTGAATCAGATTCATCTCACTCTTCTCTGTAGTGTTTTAATTTCCAATCTTCATTTCATAGCAATGATGTACTAATTTTTAATAACAACATAAAAATACTGTCCTGTTTCTTCTATTTCATGAAAATTTATTTATTTAACTTTATAATAAAAAATGTTTCCTTAACCTTCTTCAAAAATAGTTATCTGATGAATGAGAAATGTAGGCTGATGTAAGACCATATCCACTAGGTTACAATAACAAAGAATAGAAGCTAAACAAGAATTTTAAAAAGTGTTTATCTTATCTTAAAACTACAAAAGTTTTGTGTCACAAACTAAGGGTTGCTAGAAATTTCAAAGTTACAGCAATTTACCTTGTCTATATACTAACGTACAGTACAAGAAAGATTTAGACAAGATGTTGTTTCCATTCTACCAATTATTTAAGGGGCAGAGTGGAAATGCTTCTTTTTTGAAGCAGCTGGCAATACCAAGAGATACCAAAATGAAACCTCTGAGATAAGAGAGAATAACAAGCACTTGTTCAGGAAGCTCTTTCTTACAGTTCAGGAGGTTCATCAACATTTTTGAGAGAATACCAAGTAAATAGCCTTTACCAGCTCTAACCACATTTTGCATCTCTACAGATTTTTCTGTATACCCAGGAGATCCAGGGAAATTTAAATTCAGTGGGAACAAAGGGGTGGATTGTTTTACTGACTACAATAAGGATCTAGGGACTTCAGTCCAAACTACAATCAGACTAGGTCACTAAGGCAGTTATGGTCTAATTGAAAATGGGAGTTGAAGATAATGTACCTTTCCTCCAGTACAGGGTACCTTGTACATAGTACATGATAAGCAAAGAGGGAAAAACGGGAAAGGACAGGTAAGTAATGCAAAAACTTCCAAAAGAGATGTCCGTCACAAAAAATTTTTAAAGATCAGTATTTTTTTATATTATTCTTAGCAGTCCAAGTTAATGCTGGACAAAGAGTTTTTAAACTGTCTAATATGTTCATTTGTAAGAAAGCCCTACGAGATAAAAACAAAAGAAAACCCACAAGAATGATCTTCTCTTGTTAGTTTGTTTTACTTCAATGACAGATACCACATTTTCCTTAAGGGACTGGACGTTCTATTAGCCAGAACTGATCTTTGACAGCTATTTCTAATTTAATACTGGCCTTTTAGCTGTCAAGCTAAAATTTAGTCCTATACAGAGTCAATACAAGGATATACATCACTTGCAACTCAATTAAGCTTTCACAGGAGAGTTTACCCATGATTTAAGCAGTGCACAGTCCTTGTGCTGACCTGCTGCATGAAGCAGGAAGGAGCAGCCGGGTGGATTTCACCGTGCGTGTCCCGACAATTTCACAAAAACCTCACAGAGTCTGCTAGAACATACTTACCCAGTTCTTCCTCTTTTTTTTCTTGGAGTCGCTCTCGATGTTGCTGCCCACACTGGAGTGGCTGGTGGCACTGTTAATGCTGGAGACACTGTCCGAGGAGTGCTGCCTCCGGATCCGCAGGTCTGTGGGCTGAGTAGCTCCAGGACCTGGATGTGAACAGAGGCAGTGTCAAAATTATCTAGGAAATTTGATGAATGGCATTAATAATGCAATCCTGAAGAAACATTTTGGGAAGCCAGCACTCTGACAATCACTTATCCCAATGGATGGACTGTGTATTTCAAATCCTTGTTTCTTGTGATGAGATTAAAATCTGAGATGCTTAAAACATTTCCTTCAGCAGTTTATCACAGTGTGAATTAGTGGGTTACTCTGGTCTCTGGGTAACTGTGATGGTTACATCAGCTATTACCCAGAGGACTGAGGTCTTACTGGAGAGCCCTGGAGTCTCTGTATGTGGTGCTTGTCTCTCACCTTTGCACGTGAGCTCAGGTGTGTTGATGACTCCATTGATGGCAGCCTGGGCAGCAGCATTTTGTTTCTTCAGAAGTTCAATTGTCTTCCTTAACTCGTTCAGTTCTGAATCCTTGAATAAAGGAAAAAACCCATATGGTAGTACACGGTAGAAGAACACCAAAGAAGATGCTTTTCCATCCAACTTTTGATAGTTCATAGTGAATTTATGGAATATATATGTACAAAGAGGTGAAAATGAAGTTTAGGATACCTGGGGAAGCACACCCTCAATAGGGTGCAAAACAGCTTGGGTATTATGATACCAAAAAAATGCATATATTCTGTAATGCAGAAATAATGTCTATTCAAGCATAGTGTCCAAAAACACAATGCTGTGAGTCTTGTAAGTATTCTTCTTAGTGCTTCTTTCAAACATGCCCCTGCTGTATGGATGCATTGGGATGAAATATATTAGAGAAATATCCAATACTGAAGACTTGTGTCCAAAGCAACAATTGATAGGAATAACCTGATCAGTTGCCACGAAATCACAGTGCAGTTTCATACAAATTATTTTTTACATTTTACTCTGTCACCACAAGTGAGGGAGCTAAGTCAAATTCACTTATGTTTGTGATGTTTTCCCCCCCACAACTACAGAAGGAGCATGGACAACAAGGCTGGAAACAGAAATGAAGACCTCCAAATTCTTTTGAAGCTTGCCTTTTGTTCTGCTGTCATGGTCAGGCTCTGCAGTCGGATTGTCATGTTCCCCAGGCTCTGCTCAAACGCTGCCACCAGGTGAGCCTGAAACCAAACCACACAGGAGGAGTCAGTTCTCTTTCCCCAAAAAGGAGTATTTCTGCAGGTATTTAATCAGTCCACCCAGTGCATGGCATTGTTTGTTGTGTAAATGGTGCAGAGAAGACAACACTGCTTAGAAAAGGTCAAATGAGTAGAGCACACATTATGGAAATGCTTGCCAACAATAAAACATAAATCAAGTTTTTGTACAAAGAAGAGTCAGGCAGAGATTTCCCTCCAACTAAATCACTATTTTCCTTTGTGCATAATTAAGGCAAAAAGATGTTGGTAGTCGCAGGGGTGGAGGTTCTCACTGTGGTTCTCCCACCAGGAGAGCAGCTGCTTTGCCAGATAATGCACCTGCATCTAACTCTAAGACTTCTCCAATATTTGAGTGCACCTCACTTCCAGCCAAGGTCAGCTTGCTACATATAATCCAAAATTCCTGCTGCTTGGCCAATTACCCCCTTTTATTTTCCCAAGGAAAGAAAAAAATGTGCTCCACGGGAAAAAGATTCAACATTCTTCTCCTGAGAAGCATGGAGAACACAGTGTCCATTACATGAAAGACATCAGCTAGGAACTGAAAATGACTGAGAAGCAAAAGGAAGGAAAAGGAGATTGGGAAGATGGAAAAGAATGTAAGAAGCTGTATTTCTAGAGCCATGACATGGCACTGTTTTATGGGTACTCATATGCATACATAACTCATCACAGGTGTATTTCAACATGTATTTGTCTCATTAGCCATAATAATCTACACTAACCATTAAAAAAGTAGCTTTATTTATCTATCAAAAATAATTCTATATGCACAATGACAAGTAAAATGGTGAAATCTTTCCAAGCAGAAAAAGATATTTTCTCACCTAAAAAATACAAAATAGCAAAACCTTTCACAGAGCTATTTCAGACTCATTCAGCAGCAGCACACTGCTGCTAAATAACTGTTCTCACATTCACAATGAAAACAAACATGAGCAGTACAATAACATCGGGATGCACAGCTCTCACTCCCATAAGCCCCTATGAAAATAAGCAGAGCTGAGACTGTGAGAAAATGGCAAAAAGTAATTCAAAACCTAACACTATACACGAAGGAAAATCTAAATATTTATTTTAAAAACACAGAGTGCACAGCTTCTGTTGGGGAGGATGAACAGGGCACAACAAAGCTGATATTCAGGGATCCTTAGCAATACTTTTCAAAAGCAAAAAATAAATGGGCAAGCAGGAGTGCATGGATTAGTAACAGATACAAACCCTTAGTGCTTTGACCTGAGCCTTAAAAACCTGAGCCTTAAAAATTGCTCATTCAAAAACAGATCTTGCCATTATTCCTATCTCAAAATCATTCAGTGAGCTATGGAAAAAATATATCTTTATTTTCTATAGCTGGAGCAAAATGTTTTCAAATTCATGCCCTTGATGGCTTGAGAAGCACCAACAACTGCAGTGTCTACGCAAGGAAATTCAGGAAAAAACCTGTAAATTGAAGAGATTCGTTTGAATTGTTGAAGTTTTAATTGACTTTTTTTAAAGGAATTGTGTCTAAAGGAAATGTCCAAGCGTCTTAACTTACAGCACTTATTAATCTAAATCTTTCTGGAAACAGACCTTGCCTTTTACGTGGAAGAAGGATGTTCTCAGGAAAGAGGTGGCTAAAGACTGAAATTTAATTCTGGGACAGTTATAGCAACATCTCTGTTGCCAGTTTATGGACAGATCAGGGGCAGACTCAAGTCTAAGAAGTTTAAATAGCATGAATAAAACACTACAAAATTTTAGCAAAGTGAACTAAGTAAAATAATATCAAAATAATAAATTATATGCTTTGTTGTTTTTGGTGTTGTTGGTTTGTTTTTTGAGAAAAGCCCATAAGAAAAACCCACAGAAACTCAAATGACCCCAATCCAAACAAAAACACACAGGAGTGTACAATAAACACTGTTCTCCACAAACAGAATGGTAGTAACCACACAGAAATTCTTGGGCAGATGCAGAGCAGCTGGGCCAGGCAGTGAGCAGCCTGTGCTGAGCACCAGCCCAGTGACCCTGAGCTGTGGGAAGGAGAATGCAATAAAGCCAAGGCAGAGCCAAATGATCTGTTCAGCTGACAAGTTCTTTGTTTGAAGGACACAAGTTGGGTTATTTAACAACATCATTAAAAACCTAGGCAAGAGAATCTGGTCCTGCTTTCCCACAAGTAAAAGAAGCTTCTGAGTAAAACCAATGCCTGTATGCATCCCCTTTGTATTTGAAAGGCAAATATAAGATTTAATTTTTGAAAGATGTTTAGACTGTTTTCTTTTCCTCTTAGGACAGTAACTAAGTGGTTTTAACTAAGGGCAGCCAAAGCCCTTTTATTTGACTTCTCTGTTATAACTGTGTTCTTGGTTTTCTGGCCCCATTTTCAAGTTAGATGAAGCACTATGATGCCTAGAGTGGACAGCACAGATTTCCCCTTGAACCTTTCCTGTGATACTGCTCAGGTGAAACCTGTCCTTTCCTGTCCCAAGCTTTACACTCCCCCAGTTCCAAGAGCTGATGGACAGGGAAGTCCCCTTCAAGCAACACATGTTCTGATGCTTATTCATTCCCATAAACCAGGATGTCAGTATGGTCTGACCTGCTGACTATTCATCTCCAGCTTATTTACTCTAGAATTGCTTATTTTCCCTGCAAGCTTCTGTGTTGCAGATTCCTGCTATCTGTGACTGCAGCACAGAATACCCAAATAAACTTGCTCAGGGTCATACAGTATTGCCTCAACACTTCCTGGATTCCAAGCATTTTTTTCCCCTCAAGTGTCCTAAATTATTTATCCCTCAAATTCCTGAAAGGAACAAGCAGAAGTATTGTCAACACTGACAAAAAGTCATGTATCTCAGTTCTTCAGGCTTAACTTTAAATCAGCTTCCAGAGCCCCTTATGCCAGTATTATTTATTATGCCATTAACCCACATCTTTATGCAACAGAAAAACATAATGCATTTCAGTCCAAGTTTCTATTAACTTTTATTCCTACCAATTATAATCTTTATCTGTATCTCATCCCACCCAAATGTCAAAGCAAGACATTGTTTATAAAAAAAGACCCTATCTTCTCAGGACCTTAAGATGGCTTACACAGGTACAAAGCCAAATTAATATTATAATCCAGTTTTTAAAGAAAGGTGTAAGATAACTTAGTAGGGCAGAGGATGCTATTTTTGGACCTGTCCTACACATGCATGCAGTTATTTCTTTAAACACATCAGTAATAGGAACTGAATGTTATACACATGAAATCTTTTTGTCACTTAAAAAACCTGGCTGGTAATTGTTGCATTAAATGCATTCCAGGTTAATGTTTGCTCTCAAGAGTTGTACTCACATTAGCAGTCAGCTGAGTTGTCAGAGCTGACACTTTTTCTTGGGATGCATCCAATTCTCTCCGCAGCTTGCGGATCTGTGGGTTTTAAGAGAGCACTTTATTGCATCATAACAAGGAGAAATAAAACAGCAAGACATAATACAATGCACAGTGTCATTTATGCTTGTCAAAGAGGACATGCTCTTACCTCTGACTGGCACTTCTCTTCAGGCTGTAAAATAAAAGGAAGTATGTGAGGATATTACAACATAACCAGCCTGACAAATTTATGCATATTATCTTTTTGTATTTCAAGAACTCTAATATGAATTCCCTATTTTGGATTCCCTCATCCATATTCAGTCTAATTAATCTCCTAATTTATTTACTCTCAAGGAAAAAGTAAATAGGCTACTGGAGGTACTTCCTTCTGCAGGAAGGAATTTGGGCTCCACCTCAGCCTGCTGACCAGTGCACCTCTGATCTCAGTCACAGAGGTGTGAAGAAGTCCTGGCTCTGTCCATAAGGGACTGCACGAGGCTCTGAAGAACCAGGACTGCCACAGAACTTGGCTGATCCCAGGCAATTCCCTTCATCCCACGCTCAGCTCTCCATGGGAAGGAGGTCACATTTTTGCATTCCAAAGTAATGTGAAAAAAAATAAATTAAAATTCCTCCCACTTGGGTGCTGCCTAGGCACTGTGGCAATGAAATAGTGAGGACACACAGCCAGTTGTGAGGATGCCAAGTGGATGTACTGACCATCCACTGTGGTCAGCATGACAGAACTGTGGCTACTATGGTCTGTTTCTAACCACAGTTATCAGCTAAGGAGAAGTATGGGGTAGGAAGTCACACACTCCACAGTTTCCAAGAAAACATCCCCACTACCAGCCAGCAGGAAAATTACAACCATCCAAACACACTACTGGGGCCACTCGTGCAGCAAGCACAGGAACCTGAAGCTCTGAGTGCTCTCCTGCTATTTTCAAACTCCAGCAAGCCTTATTTTAGGATCAGATAACCAAAATGAGTACATACTTGTGGAGAATATGTTACGGGCACAGTGACTAAATTGCCTTTTTTTAAGGATTATTAATATTTGTGCATTGCAAAGTGAACTTCTTTAGTAGTAAATCATTAATATAAGGATGGGATGACTTTATTCAGCAAATTTTGGGATGCTATAAGTAACAAAGTTCAAATCTCCTCATATCTACTGAGGTGCTTTGTAGCAAAAGCTACTGAGCACAGCATAAAATACAGACTCAAAAAATCAATGGCTGCTTTTAGGCCATTGAAGTCTATGTTTAATGTGCTAAATATCCACAGGCATCTTCAAGAACATGAACATCTTCAAGAACATAAACATTCCTTTTCTAGCTAGCATTCAGAACACAGTCAAATGAAAACTGCTTTTTTCCTGTTCCTTGAATGGCAAAACTAGTACAACAAGACCAGCCAATTCAATAATTTTGATGAATAAATATACACTTCATTTCATTATACTCACTGTGGAATAAATAGATGATGTACTGGACACCAAAGAGAGAGAAGAACCATGCACTAAAGGAAAGAAAATAAACACAATGAATTTAAGTGCACTAACCACAGGGTGGAATCATCATAAATCATCCACTGTAAACCACCAATCTGCTGTAGAAATACTTTCACAAATTTCATCATCCATCATAAGCTTAATTATATTATTGTACCAATAATGTACGGTTTGAAGCATGCATTGCCAGCTGATACAATCCGTAACCTTGGATTTGGTAAAGCTGTTTCAAAATTCTCATAATGCTTGCTTTTTTTTGGAAAATTAGGTGTGACCAAGAAAGTTTACAAAAGTTTTGATGAAGGTCTGTTCAGAGATAAATATTTCTCTGGATAGTTTATATTAAAATTCTTGCAAAAGGGCTTACTCAAGATAAAAAAAAAAACCCAAGAAATGCAGAAGGGATTACAAAATTGAATCTAAGTATTTAATCTTCCGTTTTAGGGGAGACTGAGGTTTGGGGGTTTTTTTTCTAAGTAACAGACCAAGATGGGAATGTCCTGAGAAAACCACAACACCCAGCTCCACTGTGTAACCAGATGCCCCAGGAGAAGACGTGGAGAACCCAAGATAAAAAAAACACAGTCTAATTTTGGGGCTGTGAATTCTCCTCTAAATGCAGCTGTATCTTCCTTCTGATGACTTGAGGGATCTGCATCAATGCACCAATGAGCCCAACATTCCCTTTCCCTGCAGGGTTTTCTTGGTCTTTCTATAAAGCAAGACATTTTTTTAACAAGGCAAAGTCTGGTCTCTCATAAAAAATTAACAGTGAAAACATAGCTACAAAACTTCCTGGAAAAGGATTTGTTTCAAGCAATTTTTGCATTTACATTGAATAACGAACATATATACACTGATGACCTAGATGATCTTCAGAGGTTCCTTCCAACCCTAACTATTCTGTGATTCTCAAAGTTGTTACTATCCTGATGCCTGTTACTCAAGTACCAGGATTCACATATAAATATAGTATGATTTCATTCTTTATTACACTATTGAAAAATGTACATGAAGCTATTTTTTTCTGCTACTGAAACATGCAAAATTGTTTTCCCTTATTTTTATTTTTAAAAACAAATAGTTCTGAACTGAAACTTTCATTCAAAATTCAGGTAATTGAACACAAATCAAATAAAATAGCACAAAATCACTTTTTCTTTCTTCTAAGTCCTCCAGGAAAGAAAAAAAAAGTTTAGAAAAACTGCCATTTTGCTTTAATTACCAACTGCAATTCTACATTTGTAATAAATGGGTTCTGCTTTCCCACTGACATTATATCCTAAGGCAATACTGGAAAGAGAAGTAAACAACGTCTAAGTTGGCTTCTGAAGGAATTTAAGACAATTTAGAAAACCCACAAGAAAGTAAAAAAAACCCCTCACACCCATTTGCTTTCTCTGGGTAATCATATTTTCACTTAAAATGATATTTCTAGTTAGATATTAAAGACCATCCTGCACTAAGAACATAAAAATAAGTGGTGTGAGTCAGAGCCAGGCTCTGTCTAATGGTGTGCTCCAGCCCTGGCTGCAACCACAGCCCATGTTTACTGAAAAGAATGAAAAGAGGAGACAGATACACAATGATTATTCCCCAGGTACACCTTTGCACCTTCTGGGAATCAGCAGAGATGGAAATTCCAGGGGTAGAAACTGCAGTCAGACCATTATTTTGGCTGCTGTGACCTGTCTAACATTAACTCCCTCAACTGGTACTGATGACACATTTTGTCTGTAATGAAAAATTCTCTTGTGTTCAGAAATGTAATTCTCTGCAGTTGTTTTAGACCTGCTCCTGAATCAGTCAGTAAGTTCCTTGAGTGCCCCCATGCCATTGTGCTAAGAGAAGGAATGGATGACCAATCTCTTCATAACAAACCAAAATTCAATACACATCTCTTCAGCCATCACTTTCCAAACTGAAGACTTCTATTTTAACTTTGTATCACAGATGTTCTGTGCTTAAGGTCTCCTTCTCACTTTTCTTTACTTGCATTGTACCATTAAGATTTTCAAGATGGAAAACCCAAAGTGAGGCAATATTGCACAAGGCCACAAATGGACTCATAGAGGGAATATAGTATTATTTTCTGGTCTGCCTCCCTATGTTCTTCCTTGTTGAATTTTTTCCTAATAGAGACATAACCAAAAAAGAGCCCTACCAACTGGCCTGAGAGGAAACAGAAACTTTACCGTGAACTTGGTCAGACACAACAAAGAGTTAGCATCAGCTGGAATTTTTAAGATCACATTGGGACTTTAATACAGGGGAGAGGACACAAAATAAAAAAAAAAAGGGAAAGAAAGAAAAAAAGGAAAGAAAAAAGGGAATCCTACTCCTGCCTTGTGAAACACCACCATCACAGAGAATCATAGATTTATTTAGGTTGGAAAAGACCTCTAAGATCATCCAGTCCAAACATTAACCCAGCACTGCCAAGGCCACGAGTAAACCATGTCCCCAGGTACCACATCTACACAGCTCTTCAATTCCTCCATGAACGGTGACCCATGTGCATCATTTGAACAGGTACATAATTTCAGATTTCTCATTTCAAGGACAACTAAGGAGTTAATAGACCTGTGCAATTTCTTTTTAAAGGATCTGCAGATGGCTACTTGAAGGCTATTTAATCAGGAGCCTGAAGGCAGTTATGCTCTTGATGCAATTCCTGTTTCTTGCAGCCTACAAACCCAACCTACAAGCCTACAGCATGAATCTGCAAGCAGCCTACAAACCCAAATTGGTCTGGAGCTATTATTTTAAGGCACTGTAAATGCACAGGCAAGCATGCATCAGTTTTAATGCTAGAAAAGAAAGGCTCTAGCCATGACCATCTGCCCAGAGAGCAGAAAGAAAAACTGGTATTGCAGTCAGTAGCACAAAAAATAATAAGAATTTATATTCCAATGATAACAAATTTAACTTTTGTTTTCTCTTGGAGGCTGAAGTATCAGGGTGGAGCCAGTGGCAGCCCAGCTCCTGGGGATGACTGCTGGCTGGAAGAGTGGGGAAACTGGAGAGCCAAGAGACCACTCAATTTTTATGCTGCGTTTTTCCCCATGAAGTTCTGGCGAGTTTGGAGGCTGTTCCTGCTGGCGCCTCCACAGCCCTGAGCCCTGTCTGACACAAGAGTTACTGCAAGGCTGACCAACCTCCCCACCTACATGCTGTGCTGTGAGAGAACATGACTGTACACACACCCAGAGACAAAAGAAGAAAAGGCTTTAAAGAATAAATCCTGGCCCAGCTTTGAAGTTAATGAGAAACAAAAGTCTTGTAATATTATGTGCTAGGAAATAATTAAGAATTACGTTGGTAAGCTTATTGACACTGGATGATTGTATAAAATCAATTTGTTCATTAACCACAAATTCAAATTTCTATAATACTCTAAAATCTATTCTCTAAAGGTGAAGGCAAACCTCTGCTATATTCAGAAACACTTGACCACTTAGACCTTTTGACTCCCTGAGAAAGAGGCAGGAGCTAGTAAGCAGGATAGCTTAGTAGTAAGTGCTCTCTATAGCCAGGGAAGTGATGGAAGACCTTTCTCCTGAAGACAAAAATGCAGAGACTACACCTAAACATTCAATCCATGTGGTAAAAATTATTATCCTTTTAGGTGTGGAAAATTGAGGAAGATCTGAAAGAGATCTTCAGTATGTCCCCTGCAGGGTCAAATTCCTTCCTCAGATACAAAAGTGGTATTTTCCAACCACTTTCAAGTTCGTAACTTAGTGAATATTTTTTTGGACTTAATTTTTATTACTTTTTTCAAATGAATAAAAAGTGCTTAATAGAACATTTCTCCTAACTCTTTTCATATTTTCCTTTTCTTCTTTTCTTTTTTAATAGTTTCTCTTCAAACATGCAATACTTATTAGATGCTTATCCAAACCATGCTCTCTGCTGGACAAGAATTTCGGAACTACAAGAGAGAGTTTAACTTCCAATATGCCAAAATGGACTTGCTGCAATCTTGAGCACAGTTAAAAGACTAAGGCTACAATTTTTCGGAAGATGTCTTCAATAAAACCTAAGTAAATTTTGCTGCAGTAGCTCTTCTGGTAAATCATTGAATTGTAACACAGATACAGTGACTCAAATTCCTTCCCAAATTATATTTATTATATAAAGCTGCAATGACCCAGCTTTTAGCCCTACAGCATTATGCTAATAATTTTCAACTCCTAATAAAAATCCTCAGCCACAGACCTCTAAAACACAATAAAATGTACTGACTAAATTCAATAACCAATTAATTAATTAATCTTTCCAGAGACATATCCAATACATATTTTCTACCTTTTCCAATGGCAAAAAACATGATGGGATAACCAGAATCTCCAGAAAGGCACTTTGTGGCACTCAAAGGCTTCTGCAAGCATTGAAGTGTGGCTCCCATGCATGTCTGGTTCTTGGGGAGCAACACCATGGGGCACTGGTATTAACAGTGCTGAGTAAGTGCAGGTCTTCAGAAGCAAAGAGCCATCAAAGGCATGTGTGGCCTGTGAAGTACAATCAAGGTCCTCCAACCCTTGCCAGAAAGGAGATTTAAGACTCAAAGAGTTAATGCTGAAAATGTTTCCTAGGAACTACTCCATGCTTGACTTTTCAAAGTGCAATGCTTGAGGATTTTAATGTGTGCTCACAGCCACTACACACTGCTACAGCTACAAGGATGCCTGATCAGGAGCAACCAAACTAAATATTCATTTATAGGTAAATGTTTTTTCTTATTATATTTGCATGGGTTCTTTTTATCAGGTGTGGTTACATATTTGAAAAGATAATGAAGCTCTAGAAAGACAAGCCTAGATGTTTCAAAGAACTACTCAACTCCCTTTGGAATATCTGTTGTATCAAGCCAGGACATTGAGCAGAAATGAAAAGCAAAGACTATCTGAGTACAGTTTAAATACTGGAAAAATTACTGGGATAGAAACAGTCCCAGTAACTGATATCACTTATCTATAATATATGCAGAAATGTGGAGGTGCAAGTTCAAAATACCCCTATTGAAGAAACACTGATGTGCTGACTCTAAGCATGAATTAGTCGTTATGAGAGCACTAAAAATGAAGCACAGGATATGTTTAAGCCATTTCTTTGACAGTCAAGGTCTAGGTACAACACTTATTTCCTGTGTCTGACCAAAACAATCACTGAATAAACATCATCATTCTCTCTGGTGACCAGTGACAGGATCTGAGGGATCTTTGTCCTGAAGTTGTGTCAGGTTTAGGTTGGATATCAGGAAAAGGCTCTTCACCCAGAGGGTGACTGGGCACTGGAACAGGCTCCCCAAGGAAATGGTCACAGCAGCAAGGCTGACAGAGTTTAAGGAGTGTTTGGACAATGCTCACACATGGGGTGATTGTTGGGGTGCCCTGGGCAGGGTCAGGAGTTGGATTTGATGATCCTTGTGGATCTCTTCCAACACTCTGAATCTACAATCAGAACAACCATGACTAGAACTATAGTTTTAGCCAACACTGAGAGCTCCACACTGAAAAAGCTGTGTTTGAACTGAGAAGTGCCCAGTTCCTGTGCAAAGGCCACCCTTTGAGTTGGAGTTCTGGACACTGAGAATTTTAGACTTTCTGTGCTGATAGACTCTGACTCCCAGGAGAGCACTGAGGAGAGCACTCTCGATCTCCTCTCTTGACCTGAGGCCATAGAAAAGGCTTCCAAAATTGACTGATAGCACTGGGATTATGGGTGTGTAGTTAATTAGAAGCGTGTAACATGCCAGGGTGGAAAACTTAAGAGTTTTGGGTTTTGGGGTTCTAAAACTTAAGAGTTTTAGAATACAGTAATACATATATAAAATAAGATGGAGGTTTTAGGGTGGAAGCTGGTCCTTCTTTATCTTCTTCTTCCTTCCTCTTCATGGGTTTGAGTGGTATTTTGTAATTGGACAGAAAAGTCCGTATTGCAGACTTCGAGTTAGTTATGGAGTAAAATGTGAAAATAATTTAGGTGTCATTTCCTAATTGGATAATCTAGCCTTAAAAGACCTTGTATAGAAAGATGGTTAGCCATTGTTAGTAGAATGCAGCAGTACTCACGACTTGTAACACAGATAAGAAATAATAAAAAGAAGGGTCTGAACACAAAACACTGTCTCTAGCGCTTCAATCCCGACCTTGGCAGAGGCAGAAAAAGAAGCCAAAAAGCGGCACCTTTGAGCACGCCCAGCCCCACAGGACCTTACTGACCCTCCTCGAAGCCATCGCGGAAGGAGCCGGAGCGGCTCATGGTGCGGCTCTTCTCGTCCAGGGACATGGAGCTGTTGCGGAGGCGCGTGTCGCCGCAGGGGTCGTAGGGCCCGTCGGCGTTGGACAGGCTGTGCGTGCGCAGCATGCTGGGGTTGGACAGGCTCATCTGCGCCGCGCTCGTGGGGCTCGCTGCAAAGCCAGCAACAAACACACCTCAGTACCGCCAGCACTCCCGCTCTCCTTCTCCGATCCTCCACCAGCAAAGGTTCCTCCCTCCCCCTCCACTTTAAGACAAAAATTTTTGATATCATCTTCTCCGGGCATCACTGGTTTTCAAGTAAGGGGTATGCAAACTAGGCTAGTGAATGTGAAAACTCTAGTAAAATAAGGTCATTTTATACACTGTCCGTATGTCCGTAATGTCCATGTGTCTGTAATTCCATAAACAAGCTCAGTCACCTCACTAACACCTCCCAGGCACGGGAGAATGAAAGAAAATTATCTTGTCATTAACTAATTCATTATTTAGTTAATGAATAAATTAATTCATTAGTTATATAATTTATTCCTCATTTAATTTGGAACTGTTCTTCCACAAAAATTGTAGTATTTTGTCTATACAGAGCAAGACTTATCTTCTTCAAAGCCTTAAAGTTCTAAGAAAATGACATTTTTCTATGTATTTTAGTCACAAATATAAAGAGCTTTAGTTTTCTCATAGCTGTGCAGTTCAGAATTTTCTTTCCACTATGATGTCCTGAGAACTGTAAAATACCAATTTTGCCTTAAAAGTCAATATTCTTCCAGCCAGTGTTTAGAGTACAAAAGTACTGCAATCTCACATTTCTCGAAAGCACTTTTGTGTTAAAATTATGCCTGCTATTTACTCAGAATTAGTTCAGTTGTGGGTAAAAAAAGAGAACAAAATCATTGTTCATCTGGGTAGGTTCCTCTTGGTGTGATGCTATTGCCTGTTTCTATATAGACCATCAAACGATACAGACTATTGCAGAAGACAGGATAATTCAGTTCACAAGTGCTTGACTTTCATATCACCATTTGCTCTTAAATTAAATCCAATGACCTTTCTTGACTCCAGTATCTCTAAGTTCCCATCTTAAGAAGACAGGAAAACTTTTTTTTTTTTTTGTGTTCATTGCAGTTTGTGGCCAAAGAACTTTAAGGCTAATACAAATACTCTCCAACACTGTGCATAAAAAGATAAGTTTCTGGGCTTATGACAACACTCTTTGGTTATTTTTTTTAAACTTCATGAACTTTCCTGACAGTTTGCTAGCTGTTGGAAATGTAGCCATGCTGAGTGTATATTCAGCTGAAATTTTGCTAAGTATCAGTTTATTTAAAGCCACTTATTGAATGTGTTTCTTTCCAGAACACTCAAGTAAAGGCTCTAGAATGTCATTACTGCAACTCAAAACTACACTAGAAATAAGTGACTGTGCAATCTGCTCCAAATTTGCACAAGACGTTCACAAGTGCAAGCTTAACTATTTTGCACACAATTATCATATATAAATTAGTTATTATATAGAAGTTATCATAAACAAGATATTTATTTTAAATAATAATATAAATTATTATGGAGGGGCTTTTGAAAGTCATAAACAAACAGGCATTTTCTTTCCAAATGTCACTTCAAGATGAAATTTACAAACCTGAAGAAACTGCAAAACAATGAAGTCATATTTAACCAGCCCAACAGAGATGAGCACCACTAGCACTTTAAATGAGGTTATTTCAACTGCTGATATAGTCAACTAAATCCTTCATGGATCCTACCAATCAGCATTTTTTGTTTCCTTAATTTAAAATGTGTTTATCAAAGAAGTTAAGTAAATGAATGACAGTTTTTCTGACTTGAAACTCCCCTGACTTTTATATATTGCTTGATTGAGCTTTCTGTAATTTTTCAACAAGCCACTTGAAAAAGACAAAGTAACAAACTGATGAGGCTAGCATACACAGTAAGTAAAATGCTTGGATTTTAGAGAATTATACACGTTGAAAAATCTGCAGGCAACATCTTATGTCCTCTAAGCATCCCAATGGGTGATATCAACCGACAGCTCTACTGAACATTTTATAAAGCTCACAATTTATATTAATCTGATTACTCCCAGAGAATCATTCTTGCAGTTTCAAAGTTACTGCTAGAATGGCACCTTTGGGCATATGAGATAATAATGCTAATTAGTCACACTCATTTCAATGAGATTGCTTCCTCAGGTTCAGTGTGGGTCTTGGAGCTGCTGAAAGAAAATTATCTTGTGCAACATGCTGTTTTCAGGGCACACAAAACATTGCTGTGATTATTCAAACAGATTATTATTCACCAAGCTGCGAGAAGTTAAATCTAGTTCCAGAGGGTGATGTTATGCTGGATCCAGATGAAAATGGAGAATTGGCAGCAGTATCCTGCAGTCCTCCTGCTGAATGGGACCGGAGCCATTCCTTTGCATCCTCTTGACTACGCAGCTGGGAGGATGGAGTATACCTGCAAAAACAAATAGTTTTTGGATGAACTTGGATATTTATTTGACTTTTTTGTTAAAAAAAACCAACCATGAAATGTCACAAGGCTTGGGGTGGGAGAGAGAGAGAAAGAAAAAAGGAAGAATCCTCATATGAAATTAAAGGATTAAATAATCTAAACCAAATATAATTCTGAATTAAGGAGCTGCTCCAAGTTCTTCCAACATGTTCCTAATTCATTTTGCCTCTGTTTGGGGGGGGAAAACCAAACCACAAACTTCTTTCCTATGGCATCAGGTGTAACCAAACCAGAGTGAACCAAAATTTACACGTAGAAGTTGTGCTGTGTAGCACTGTAGGATAAAACCTAGTGTGTGCTACATCATATGTTTTAAAATAAAACTGTAACTTGGAAAACCTACTCCTAGGTTATGCCAAAATTCTAACACTATTTAAATATTTTGGTACATCAATAATCTTAGCTGACTTTTAGTGATATTATAACAAAATTCAAGTCAACAATCCATTATCAGGATTTTTTTCAACAAGCTGTGACCCAACGCTTCATACTCCAGAGACATCCATATCAGGCCTGTGGAGGGTATCCCATTTAGTTCAAAAGTAACAGCATTGAAGCACAGAGGAGACTATGTTTAGCCTTTTCTGAAGGCATTGAAAATAGCTGAAACATAGTCTATGCCAACACCAGTGGCAAAACACCCCTGGCTTCAGCTTAAGTTTCATTTATTTTGTCTCTGTGTGAAGAATAGATATGTCAGGACAGGTGTGATGTGAGCCATGTGATAGGGTACAGGTACCAACAGCCAGAGCATCATGGAAACACTCATCTGCTGATGGAATTCAGTGTCTGCCTTGGGCTATGCCATCGCCTTTGGACAAATATTTATGAATAAATAGCTCTTCTTCCAAAAACTCAGAGCCTATTATTTGCTGATATTATCTATTTAATTAATTTGATTGCCTTCAAGTAAATGCCCTACAGTAAGATATCACTTATTGAGACTATTTTAAATCAATGGGAACACTGCAATAATTTAAAATGTCAATCTGCTTTCAGAAAATACATTCATTCTTCTGCTTATGTCTCAACACTTCATCAGCAGTCCCTGACAACCTGCATCTCTTAAACTTTCATTATAAATCAGTTTATTTAGAAAGGGGCTTTAAATAGTCATGTTACCTTAACACACTACAGATTTATTTTTATTGTCAGCATTAATACCTACCTCTTCAGCACTCAAATGTTTTGGTCTTAGAGTCTTTATTAGAGACATAGTTGAGGACCATAGAAACATTAAAACAAATTGCCATTTTAAGAAAGGCTTTTAATACTCAACTTCATGGGACAAGGCTGCTCTGAAGAACAAGATGCACAGCACAGAAAAAATCACAGCTGCAGTTTCAAGGAAGTGATCCCAGACATCGCATTATGCAATTTAGAAGCTGAATTTCCTAAATTGTCAGAGATACCTCCTGTAAATTCTCTAACACATAAAGCACTTAATTAACATAGCTAATAGTAATTCTGGCTAGAACTGCTTCTATCAATGGAAAAAAGTATGTTATAAAAATCACTACCTCACAGATGTACAAAATATGTTAGAAGACAGCAGCTGAAAGTTTATTTGATGAATTTTTTTTGCTATTTTCTATGAGAGTAGAGAATAAGGTATAGATTATAAACTATAGATTAAGGTATTATGATGCAATTTTTTTTAAATTAATATGTCAAATTTCATCCTGAAAGGTTTGGCATGATCTTGTAAATCTTTTCTATTTATATAACAACACCAATGTTCCCAAGGTTTAAAATCTATTTCAGGTCATTCCATGTAATAGCCACCGAAACAACAACATTATTGTTTTTAAATCCAGCCCAGGGATGGTTCAAGATGCTTTCCAGCAATTAAGCCAGCAAAAGCCACAATTCTTGCTCAAGCAGTGAGGCCACTGGATGAAAAAAGCACAGTTGTCAATGGCCTTCTTTGAGGATTGGAAGAAAAGAGGAAGAAAAGAGGAAGAAAAGAGGAAGAAAAGAGGAAGAAAAGAGGAAGAAAAGAGGAAGAAAAGAGGAAGAAAAGAGGAAGAGTATTGTTGCCACCTCTTGCAAACTGCAACCATCACCACCAGCCACAACAGAAACACAAATCAAACTCCAAAGCCACCACAGAAGATGTTAAACCATGTGGAAACACCAATACCTGAGTCCCTTCTTAGGCAAAGTGTTCCTATCAAGATGTGGGTCGCTGCAGAAAAGTTAAAAGAAAAGAACTTCAGAGAAGAACAAAAGGGAAGGAATAAGATCAGGACGAAGGACATACAAACATCTGCATCACCTTTTCAGAGGAAAAGGTGCTGGGGCCTCCCTACAGAAACATGCACAGACCTCCTCACCCAGGTGGGGTTTGTACAAACATGCAGCTGCTACCATGCCAATGAATCACATCTCTTCACAACCTCACTTCACTCTTTCTCCTACCCACAATGAACAAAAATGGCTCTTTAAACATCAAATGGGTGTTTAAAGATACACTTTTCAGCACGCTATTGGTAAAACCTGATGGGAATACTCAAGTCCAAACCACCTTCCCATCATTTCTTTCAGCAGACAGCCTCTAGGGAATGCACCTAATTACTGTAAAGAGGTATTGAGCCCAGACTGCTTAAATTTCCAAATCTTAGCCTACGTTCCATTAGCAAAGTAAAATGGACTGATCAGTTGCCCAAAACTCAACTATTTCAGTTTATGTTTTTACAATTGATGAGCAGAGCCTGTTAATATGTTTTGAAAAAAAATACCCCTGTGGTTAAGTAAATTAATTCAATGACAATCCTTGTAGCTAAGTTACAGTATGGGACTGATGCAAAAGTGAGCTGCAATGTTTAGATTTGTGTCATCTTTTCCTAACTTTAACATTCATTTGTACAAGGATGACTGTACCTAAATACTTGGAAAACACTCATGAGCCAAGCAGCAGTAAGAGACTGACGACACTGAATGACACAGGGACTTCACAACAAAAAGGACAGGCCAGAAAGGCAGTGGGAAAAGCAGCATGCCAGAGGAATGCTGAAATGCTAGTGAGAGTTTAGATTCATAGGGGGAAAAAAAAAGGAAAAAAAAAAAAAAAAAAAAAAAAGGCACGATTTTCAAATTGCCTTTGGCAAAGATACGAAGGGTGGGTTAAAAATACCCTCGCAAACCAAAGGACATTCCCAGAAATGAGAGCAACATCAAAAACATGCCAACTGTGCTGTATGCCACTCTCCAGATTGATTTGGGTGGGTAGATGGGTGTTTGCAGGGACTCTCACTGGCATGTCTTTGTGTCAGTTCACACCTGGATGATGAACACAGCCAAGCACTCAACTGAGCACAGTCTGGCACAAAACAATTTGCTTCACTGAGATGGGCAACGAAACCTGCAGCCTTGAGCATATACTCCTGTCCTGAGACAGCATTACCTGTCCTGTCTCCTGGGCAAGGTATTTCGGCAGAATTTGGGGCTAGCAGCAGGGGAAGAAAGAGGGCTAGAAAGAGCAGTCCAACAAGACAGAAAACAAGAGAAGGAGTATTAGAATGCAAAGATGAGGGAACAAAAAGGAATTATAATAAAACACAAAGATAACTCCAAACTGTCAGAACTGCACTACATTCAGGGGCAATTTTCTCCATTGAGACGCAGCTACAAAAGTCTTGCTACCTGAACTCATCACTACACATCAGGACATAGCTGATTTCCAGTGCTTGGAAGGGTTCTACTGCCATCTACAAGAGGTTCCTCAGAGACCACTGCAGAGTCCTCCCTAGTGTTAGCTCAGTGTCATCAATCCAGCTCTGATGCTAGAAAAGCCCTGTTCCCTCCTTCATGCTCATCCTCCTCCCAGGTCCCACCCTGTGTCCACACAGGTACCAGTGAATCTCATATACAGAGCTGGGGAACTGATCAGTCTGAAATAAAATTCAGCTGATTGTTTTCCACTTGGATCCAGCTTCCAATAGGATTCACTAAGCATACACATGAATGCTTGTACTGAAATATTTTAGTGAGCATTTGGAGATAGGACAAGACAGCAGGGAGAGGATGAGAAGGGATCAAGTGACTATGGAGATGAGGACTTGTCTTTTCAGCATCACCTCCAGTTTGAAAGTCATCAAATTCTACAATCAAAAAGTTTAACATGAAAAGGTTGACTTTTGAAATCAAAATTGGAGGATTTTTAAAAATACCACTATCACCACAATTAACAACAGATATTTGGAATGCAAAATTCAAGTATTAGGTACCATCTGGTAGCAAAAAAAAAGTTGTCACATTGGCTGTGACAGCAAAATAAAAACCTCTTCTGAACCCATCCTCCTGCTCTGAACTGGGCTCCTTTCCTGGAATAACTTATCTGTATGTTCTAGTCCTAGAGTTATCTGCACTGTCTGGTAAGAGGCATTATTTGATCTGTATCTGTAGCATTGGCTACTGCTGCCAGGACTTCATTCCCACTTGAGATACAAACATGGAAACAAGAGAAAAACCCACTAACCTTTCAGACAATGTAGTCTTAACACTGTTGGTTCGGATAAAGGGAGTCAGAGAATCATCCTTGGAGGCTGGAATCAAGCCACTGGAGGAGTTGTGGCTCAGCCCACCTCCACTGCTCAGGGAGATGTCTATGGATTCGCAGCTGGTGTGTAGGCTGCTGACAGACTGGTATCCAATGCCATCCTTGCTAACTGCAGAAGAACTACTGGCGTTGGTACCCCATGTCAAACTGTTTGAAGGAGCCGAGTGTGCAGAACTGGGGCTGGAAGCCAGTGGAGACTGGTTGAGATCTGTGTTTTTACTATAGAGGGGACTGCTGCCCCCGCTGCTCAGCACACAACTGCCAGATGGGGAGTCAAGGTTACCCTGCTGGTTCATGGTGGCATGAGGGTTGGAGATGATTACTGAGTTTTTCATATTTTCAGCTGTTGTGATAGGAACTTGTTTACTAGGCTTGCCACCAAAAAGTCTGTAAAAAAGAAGACAGCACAAAAAATACATAAAATGGAACAGTAAACATAAGGATATCTTCTCTTTCATCTCAGCTTCAGAAAACCAGAACTGAGTACATGATCCTAGATTGTACATATGTAACTATACATTTATAATCTCCTTGTGTTCATTGTCCCTTTCAATAAAGCCCAGACACAATTACAACAGCTCCAAATCTTTCTCAGGCGTGTCATCTTTGAATAATCAACCAATACTTCCAAAAAGCTAAAATACACCTTCACAGAACTAAGATACAACCATATCCTCTTCTGTTCCTTAAGGAAAAAGGACATCAGAGAAACAATCTGATGTATGGAATACTAGAGACTGGAAGCTTATTGACAATGTAAATTCTGTACAAATCGCCAAATGGACTGCACAGAAGCAGCTTTTGCTGGGATGCAACAATGTACTCATACCAAACATAGGCTTGTTTTGTTCCATTAAACAAGCTGGCTGGAAATGGTATTTTTTAGTGGAGAATGTGACGTTACCTGCTTTTTGGCACCTGGAATTGCTAGTAAAAAACTAGGCGAGCTCCAGAACTCGGGGAGGGAGGGGATGGAGGAGGCTGACCACAGCATCACTGTTGCCTGTGATGCAGCTCACTGCCAAGGAAAAAAAGACCCCAGTTCCCTCATAAACAGTCAATGGGAAACTTCTCAGAAGTGCCCAAGTGTCTCAGTAGTAAACACCCTTGAGACTAAATTATCCATCATTCCAAAAACTGATCTTCAAAATTAGGAAGGAAGCATATCTTCCACTCCAGCTTCAAACATCAACCCCAAAACACTTTTGCTTTTGTTTCTGCCTCTTGGCTACCTGTAACTACCTTTGGAACCTTAGTTTTCCTCATGCATACCTGTAGAGATTTGCTTTTTTGTCATTCACTGTGGAGTACTGTGGGTGAACCCTTTCAGAATAGAGGACTACAGCATTTACACGCAAGTGTTTCTGAAGACTTAGGGGTGGGCATGCAGCAGGCAGAACGTTCTCTGCTTTGGAGCATGCCCAGGTTGTGGGACACATGGACACGAAGTCACTTTGTCCATCACTTCCCAGAAACACAGGCTGTATTAGAGCTGGGCACCTGCAGCACCTGGAGCAAGCCCAGTGCTGCCCAGCAGCAGTGTCCATGAAATACCTTGCCCAGGAGACAGGACAGTGCATGAAACACACCTGAGCTGGGCAGCTGCTGTTACACACTTGCCCCAAGGCACTTGGACAACACTTCCAACTGAGAGGGCAGGTTTAGAGCAGACATAAGGAAGAAATTCTTCCCTGTGAGGGTGGTGAGGCCCTGGCACAGGCTGCCCAGAGAAGTGGTGGCTGCCCCATTCCTAGAAGTGTTCAAGGCCAGGCTGGGTGGGGCTTTGAACAAGCTGGGACAGTGGAAGGTGTCTCTGCCCATGGCAGAGGAATCGGAATAAAATGATCTTCAGGGTCCCTTCTGACCCCAATCAGTCCATGATTCCATGGCACTCAGCAGCTATACCAGCTTAGTGCATTCCCCGAGGTATTCCTGTGCCAGAGCATACAACCTCTTCAGCTTCACTGGGGAAACCACTCTTAAAGAAAGCATCCTGGAGCTTAAAAAACCCCAAACACCCACACAACAGTTTTATAAGCTGCTTCTAAGCTACCCCCTGTTTATGACAACATGGAAGTTACATATATTCACAAACTTATAGATAAGTCTTTATCATTAAAAATATATGGATTCCAATTCACTGTGTAACACCAAAAAAACCTACAGGGCCAAGAGGAAATATGCAAAAAACAATGTCTGCAACTCCACTACGAAAATTAAGCTCAAAATCTTCTTTATTGTCATCCTAGAAATCAGTAACAAGCAGACGAGGCCCAGTTCAACTCTGACACATTTCAACACATGACAATTTTGACAGGCTGGTGAAAATTCAAGTGTGAAATTGTAAATCAAATGAGGGAATAGTTAAATTGAGCCTCAGTGTCTGCTCTTTGAAGTTTCATGTATTTCTAACGTAGCTTTTCAATTACACAGCCAGCAATGCAGCTTTTTAGTAATAAAAATTTCCCAATCACATTCCTACCAATGTGCCTGAGGCACACTGAAATCACTGAAAACACTGTAAATCTGCATTTCTCACTATGTATTCTATAGAAGTGAAAGGCCTACTGGAGTTTTTAAGTAACCATTGATGAAAATTACATGTTCCAAAGTACATGGCTTATCTATTGTTAACCAGGTACAAAATAAAGTATCTTCAATTATCCTCACACAGACTCTTCAAATAAAACCAACCATCTAAAAACAGTTTACAGCGTCAGCCTAAGCTGCCATCACAGCCATTATGCTTGCACTGGTGCTTCAGATGGAATGTGGCTTTCTCACATCACTGGAAGCAGGATGATGGAGCATAACTATGGGTATTATGGGTGTCACAACAAAATGAAATGCAAAACACTGCAACTTGAAACACACAAGCTACTCAAATTCAGTTGAAAAATAATATTAACAGACCTTTTCACCAATATCAAGGCTTTGATATACACTGCATCAACAAATTAGCTCCTCACCAACTATTTGTTAATGTTAGTGTGTGGGGTACTCTTGGGAGAAATAGAAGACAGGATTTTTGTCAAAAAACAGTATTAAAATAAGAAAATTTAACCCAGCTTAGACAGTAACTTTATTTAGGGTTCTTCTTCACAGGCTAAAATGTTGAGTGTTGCAACATACTGGGCTAATCCACACAAGTTATAATAGTTTGCTTTGGGTGAATCTCAGCCTGGGAGGTCAATGCCACTGTCATCATGAAAATCTGATAACCCTCCAGTTGGTTTACAATTTGATCCACAACCGGAATATTTCCAGGTTTGTTACATATACATCTGTGCAGGGACTCTTCAGTAACGTTCTGGTAAGAAAACTCTTATATCTGAGATTGTTGCGCAGATAAAAGCCTCCAAGTATGATTTCTGCAACAAGGAGACTCAATTGTAATTGCCAAAGCCAGATAGGTTTGGTTTTTTCCTGAACGTTAGACTTCTGCTGCTGTCGCATGATGTCCTAAGTATCCACAACACTGGTCAAGCCGTTTATGTGAAATTAAATGTAAATACCATGACCTTGAAGCAGGAGACTAAATAGAAAGTGCTGCACCAAAGCCAGCCAGGCCAGGCTGGCAGAGTCCTGCTCATTCAGCTCCCACTAACATCACTGCACAACCGAGGAATTTGTTGCCTACCTGCGCAGAGTGGGAGAGGCCACATCGGGGTACTTGACTCCTTGCTGGTGGGTACTCTGAGCTCCGCTAGCAGCAGGCTGTGATGCAGGGTTCACTTTAACAGAATTACATGAAGCCACGCTTTCGTTGTCAGACGAAATCCCTTTCTCTTTATCAGTCTGATTGACTAATCCTGGCAGAGAGCTTCCAAGAATTACCTTGGCAGGCTCTCTGATTTTAGGGACAGGCAACCCAGCTGACTTGCTGCTTATGTTGGAGTCTATGCTACTTGTGCTAGATCTATTCCCAGCTCCACTTCTGCTACTGGATTTACTGGGCCGGGGTAAGCTACGGTACTGAAGATTAGTTCGTGCACTAAGTGCTAAGTAGCCATCATCCTGGTTCTGGGAGCCATCAACACTAGTCTTCCGACCAGTGGTCCTACCCATGAGTCCAGATGACTTGGGGATCTTTCCCAAGGTAGCCGATCTACTGGTGAGAGCTGCCCCACTGGCAGTGATTATGGTCATGCCTACGGCTGACCCGCTCTGTTTCTTAAATCCAAATGTATTAGCATTAGCAGCAGCTGTCCTAGAGTTACTTGTGGGAAGCTTTTTGGATTCATCACCACTGCTGCGTCCTGCATCTGATGGGGAACGTTTAACATGTCCAGCTTTAGGAGATAGTCTACCCTTTTCTGATACCTTGGCGTCATCAGTTTTCCCTACAAAAATAGAAAAAGAATTCTAATATTTAATGACTTGAAAACATCAAGCAAATGATGAAACTCAAAGCAGCATGAAAAGCAAAAGCGTGTTAGCCATTGGAGTGCGGTTCAAAGTTATGATCTAGTCTGCACTGAACTTACATGCCACTCTAGTGAGTTACACATGCAGACTTGCCAAAGAAAGTATGTGGTGCCTTTGTCTTTGAGAATATGCAAAGCAGAACAGCCTCACATAATAGTGACAGATAAAAAAAAGTTTCCCTCTGTAGCTACGACAGATTGATCATTTCCATCATTACACACTAGAAGTGTTAGGCTGATAGTATAATTTCACTAAAAGGCATTGTTAAAGCATTCGTATTGTTCAAAACAGTATATAACTTTAACTTTTTCATATACAGTTGTGTACAAGACCTAATAAAAAGAGAGGTATTAAATTATACTGCTTGATTATGCAAATTCAATAAATTTTCTTTCACACATCTGCAAGTGCTAAAATCATTAATATACATACAAGAAAAGCCAGAAGTCATGTTTAGTATAAATAAACATGCTTGTTTAGTAAGGGGGGGGGGGGCGGAAATCTCCTCAACCATATATATTGTATGCTCTTGGTTAATAGTGACTTTGACAACTAAAATTATGTTATTTATTCTTCACACAGAACTACTGTGCCAAATAAATTGGCTTAAGACCAGAGTTTTCATGAAAACAACTGGAAGGGTGTACTAATTTGAAATACACATTTTCAGACAGAAATAGAAATGTGGACATACAAGATGCTGCTTAGGTTAAAGCAATGCCTAAAAATACAGACAGGATTACCTGAAGTTCAGGTTCTGCCTCGGCAAAGTATTTAAACTGTTTTCACACCGAACACATTTTTGGCTTGTTTATATCTTACACATTTTCTCACCTGTTCCAGGTGTCTTTAATGTGCCTGAGGTGGTTGAAGGTTTAGGCCTTGGTGTGGTAATGCCAACCTGAGCCGACATGCCCCGTCGCCAGGAGCCCGTCTGGGAAATAACAGTGTTCTTCCTACCAGAAGTGCTTTTATCAGACTCATCTGACACATCAGAGGGATTCCGCCTCCATTTGGATCCTGGCTCCATTTTTATGCCGCTATCAGATCCCCCATCGGATTTCTTGACTTCATCACCGGACCATAAGGAATTTCGCTCCACCTGGGAATGCTTTTCTGCATCAGTCTAGGACAGATAAGGAATTGCAAGACAACTTTCAGAGCAAGTCCTTCTTTTAGGAAACTTCCTAAGTAAGAACCATTACCCTAATTCATCGCTAAGCAGTCATCTCTGAGTACCAACAAACATGCCATGCCTTTGATGAAGAAATGTCACAGCAAGAAGTAAACCCCAGCAATGACATAATTTTTTAATATGCTTTATAAGAAAAATAAAAAAACCACAACAGCCATGGTCCTTGGAATAAAGAAAGGGAAAGAAACCCCTACTTGTTTTATAAAGGACATATTCAGCTCCATGACATTTATAATCCTCCATCTCAAATTTCTGACAAACCCTTTTACCGCAATGCCAAAAAAGCATTTCAAACCTGTGCAGCCAGCCTTCCTTTGTTCCTGCTGCTTTCTTATCTCTTGTCTGGCAATCTGATCTCCAGAGAATGAGGAGGCAGCTTTTGGAACAGATCTGAATATGTGGAATGCTGTTAACTCTAACCTAACATAATAAAAGGACACCCAAGGACTAAAGAAAAACTAACAATACTCAAGACTGACTTCAATACATAAATTAGTTTCTCTTGCAGACTTTTTTTTCCCTATTCTTTGTACAGATTGATTGTGTTACCAGTCTCTTATGGAGAATTTTGCTATGCTCAATATTAAATAGAAAAATTTCTCATTAGCAAACTGTTGCCAAAATCTCAGAAATGCTTAAATTAAATATATTACCCTATATATAGATATGTGTATATTTTATACATTCCCCATGCATTAATATTTCTAACTGCTAATGATTACTCTTCCAGAATTCTACTCCTGTCAAATACTGTTGATTAAATTTGGTGAATGTGGTAACACCATAACCAACCATTTTGTGATCAGGCATAAATTACAAATATCCACACATTTGACTCTGATCAGGATAAAAATGGATAAAAATTCATGGCTGAAGTGTTCTCCAACCACCCCAGTACCATGAAAGAGACTGACAATTCAACACCTGACTGCAGTTCCAAAGTACTAGCTGATGGGTTTTGGTGAGGTTTGATGCCACCTTTCTGCCCTGCAGCCTCTGCAGAAGATGAATGTGCTCAGAACTGTGAGGTAGGCAAAAGGAATAATTTATTTAAAAGGAAATTATTTTAAATATCCCAACGCATTATAAAGCTCACAGTCTTTATTCCTTTTGGATAATCAGAAAAACACAGCACAGGAGAAGCTGTACGATTATTTACCATGCTTTTCAGATTTTAAGTTCCTAAAGACTGTTTTAACTTTATGACTTTTCTTTACCTACCAGATCACACCACTAATATTAAAGAATTCAGGGGAACTGTGGTTGAATTTCCCCTGCTTTTTACTGTAACTACTTATTTTTTAAAGCCTGAAAAACTAGTTAAGCGATCAGTATGTGAAAGCTGACACCACATATCACAATGGTCTTTCTTCAGTCGGAAGCAGGGCTTGGGTTGTTTATCTACATATTGAGTCATTAGACTAACATGCATTTTGAATTATGGATTTAGGTAATATAATATTCTTGTACTTTCCTCGTGCTACGCAAATGTTTTTTCCCTACCTCGCCATTCAAAGAGAGCAACCTAGTGTAGGCTTGAATGGATCTCTGCTTTCTAACTCCCTTCTTTTCCTGTGCCTGCCAGGTTTGGGGCTGGTGGGTCACTCTTCTATTTCTGACCATCAGTAGGTGTGTCATGAATTCACAGCGTGACTGTTCCTATGTCCTGAGCCTCTCCAAAATCACTATTTCATGCAAACAGCTTCTACATTCACAAATCTTGGAAGAGAGCACAGGCAAGAAGTACCAAATAATCAACCAACGAAGTGACCTCAAAGACGCCATTCCTCATGTGGTCACTTCAACATCTTGTTCCAAGCTCCTTGTCTGGAATTGTGTGTATGCATTATTAGTGTTCAAGAACAACAAATACACCTATCTACTAGCAAAGGCCTTATTCTAGTTTTGGTTGACTAGGAAATATTCCTGTACCTTCTATTTCCTCTCCCCATATCTGTAAGTTAGTACAGTCTCCAGAGAGAACAGTACTGCAAGAAGTCCCCTACCTTTGCTCTCCTGCCTTTTATTCTACTACTACACCCATGGCCAAAGCTTTTCTGCAGCCTTTGAAATGTTGCATCTCCACCTTTGAAACCCTCTGGCCAGAGATGTTTCTGTTTAATGGTAAACACTGAGAACAGCACAGAAACATGATTAAGGAATCCAAACCAAAACACAGTGAAACCTGGCTTGGGGATTGCAGCTGAAACTCCACCTGCCCAGAAGGATGAAAGTGGAAATACTCTTGGCTGGAGGCCATGGCAAGACATAGCGATCATGAGCTGACAGCACAGCCTGAGCTAGGAGCAAACCACCAGGATTTCTCAACTCACTCATAAAGTTTTGTAAATCTGAAGTTGTGAACAGATCAAACCCATCTTTCCTGAGAAGATGTCTTGTCTTAACTGCTTAGAGATGCTGCAGTTTTCTATTTAAAGGAACCTTTCTATCTTCTGATTTTTTTACCATCACATGATTGAATTTGTTACTTGGTCTCTTTCTCCCATTTTATTTCAGTTAAATAAGTTATTTTCAAATGCCCACCAGGTCTTAATTTCTCCTAAAAGTATGCATATAATGCGACTTTAAAGGCATACTATATGTAGTACTGTGATAAAGGTAATTTACCTAATTCTGTGCAGTAAAAAGAAAAAATACTAGGGTGCCAAAACTCCTGTAACTACATTAAGTGGTTTAGTACTTGGCATAATCGCAGCAGGACATGGGAATGTGGCAAGGCAAATTCTGGTTCCCATCACTAGCTTGTTCAGAAACAACTTCCAAAAATCTTCACTGCATTGCTATAAAAAGAGGATGCAGCTATGAATGTCTCTGAAGACAGAGTTAATATCATATTTAAGTCCTGTTTCTCAAAGATGGACAAACTGCAGCTTCTGGAGTATGGGGTAGTCATCAGCCCTGAAAATCAGCTTCTCAACAGAGATTTTTTCCTACTGCAACTATGCCTTTCTTTGCAGAGATGATTCTGCCTGAGTTACTGATTTTATCAGCAGATACTGACATGTTCAGACTCTCTCCCTTTGATGTTGCTGCATTATTTGCCTGGACTCCCAGCTGCACATGTATTAGCTTCAAGCTCCCTCCCTTAATTATCTGAAATCCAACTTCTGTACCCTCTCAAAGAGATGTGACAGAATCACAGCAGCTCAAAAGCACCTGCTGTTTAGGAGAACCAAAGCAAGGGACACTCTCAGAAGAAAAGTCCACATCCCTCTGCAAATGCGTGCAAGTCCTTTGTGGCTCACCACCCTGGGGAAGGCAAACCTGGGCACTGGCCATCACAGAGTCCTTCAGGAAAGACAGACAAGGTGTCTCTGCAGCATTCACTGCATCATGAGCTCTGAGGTCTACAATTGGCAGCAAAAAAATTAACCCTGCAAGCCACACATTTTAGCACTCCAAGCTCTTTTCTTTCCCTTGGCTGACAAGATTCAGGTAGTTTGTTCCACTGAAAATGAACTATTTTATGGGCAATAATTTGCAGATAACAGAATACCTGGAATAAGGACTGTCATTCATGAAAACTGAGGAGAGAAGCAGGTGAGAGACACACCACACCAAAAAACTGCAAACACCACTTGTACATTCTTGGCTCCCAGCTTCCTCTGCCAGTAATTACACTGAACTGCCTGAACAAGCTCCAGCTGCTTTTCTTCTGGTGTCTGTCTGCACCCTCTTGGATACTGTAATAGTTGTGGAGGAGGAAGAGGAGTTTGTCAACACAGATTTTGATCTCTCAGAGGTGTTTCCAAGAATCTGATCCATCAGAAGATAGAAGTCACATGAGTTTCTATTTTTTTTCCTTAGGTTAATGTTTAGTCACATCTCCCTAAGTCTTCCTTCCTCCCCCCTCCCCCAACAGTATTACAATGCTGAGACAGTAACAATTGTCAAAAAATACTTCTAGTTGCCCATCTTACTCTCTGTCAGGTACTGAAAAACATGCTTGATAGACCTTAACTCCTCTCAGCTTGGATGTGACTTGTATTAGCAATTCCAAGTGCCTGTGCAGTCACTGATAGGCAAACAGAGGCTACCTGGAAACCCTTTGTGTAGGCTCAAATATGCACTGCATGGCAAGGGAACAAAGACTACTCTGTGCTTGCACCACAGCTCTGGAGACAGCAATACTTCACAGCAACCACACATCTCCATCAAAACTGATGTCAAAAACAGATTTAGGACTCACTCATGAAAAGGACTGGAGAAGACTAAAAGAGGGAAAAAACAGAGGATTAGGTCATACCGACATCCTTCTCCTCTACCTGCAGCACTGCCAGATCACCACATGCCAGTGGCTGCACCACATGCCAGTGGCTGCAGCACACAGCACCCGAGTCCCTCCAGCAGGACTAGAACAAAGCTGGACTTTTTAGTCCTGCACTTTCCCAAACAAAAACTTACAGAATTGGCAAAAAAAAAAAAGGCAAAAAAAAAGCAGTTTGTATTAATGCAAATCTTTGCGTTATGCAATTTGTTTGACCAATGAAAAACTTTTAGATGCCTTCATTTGTTCCACCCTCTTCGGATGTGTAGTGTCTGAGCACAAAATACATATGTATCCTGCTGATGGAGGCAAAGTTTATCCTCCGACAAAATGCTGGCAAACACAGAAAACCTTCAATAACACACAGCTCTAGAAATTTAATAAAATCAATTTCACTTGCATAACATGCTTACATTTCTGATAAAAGTGTAAACAACCTTTGAACTTTGATGTTTACTTTATTGTATTCTATTATTTAAGAGAAAAACTTCATAGCATTTCAGACCTAAAAAATATCTACATAAGATCCCATTTACATCTGCTTTCTGTGTAGCAGTGCCTCTAGGAAGACAAGACCCAATTGCTGTGACATCACCACGGCAGAGATGCCTTGGGTTCCACCCACAGAGGAAATATTTGCAAATGCCATGGATGACAAGGTGGTTATTATTAGTACTCTCCATACTGAAGGCTGGCTGTGTCTTCAAGTTCAGCAACCTAAAAGAATTACACCCCTCCTGCACACAGAAAGTAACAAATATCAATGTTAGTTGAATAAACCAAAGCTCTTACCTGTGCATCTAAGTTCTTGCGGGAGGAGGCAGGTGTATTGGCATAGGAGCTTATAGAGGAGCTGGTGTTAATGTCATCAGTACTGAGATTATCTATGGTGTCACTGATCCCACTGCTGACAGAGCTGCTGTCATCCCAGCTGGAGAAAAAGCACAACATAGGGAGAAAACAAAGGTAAAAAGACAAGACATCATTCAAAAGGAAGAGTATTATTTCTACCACCCTTAGCCCACTTGTGGTTGCAAGAAAGGCCAGTGCATGCCATCACCAAGCCAAGTGCACCAAGACACAGCTCTTCCTGACTCAGCTGAAATATGTGCCTGCAGACCCAGAGCAGGGGAAAGTAGTGGCATGAAGTGGTATTAGCAGGGGATTTTTTCCTGTGGGGCTGGTGAGGCCCTGGTACAGGCTGCCCAGAGAAGCTGTGGCTGCCACGTCCCTGGAAAGTGTCCAAGGCCAGGCTGGAAGGGGCTCTGAGTGACCTGGGATAGCGGAAGGTGTCCCTGCCCATGGCAAGGGGATGGAACAAGATGATCTTTAAGGTCTCTTCCACCCCAAATCATTCTATGATCACGTGATCTCCAAGTAGGCGCAGCACTAACTTGCTAAGCTGGAACACAGAGGTGGAACTTAAATGCAAGGAAAAACAATTCACCCTGAAGCAACCTTTTGTACCTGGGTGTTCCACAGACCTGGGCAACAACCTGAATCTACCATCAACAGTATCACCAGCCTCAAATAACTTTAGTAACTAAAAGTTCAGTCCTTCAGATGACAAATAACCCTCCTGAGCTGCACTGCCCTTTTCAAGAAGAGCAAGTACTCAGGACTACCTTCTTCCAGTATGTGATAGCTTCAACATTCTCCAGTAAATGAGAAATGTGTCACTGGAAGTTTAGGACAAACAAAGCACCAACAAAACAAAAAAACAACCAACCAAACAAAAAAAGACCTTGCATGAATCAATTTGAGTATTAGAACAGAAAGAATCAAAATGATCTAAAAATGGAGCCAGATGCTCCAACTGTAATGCCTGTAAAATGCCTGTAAAAGTAAACTGCTAAAGGAAGAGATTTATATACTGGCTTACAAGTGCTCCATCTCCCAGAACAATGAAGCTGGGACTGAAATATTATCCTGGAAGGAGCTCTGTCCACTGGATATATAATTTCAGTCCACTGGATAACTATTGCTGGAAATCTGGAAATGTAAACATATATATATAATAGGTCATTTGCAAAAGGCTAAGAACTCACCACCTGGCAGCTCTCTAGCTATTTATAATCTCAGCTTCAGATTTTGAGAGCTCCAGACTCTCCTCCCTGTTGCATTTCTGTTTGCTTTACAAACTTGTAACAAAGAGATTGCACAGAGGTGTCTGGCTGGGCAGTGAAAGCTATATTCATAAACCAATATCCTGAGCAGTTAACATATGCATTTAAACCTGAACTATCTTAACCTGTGTTAAGAAAACTGTGTAAAGAAAGGCAACCTATCTCTGTTTGCTTGAACTTTATTCATAGCTTCACCACTGGATTATATAGCCTTTCTACATAAACTTTGTCAGCTTTGAAATGGAAAGCATTCATTTTTTCCCACTTAGCACTACAAAACACCTTCCTGCATGACTTTTAATGTTGCTTTAATAATTTTAATTGCTTTTTCTTACTTGGGAGTACTATGTTCACCCACACCTGTACAAGGCCTTTTAGGGAACTGAGCACAGCTTGAAGAGCAGCACAATTTGCTGAACCACAAATGTAGTGTGGCCAGGGGGACATCCTCCTCTGCATGTCACAGGAAGGGTTATAGCTGGCAGCTGCTCCTTGCTGACTGCTCTGTTCCCAATGAAGGTGTCAGCACAGTCAGTTGTGCCCCTTCTCCCATATCCCTGGGGGAAAACCAGCTGGGAGGCTCAGACCAACAGCTCCGGCAAGCCAGGAAAGAAAGTTTGGGGTGCTCAGTCACACTGCTCTGCTGGAACAGGTATGGGGAGGGACAGGAACACACCAGGACACACTGCTGGCCCCTGCCACAGGCCCTCTTTGATGGAGCCTTGGGGTCACATCTTCATCTTTTCTCCAGCTCTTGAGAATTCACTCCAGCCAGTCCTGACTGACTCTCAGGAGTGTCCCAGTTACAGGATTTCCAAGAAGATTTTCCAAAGGCTATTTGATAAACCTGCAGATACTCCAGCTGTCGTGACTGGAAAGGATTGCTGTAGTCTACAGTGTTGGTGATGCTACAGTTCAAAGGAAAGAGATAATTTTTTCCCAGATTTGCCTTCACCTGGATAAAAGGTGCAACACAAAACAGAAATCCATGTTAAAATAAAATTCACAACGTGAGACCTCCTGAATTTGAGAAAGCCAGGCAGACGGATTTGACACTCCAGTTTTATCTGCTGTTTTGAAAAATCTTTTCCAGTATAACTGCATGAAAAATGTGCTGCCCATGCCAAGAAATGTTAGGGGGGGAATTGAAAATCTGGAAAAGGATTGAAAGACTTCTTTGAATACTTTTTTATTTAGAGTAGGTAATTACAAATCACAAGGCAAAATACTGGAAGCCATATTACTTCTAAATTTCAGTTCTGAAAACAGGTCCTGATAAGTAACTGACAACTGATAAACTGATAAACAACTGATATTTATTTCTCTTTCCAAACCTACCACATAAAGCATTTACAATTCCTAGGTAAGTCTACAAATAAGGTACCAAAATAGTTAATAAAATCACTGAATAAAAAATATGCCTCGTTTTCCAATGTTTTGTGTAGCAACAAACTTATTTTCTCTTTCTGAACGTATAATAACAATCATAACAGTAATAGTATCCTCAATGCCAATGCCTTATGTGTTTAATAGTTTAATTTCCTTCTTATGGAGATATGGCAGTGGGCAGAAAAAAAAATTAAATACGATAATTTTCCTCTATGTGACTCCTAGTCCCATCTTCAATGTATAGGAACTGAAACATTTCATTTTTGAGCACTCACAATTCTTAAACTACCATAGCTCCCAGTTAATCAGCATCTAAAGAATGTGTTTAATGTTAAGCATAAGTAGTTTTTCTGGCATCAGCCAGTCCTGTTGCCTTCAGTTGGGCAATCTAAAGCATTATGAAAATATTTGAGTGCCCTTTTGAACTGGGACATGTGCCTGAGGACAAAGGTAGAAACATGCACCTGAATACATTGATGGTTGTGGCTTCCCCTCCTGTGTAACCTGGGCTTTAGGTTCTTTATGTTCTGGTGGAAACGCTGTATGTTCAAGCTTACTAATCTGTCAGTAAATTTAAAAATATTAGCTGTTCTGAGGTCTGAAGATAGATGTCTGGATAGATTTTGGGTGCCACAAGCTAAGCACCACAGCTCTCGTGGGCATGCTGGTGACACTAGTGTCCAATCTGTTCTGACAAGGTAGGATGTGTAAATCCACATATCTGTCTAAAACCAGATAGCTTTAGCTTTATTTAATAAATATCACTCCAGCTCAGTCTCTAGCTAGAAAAAAACAACAGCATGTAAGAAAACATGAAAACACCTTAGGAAACTGAAAATAATTTTGTACACCTACACAAACAATTATTGATGCAGCCCTTTGAAAAAGCACTAGAAAGGGCTGGTAGAATGCACTAAACTCTTCAAACTAAATGCCAATGCAAGCCACTTTATGAGCACTCAACATATACAGCTACAATGAACAAGTACATTACAACATTACTACAAAGTAATACAATGAACCCACACATTCTGGTTAAGGCTGTGGCTCCTCCAGGGGACAGGACCAGTCACAAACTGAGGCATTTGTTTCATGATGCTCTTGAAACCACCCCAAGCCCTTCACATAAATTAGTTCATTTTTACCTGGATCCAGTGCCTTGATGGTTAAAGTCAAAAGTGAGGAAGCAGAATGGGGCATCTAACAGCCCTAATTACTGTGTTCTTGGCTCCCAGAGCCCAGATAACATCTTTGTAATTTAGCTGGTGTAATTAATAATATCTGATGTCAGCAAAAGTCTACTCAACCATAACCTGAAGTTGAAATGTTTGGGTTTTCCTTTATTTGATCAATCACCTGAAACTTTACTTTGATTACTGAAAATTGCAAATTACAAAAAAAAAAATCTTAGAAGTGTATTAATATGAAAATTATACAACCACCTACCTGGAACCCATCCCTGCCACCACTTAAAAACTCTCACAATGCTGCCTCCTGCTCTCCATGAAACCAAGCACCCCAAGCATCTTCCTCTGCCTCCCCACTTCATTCTGCTCACCCTAATGCAGCACTGCTACTATTCATCGCCCACGTGCAGCACCAGATCAACTGCTCAAAGCTGCTTTTTCAAACAGGTTTCCAAATCTGTTAGGCTCAGACTTGTATTCTTCCACAGTCTATCAGCACTTTTCCATCTTGCATAATCATCATCCACAGAACTGGCTCTCCTTTGTCAACTCGGGCAGCATGAAAAGTCATTCTGTGATCCTCCGGACAGCCCCTCTCACTGCAGAAATCTTCCCCCTTTGCAAAGGGGTCATTAAAATCCTTCTAAATAAAGCTATTGTTGAAGGCTGAAAATGCACCTTTCTCTACAGATGGGTGTGGATTTTAATTTTGTTGGATCTTCACTCAAAACCAAAATTACAATGAGCTGCTGAAAAATACATTTGTCCAAGAAGGGGCCTTGGGGCTTTACAATATTTCAAGTGGAAACATGGCAATTATCCTCTTCTATTTAAAAATTTAACTATTTATGAGTTGATAGGTGAACAACAACGACAAAATCAAGGTACAAAATTATTGAAACTTCACAGCATCTTCAAAGATCGAAAAGGAAAAATTAAATGTGCTATAACATGAGAAAGTAAATACCACAGCTTCCACTGTTTTCTCCTGGGATTTCCTACAGTAGTGAGAACTGGGCCAGAAACCCAGAAAGCACACACAGACTCTTGCACAGTTTTCCTTTCAAACTGTACTGAAACATACCATTTGCAAAAGAATGGATGGAAATCTATCTCAAGAGAAGTTAATTTAATTAATGCGTTGTACACTGCTATTAATCAACCACCTCCCCCATGTCTCCAGTTACTCTCTTCTTACATCTCACTATAGGTATTTTAACATAAACCACTTTGTTTCTTACAAAAGAGGAGCCCAGGGACAGGACTGTTACCTTGAAACACTTAGTAAAGTCAGATGTAGAAAAGTAAACCAGGAAAAAAGAATACAGAGCCGTTCCAGTTGTTCTTTCTGGAGCAGAATCTAATACTTTAAAAGACTTTTTTTTTGTGCAGAGTTGAAGTGCTGGAAGTGTGCTGAGAGCTACTCAGACATTTTCATGTTTAGTAACTATTGGGGTTACTGCCAGCAAGCTGAACTGCAACTCTCTGTCAAGCTCTGTTTAGAATTTGTCCAAGATAAGGTTTCAGGATTTACATTTCAAATACCTATTTGTAAAGGGAATAACTCACAGAACAAAATTATTCAGTGTTGAAAAATTTGGGTAAGAAAAGATCTGGAGAAGCTAAAAAACTGTAAATGCTCTTTTCATTTAATCTTCTTATATCAGTGCTAATAACCTTATAAAAATAACACTGGATTTTATTTTGTCCCTTAAAATCTAACCAGGAATTTGACCAAGCCATTCACAAACTTGAACACAGCTAAGCATGCACACACACAAAGGACCTCCTAAAAATCCACCTGATCTCAAGGAGTTAGAACACCCTAAATTTTCATGAACTGATTTGACTTTCCACCAAAACTTGTCACATCCTGCTCTGAAGCTGAAATTCCTAAGGTCCCTTCTTCACCTACACCTTAGCTCCATGCCCCTTCAGCCCATGGCTGTCTGGGGTCACCCAGCACTACTGTATTCAGTTGCAAAATGCCTGACTGGTGGAACTTGTTTTTTTGGCCATTGTTCACAGCCAGGGTTCCTCCAGTTCCACAGCCTCGGGGAAGGGGAGAAAAGCAAGGCACGACATGTGACCCAGGTGCTGGAGGAACTCCCAGCTAAGTGTGTAAAATTTAGTGTACAACACTACAACCAGCTGCCAGCCCCTTTTTCTTGCACTCACAACCTATAAACCATATTTTTCCCAGCTACTATTCTGTCTGAAGACTTACTTGTTTATACAGCTGTTTACAGACCAGCTCCACACTGGGTGCACAGAGCAGCCCTTGGCCAGCTGCACTTTCACCTCCCTGCTTTGGAAACCATGGGAGTGATGCTCATCCCTGGTCATGTCTGTGTCACTAAAACGACTACAGAGAATGCTGGAAACAAAATCAGGGACTTCATATCACAATAAGGTCAGTGTTAAATCTCAGTCATCATGTTAAAAAAATGTGCTTTGTTTGTTCTGCCTTGTTTCCATGACAGTAAGAAGTGCTGAGAAAAGTCCAATCAAAGTCACAAATCCTTGTTTATATACAAAACCTCAGTGCCTTCCAGAAAATAAAACCCTGTAAAGTGTCCATGTGACAGCAATGGACTGAACAAATCCAGAGGTCAAGCCCAGACCACTGTGGATTCAGGAATGGACTGCCCCAGCTCCCTGCAGTCCCCCACAGGATGAAAGGATGAGGGAATGGGGAGGAGGCCCCTAGCAAAGATCTGGGTGTAGGTCACCACTGCAATATGCCTCCAACTCCCTCTCAGCAAGGTCCCAGCCCAAACACCTCCTCACTCCAGGCAGGGAGAGAATGTGGCCTGCCCAGGGGATAGAGAACTGTGAAAACTGAAGACTTGATTGTGCAAGTTTCTTACCCTGCCTCACTTGCCAGTACTTCTTTCTTACTACTTACTTCTCTCCCAAAAGCAGATACTCTGGATCACATCACCTCCTAGTACAAAGACACAATTTAAAACTTAAAGAAGGGGGAAGCATCCACCGAACACAGTGACAGTTACTGACACCTGCCTCAAGCTCCTCCAACACTGGGCTGAGCTGGTGAGAGCTCAGCAGCTCACTGGTACCTGGCAAAAGCTCCAAAACACAATAAAAACAGAGTTAAACACCGAGAAGAAAAAGAATAGATTAGTTAAATTCTTACAGGAATGATGTAACAAAAACATGTTAGGAAAGGAATGAAGGGCAGTATGGAAACAAAGCTGCGCAAGATGCATTTAAATTCCCTGCTGCTGAGTGTACTTTTGAAAGACTCAAGGGGCTGAGCCCACCTGCCCCATGGCCATCTGCCTCCTGATCAGGGTCACTCAGCCACCCACAGCCCCAGAACAAGTCGCCATGTGGGACCACTGGACATCCTCAGCCAGGAAGAGGTGGATACTGAACACCCCAGAGCCAAAGCTGCAGCTGGCAGGTAGAATACGGCTCCTCTTCTTCCCACCTTCTTCTAAGCCATCCTAACACTATAACTCCACCACTGACACCAAATCTTTCAGGTCTGCAGACTGTAACCCCAAGCAAGAAACACACAGGCACAAACTGAAGACAAGACATATATGCACAAAGACTCAAAGCAATTCTGCTTTTCCCTACTTAGAAGACACTGCAAAGCTTCTACATACATTGATCAAGGCCAAAACCTGTGCACAGCACAACTGATTTCACACCTGAGAACTGCTCCTGTCTCACAGCAGCATCAGCTGTCTGCACATGGAGACAAACACAATGCACATGGTTTTCCCATCAGAAAAAAGGAGAAAAACAACAGAAATTGTCTTTCTGAATGCATGACAGCCTACTGAAATATGCCTTAAAATAAAAGCTGAACTTGGCAATAAAAACGTGTTAATTTGATCACAGGGCACAGCACTATCACTCAGGAAGCCAAACACTGGAAAACAACAGTTGTTATCCCACCAGTGATTTACAGGACAGACACACAATCAAGTAAAATGTTTTCTTTGCTGCCTGGAAGATGTCAGCTACTACAACCAAAAAACTGAAAGCAGTTTTTTGTCCTAGCAGACTGCAATATTCTAAATAGTAGCAGTAACTCCTGGTTCATGTGAGCCTTTAAAATTAGGCTTATTTGGAAGGAACCACAAAAAGGAAAGGGATCTTATAACCTTACTCAGACAAATCAGGAAGCCACCAGAAATTTGCCCAGGAGTGAGAATAAGAACTGGATATTATGTACTAAAAGGCAAGTGCACTCTGGGCTGGGATCTGGCCTGAAACAGACTCACACACGCCTTTGTTTCCTTGCAGCGTGAGCTCATTCCCACAGAGGCTCCTCCTTTGCACAGAAACCAGACTTACAGTGCTAAAATATAACAAAGCTCCATAGTTTTCTGAGGCTAAAAGCCTGCAACACTAGTGGAAAGATAGCGAGCTAGACTGCAACCTTTGAGTATCAATAAACTTCACAGAATCACAAAATTAAGCCAGAAAAAGCAAACACAGCAATAACTGTCAGTCCTTACATTGGAAATTTTCTACCATGTTATTCAAATATTTGCAATCTATTAAAAATGTATTGATTTCATGCAGCATATAGAGATTGAAAAGAAACACTGCAGGGAAAAAGCTGCTCAGATTTATCCATCATCTAATGTGTTTCCACTGCCACCAGTATTTGCAAAGCTAAACCCCCTTACTCAAAGGTGTAACACAACACACTCCCGTGTTTTCAAAAGTGCACAAAATCTCTTACCTTGCAATATTCCCCAGCCAAAGCACTTCTCCACCTTGCTGCCCATGAAGAATTCCAGGAAAGGGGCTCAGATTTATTTTGCAGGTTGATACCTTCATTAGGCTACCATCCAATGCCTCCCCCTTAAATAAACCAGCCTGTAACTTGACTATCTAGGAAGAGACTTGGAAAAAAAGTTGGAGCAAGGTTGTTTTCCAAGAGAGCCCTTCACACAGAGTCAGCAGCTCTGAGAGACACTGGAAAGTAAAACCCAGCTAGAAGGTGATCATCAGAAACTTCCCCTGGAAAGAAATCTGATCCCTCAACAAAGTTAACCTCTGAAGTGCTGAAAAACCGAAAGGTCAAGACTTTGTGCTGGGACTAGGTTATCTGTGAGAGCTGTAACCTGATGGCAGTAACCAGGCAGACTGGTGCTTCCAGATCAGGTACCGTATCCCACCAAGTAAAAGCTCACGTCCGCAGCCCTGCACTTGGAGGTACTAAATGGCACTGTTTGATCTCAGCTGAAAGACTACAACCTCTAAAAGCATTTTTGCCACTCTGCTTCTGTAGAGGAGTTCAACAATGTGACTGCTGAAGCAAGTATTATTTTATGTGAATGCCGCAGAAGACATACCTAAAATGTTTTAATACAAAATATTTGGAATAGGGGTAATTTTTTTTTCTTTTTTCTTTTTTTTTTTGTGGTGGGAGTGGTGGTATAGAAAAACATTTTCAATAAAAATGGTAAAGAAAATAGCAATTTAGCCACCGGTATCTGCAGCTAAGAACTTAAGAAACTGAGACAAGATATGTAATATTAATCTGACTCTTCTTTATTTAGCACTGTAGAGCAAGGGGGGCTTATTACTTCCCCTTATTTCAAATAGAATAGAGATGGCTATTTATAAATATAAGGTTGGTAAAAAAATCTGGTTGTTAACATTCAAAATTATTATTTTAGTCTAATATAAATATTATCTGTCAGGATTCTTCCAAGATCTCTGCATTCTGAAGAACAAACATATGGGATTTTTAATTTTTTTTTTTAATATGGGAAATCACACCAGCTGAGTAGTGCCAGGATAAATTTCTGTTGCCAGAGAGATCCCCAGCAAGGGATCCTCTTCTGGAAAGGAGGTGGGAAGCCTTTAGGATAGAGCCAATAGATAGGACATGACACTGTTGCCTTAGCCTCACCTCAAGAAAATCATGGATCGTTCAGCCCAAAACCAAGAAGAGTGGAAAGACTAGTGAGAAGTCAACTACACCATTATATATTTATTAACTCAGCTTGAGTACCCTTGTTTTAAATAAAACACACCTTTTAGCACAACACTGCAACATTGATTGAAAGAGTTAAAATGCAAGAATTCAAAGGTTATAAAACAAAGACTTTGTGGAGATACTCTGCTGCCAAAACCTTCAAATAAATGAGTCGCAGTCTGAGCTTGCCTTTTTACACTGGAGCCTGTATTTTAGTGGCTACTTTGTAACTATGGCAACACAGAGGACGGGTAATTTAGAGGCTGGTGGATGTGACAACTTGCAATTTTGAACAATGTTAATAATAAAAGTGGCTTGGGAAAAGCATCATTTAACACAAACATTTGTGGTTCAAAATTAAAAAGGCCTGCTCACTTAATTTTAAAAATTTTTAGATTTTTTTTTTTTCAGCTGGATGATTAACTAAATTATGTTAGTCTGATGGTTAAAAAAAGGTAGAAACATGACTGGTGCTTTTCGGCTCATCTGCACCTTAGAGAGCAGCCAACCCACCCCCCTTGTGATGTACAAATGCAAAGCTGCTGAGGTCGCTATCTTTGCTGAAGATTAGACAAGAATCACATGGCTTTTTTAAAAGAAAGCTAAGTATTATCCATAAAGAAAGACGGAAAAGATCCTCGTGGACTGTTATTACTCCTTTTTTGCCTCTGGCGCATTTTAACTGCTACCCTTTATCAAAGAATCCTGCAAACTACTTTTCATTCTTTATTTCAATTGCTGAATAGTGAGCAGACATAACTCTCAGATATGAGAGGTACTTAAAAGAATCACAACTGCAGTAGTAAAGCTTTCTTTTCATCCCTAACACCCTTCCTGTCCTCCTCTCACAAGTGATGTTTCTCAATTATCTGCCCGTGCAGTTGTACAGGAAATTAGTAACTGACACACTGCTAATGGCAAGTAAGAAAAACCAGAAACACTTAAATTTTTAAAAAAAATCAAATCCGAAATTGTAATCTAGGGGGAAAAAAATCAGGACACTGCATCTGTTGAATAACCAGCTCCAAATAAAGCCAAATTCACAATATTAAGGCACAGCACTATACTAACATCCACCTACAGCCCCATTGTCCTTCCCTTCCGTGCAAAGGAGGGGTTTTGCAATGTAATACCCATAACGCTAAATACAGAGGGACATTTCCAGATGAATTTAACATTTAGCAATAATCACAGTTTTATGGGTCAGGAAGTTCAGAAGATTAGTGTGTTATGGCTGCAGTGTACAAAAGTTTGTGTTAGAAGCTTCACATAGCAATGGGGTGAGATAAGTTGTGAACAGCTTTACTTGAAGTTCTTTTATGGTAGTTAAAGTTGGGGAGAAGTAAGGAGACCCCATGTATTAATTTACCTAAAGAACAGCTGCTTAGAAAAGTCTGCAAAGTGTCCTAATATTCAGTGTCATAAAATCACTGCACCTCCTGTCCCTTGTTCCTTCCCCCCACACCTGTGTGCTATTTCCATTAACCTCGGGCACAACTGTGATCCTGGTCAGAACTGAACTAAATCTGCTTGCAGCAGAACACAAACTTACCAAAGAAATGCCTCACTCTATTTTATTTACGAAGGCCTAAACCCACAATTATAGGTTTGCATTCTACGTTAAGGGAGCTCAAATCTTGCCGCATTTCAAACACTTCGTTGGAGAACACCAAAATGCCTGAAAATTGTGCGTTTATTGCAATACACCAAATCCTTTTTATTTTTGTTCCTCGGTAGCTGAGATCTATAAGGTCCATTTCAACCTTATAAAATGTCTGCATTTGATAACTCTAACAATTATAAAAGTAACACAAACAGCATAGGCTGTAAAGACATCCCACTTTACACTCTCTGGAACCTGCTAGATAATGTGTGGCATGAGGCATCTGCCACATCTTTCCTGGAAGAGACTCCATTACCACTGGGTAAACCAATGCCTTAAAATAATCTCAACACCAATTTTTTAAGATTTATTTTTCATTTCTTTCCTCCTAATGGAGATTAAGATAATTTAAATTAAAAAACCCCAACATTAGTAACACTAAAACATATTCTGAACAGACTCAAACATGCTTTTGAACACACTTCTATCCTTTGAAGTAGAGCATATGGAACAAAAATACACCTTTTTAGAGTACTTTCATTGACTGAGTATCTGCATGAGAAAATAAAAGCAGGACTACAGCAGCACTGTTGCACCATTACAACTCTTACACATGATACTACAGGGCTAAAACTCTATGTAACTACCTAAACAAATGACCTTCGCATTAAAATAATTTTTTAAAAAATTTCAAACAAAAACAACAAAGAAGCCCCAACTCACTGAACTCATGCGTAATTGTTAATCCTAGGAAGGTATTTCTACCTAAAATAGAGGAACACTGGCAGCAACGTAAACTCTCAGGAGGAGGTATGGTAGAAAAGAAACCCTAGCTGCTACAACCATGTGGGTTTTAAGTGAGGTTCCAAAGGGAGCTTGGAAGACAGGAAAAGTAGGACTGGAAAATGAAGCTTCATTTTTAATTCTTCTTATTCTTCAGAGGCACTGAGTTTGCAGACTGACCAGGGACACGTGCTCTGAAAGACTCCTCACATCCTTAAATCTCAATCGGAAGAACCCTCTGTTGCCTCAGGCTTTCCTGAGAGCAGATAATTATATTATGGTGGTGCTGTGTGAATTTATTTATTTTTATAAGTGAACACATGAAGTGTAGAATACTTTGGGGTTTTGTTTAAATCACTCAGATGGTATCACACAGAAGAAAGTAAAAAGAAACCATCAGTGTGTGCTGCTGCATGGGCATGTATTGTAATGCAGAGGAACTGGGGAAAGGGGATTCTGACCCCCAGGAGACTGTGAATTTGACCAGAAAACTCAAATATAGGGTAATATTAATAATTATTGCACAGTATGAGATAGACTTAGATCCCCCTCCAAGGAGCTGCTTTTCACTGAGCAATCATTAAAGAATGCCCCAGCTTCCTCCAAGAAGGTGAGATGCATGCCTGGTGGAGAAGAAAAGACTATTTGTGTGTGTGTGATGTATGATTAAAATGGCTTTATAACACTTTAACAGGTACTTCAAAGATTGTTTAAAAAAAGCCAGTAGCCTCCACGGAGCACTTGTGTTGACACAGTTGTGAGGCATACTTTTCACTATGCCCACTTCAAATGAATAAGCACATCAGAGTGAAAAACACCAGTGGCCATTTTCTAAAAAGAAAAAAAGGCAGGGAACTGGAGAAAATAAAAAAAAATGGGGGGTGCTGAACAGCAATTTAGCTTGCATATTCTTATCTGAGAGGAATTCCAAATGAATGCTGAATCTGGGCTTATACTTGGATGATCCAAAATGTTTTTGTATTTAAACACATTACCAAGTCTCAAACTCCTTGAGTGAGAAATATTATCAACATATTAACTATATACACATGTATTTGCTTTTGCATCTATGATTTCTATGGTAATATTTCCAGATATAACAAATAAACCCAACTAAGATTATATAGGACAAATAGCCCATTAGTAAGAACAGTCAATATAAAATGGACAAAAATCTGATCTTAAAGTGCAGATAATGCGCTGAAACGCAAGAATGATGTATCAATCCCATTGTTTTAAATGCAGTTTTCTTTATCTCCTTCTCCAAACTACAGAAATCAGCGCTCTTTCCAAAGACCATAATGCTACCAAGCACGATTTTAACACACATGCCACTCACTTAGGAAAAAAAAATGTAATTCTTGCAATCTAGACTGCTGAATGGAGTAACAAGAACTGCTACAATGTTCTAAGACTTAACTGTCTCCTGCAACCATTAAGATTTTAAGTTCGATCCCTACCAAATGGAATTATAAACATTGTGCAGCTGGCATGAATTCTTTTTCTCAGGTCTCTGAAAAAAATGCTTTGGGGTGAATCTAAGACAGATGTTCATATTTCATTTACAGTTTGTTTTCTGAGCTTTCTAACATCATGTCTGTATCAACAAGCAATAGAGTGGAGAACAGAAACAGGTATGAAAGAAGCTACCCAAATCATCATCTAGGAGCTATGAGGTAGAGAACAGCTCAGAAAGAGAGAAAATTTGAATTACAGGTTCTGTTTTGGCCAGCAGGTAGAGGGCTCTGTGTCAGAGGATGCATTCAGGCCCAAGAAGGATACACCAAGTGTGATAGCTACAGAATTAGATATTTCTGACTGAACAAGCAGCTCTCCAAGTGGTTGTAGTATGGTTTTGAGAAGCCCTATAAAACTTGATTTAACCTTCCTACCCACGCTCCCCAATAAAATACTAAAATCATTACTGTTAAATCAATAGCAGTCATTAACCATGTCAGGGCACCCACCATAAAAACACTGCTGTCATCTGTATGGATCATGTTCAGTTATGATCAATAGAGCTTACCCATCTTAATTGCTTCAGCCGTCCCTTAATTAGAGCTGTCTCTGAATTTACAGCTGCTTATTGCTGCTGTGGATGCTTTTAAGCTTGCACATCCCACTAGAAAAGTAAACTCATTTATTCTAATGAAAATACCACTACTACATCAAGCTAGCATCATTGTAGTGTTTGCAAATCCTCTGTCTCACTGAGTCTATAAACATTCAAACCATATAAACACTTCAAATGCATAATCTGCAAAGAACAAAGACACAAACTCTCAACTTCAACAAAATATTATTTTCCTTTAGTTTTGAGAGTCCATTTGTGTTTTTTCTTATAAAACAAAAGGATCTACTCCACCCATTCAACACTAGGATGTTCCAAAGACTGTATTTGAACCAAAACACATACTTCAATCTCAGGTTACCTTGCAAAGTATTTCCACTCTTTTGGATGTGCTTTTTCATGTGAATTGTTTTTTTAAAAATTTTTTTGTTGCTTCTGTCCACCAAATAGACTAATTTGCCATTTCCAAATTCACAGTAATGAAATAATGAAATACAAACTTTTGGACATTTTTCCTCCCTGCCACTGTTATCTGTGCCTAGTTATGTAAACTAAGGATTTTTTAGATTTATAATATTCCTAACACAAAATTAACTGACTCAAACCACTCACCTACAAGACAGCAGCTCTAACCAGTGCATACTTTTAAACAAAATTTATCCTAGCTCTTGGGTATTGTTTAATATGCTGACAACACTTATGGACTCTTTGCTCTAGAAACAAAATAGAAATTCTTAAGTAAGCAGCAATAAAGGCCGAGCATAAACGATAAGGCACTAAATTTAAACTAATATTTAAAAATTGCAGCTGATTAGAGGTGTGTCCTCCGTGAAACTCCTTATCTCATAAACATCTGTGGTAATCACAACTTGCCCAGGTGAACTTCTGACCTCAGCTAAGCCATAACAAAATCGCAGCTGAAAATCACCTGAGAATGGTCCTTCAGATCAGCTGCATTTCAGAGTACCCAGCTTCACAGACGCTTGACTGGAGAATAATTCAGCTGGCAGACTTGCTTTTAGCAAAAGGGTCAACTTTTTAACTACTCCACCAGTTCCATTGCTCAAAGATGACTTACATATAGAGAAAACACTACTCTTGAAAACATAAACATAAGAATGAAACCTCTTGCTCTTATTGACCAGAAGATACACACGTTTAGATTGCAGTAGGACAGGGGAAAACTGATGGAAATAACAACTGAATATTGACATGGCGAGCTACTGCATGTAACAGAAAACAGAGCTGTTTTCTTTTGAAACGGAACTAATTCCAAACGCCTGTGCCTTGTAGGGCTCAGATTATCTGATGCCTGACATCGTTATCTGATACCTGAAAAATTAACAAATCAACCGCGTAATGAACTTTTATATTATATTGTTACAGTTTCCTAACAGGTAAATATATCTTTCACATACCTTATGAATGATGTTAAATATTTAGTCTGGAACGCTAATAAGCATTTTTTCCAGTGAGTAACTCTGCCCACATCATCCCACCTCTCTCTAAAGAGCCAGGTCACATCTGCTTGTTCCCCCGCCCCAACTCAGAATAAAACTACTAAATTCTGTGCTCTAGTAAAAGGTGCAGCAATGTTCACAAGCATGCACCTAGTAATTAACCAACAAGGGGTTAATTATTATCATGCCTCATGGCACTATCAGGCAACCTTTTGTTTCATTTTGTTCTCTTTACAACCAGACGCAAGGACAGATGTTGTCAGAGCCAGAAGTGACACTAATCCTGGGTTTCTTCCATAATTGCCCCTGGTATTCCTGCTTATCTCAGGTCTGGCTCTTTATTCTATCAGCTATTTATCTGCACGTGAAAACTTTGGAATATTCATTTCCATGCTGCATCATTTTACTCATGAAAATGCTGAAGACAAGACCTTAAGACGTGCATTACTGGCTATGTGCACAGCGTAATTAACATGCATATTATCTCTATGCAAATCATGTCATTGGAAATAGTGACTATTAGCATAACAAGCGCTTATTATTTATTGAGATGCAACTCGAGCAGGCATCCTGCTGGGGTCTGACTTCCTCTGTCACAACGGCACCATCTTTTCTTTCTTCGTTTACACATTCTTCTCTCCTCCTGCTGATTACCAGCACAGAAAACGGGAGCCTCCCTCCTGTGCCTTTCTTTAGGGGTGGAAGTCTTGTGTGCTGAATTGCCCGGGAGCATCGGATGCAGTTCCAAGCTCTGCGGAGCCTCTCCCCGGAGCCGCGCTCCCCTCCCGCCCCAAACCACCCCTTCACCCACATTATCTAATTCCGAACAGATAACAAGTTTAAAGCAGCACCTAGGCTTCTTTCTCTAATATTTTTTAAAGGAATAAAGTGTGATAAAACAAAAGCTCAACTGTGCAAAGACATAAAACTTTCCCAATATCATGCCTACTCCTCCCATCCCACTTCAGAAGAATTTAACCTTTGAATCGTCCCAGCCATGAAATGTAACAGGAAAACACAATTTTACTACTGCAGGGTGAGCAGCAGGTGAGCAAGGCTTGCTTACTAGATCATTTCATCAGCCGTGCCTGCTGAGAGCTCTAGTTCACTGCTGCCGGCATTGCTTCCCTGCTCCACTCCCTACCCCACTGAAGTCCTCCCAGGGTCTCTGCAGGACTCCTTAACCTTTCCTGGCACTTCTGTGAGAGCAAAAATTTGCAAAACTGTTCCTGGCCCGGTAATCCCTTCTCCAGCCCTGCTGGGCTTCACGGTGTATGTTTGTTCCCTCAGAGGCTACACCCACTGCTTCAGAGATGGCTGTGTTACAGAAATGAACTAATTAGCAAGGGGAATGAGTTCAATTATTTATCACTTTGCCAAATCTGAGATGTTTGGCCTGAAATTTTCCAAGCTGCACGCCAACCTAAGGATTGACTTTGGTCCTGGTTAAAAACAGAGCAATCCCTGAGAATCATTAGAATGTAAGGCATGATTTTCCCTGAGAAACCTTGTCCTACAATACAAAATACTTATTTGGTTCTGGAGGGCCCTGGAGAACAGAGAGGGTAAGACATGAAGGGAAGCCAAGAATGTGAAGAGTAACTGGAAAAAAAGAAAAGGAAAGTGAATACCAATTTAGATGTAATGTCTGGAGCTGAATGTTGGGCCTGCTGGAGGCGGTGGTTCACTGCTGTACAGTGATAAATAGCTATAACTCATGGAACCAGCACAGAATCATACAACACTTTGGGTTCAAAGGGCCTTTAAAGATCATCTCGTTCCAACCCCACTGCCATGGGCAGGGCCACCTTCCAGTAGATCAGGTTGCTTAGGGCCTCATCCAGCCTGGCCTTGAACACTTCCAGGGATGAACACTGACAGCCTGTGCCAGGGCCTCATCACCTTCACAGTAAAGGATTTCCACCAAATATCCCTTCTAAACCAACCCTGTTGGTGTGAAGCCATTCCCCCTTGTCCTTGTTCAAAGTCCCTCTCCTGTATCTGCTTTAGGCACTGAAGGGACTGACTCTCAGTTCTCCCTGGAGCCTTTTCTTCTCCAGGCTGAACAACCACAATTCCCTCAGCCTATCTTCATCAGAGACACCTTTACACCGCAGTGGTGGCACAAATGCGGCTGAGAAGTGACCAGAAATGTCCAGAAGTGACTAGAATCCTGTCAGAAATTTATTTTGCTTAGAAGAGGCTTTAAGGCACCATCACACTACCTCTAGTTTGGCAAGCTTTTAGCTAAAACTTTCCAACTGTCAGCTCTGCTACTGCTACAGCAAATATCTCTGCTTTAGAGAAATTTGGATTTTATTAAATATCCTGTTGGTTTATGAAAAAATGTGACTTCACAACACTAAGACAACTCCCTTGGACCCCTGTTAATTTTCACAGTTAAATTAGCTGGGGGAGATGTGGGAGTTCAAGGACTTCAACCTGAATTCTTTCCATCCCACTTCCTGTTCTGATAGCCCCACAATAGTCAAGAGTCCAATCAACACCTTTCAGTATCTTAGGTTATTAGTTCCAGCAAATAATTTGACAGGAGAGACAGTGAGAAATATTCTTACAGAAACAACCCTAACACAGGAAGCCAAAACAGAGATCCTTGCTCCAGTCAGGCACAGAAGCGACTTCAACTAAACATTATACATTGTGACCTCAATTGCATCAGTACTTTCTAAGCAAAAAACAAGAACAAAACCCAAGCCCTCATTTTCTGTCTTATCCATGTGCAATAATGAAATAATTCTAAACCAGCCTCTTGTTTCTCTGTCCTATTTCAACACTGGTGGAGTGTGGCCATCTGGTTAAGGCTGAACTGTGAAATGGTAGCTCACTTTGCCATCAGAGACTTAAACTAGGACTGACAAACACAGCTCTGTTTTAGTGAATTCCTATAGAGAATTCCTATAGAATTAAGGAGTGGTCACTGGATATATTTGTTTAGAGACTTCAATGAACTGAACCACACAAGGGAAGACAGGATGAAAGGACAGAAGTCAGTAGGTGTATCCTGCCCTCCCCCCATAAAAAAGCTGGATTACTAATTAGATTAAGGCACTCATATTTAGCATTTTAACAGGCACACATAAGAAACTGAAGAAACCCCTTGCCTTCAAGATTAATAAAGAAATAAACAAAGTTTCTTTCCCCAAAGAAGGGGAAAACCCCTTCTTGGTTATTCCCTCCACTTTCCCTCTAATGTGTGACTGTGCTTTGGTTCAAATAGATTTTTAAAGAAACAAAGAAGAGAGTTTTCAGAGATTAGTTTATAAGATAGTAAGTCCACAGAGGCTTTTCTTCTGATCACCCTGTCCTTCTTGTCTGCCTTAAATCCATCCTACTAAAGTTATAGCTACAGTTCACTACTGTTCCTGAAAATGTCCAAAGAAAGTTTCATTCTCCTCCCATGATCTCACCCAGTCTTGCTTAGCCAAGTCATAAGTTACCTTTCGCTCTCATTTTTTAATTTCTAAAATAATCCCTTGTTCCTAAATGATTTGGTAACATACACATTGCCATAATAAATTCAACCACATCACCATATATTGCAAACCCCTCATTTTATGAGTGTTAAAATCTGGAGGTGAAATCAGAGCCCGATGTCAATAAATAACAGAAGAATCTACCCAAAGTGAGGAGCAACTTTAAGATTCAAACACATTTCATGGGCAAAGCTGGGCTGCAGTAATTTGCGGAGGATACACGTAGATGTGATGAAAGCTCACCCAACAGCACAAGGCATTGTTTGGAAAGAGATGGATGACTGCAAGGGAAAGCAAACTGGTGGCATAGAGAGGATGATGCAGGAAAGGTAAAATAACTCACAGAAAAGAACGACCAGAATTGGTGGTGGAGAGAGGGAAACAGATGGTATGACTCACAGAAAAGTGATTATTTTATCAGTCACATGTTTAGCTCACTACAGCTGATGTAAAGTCAGCCCATACAAACAAACATGATGTGAGAAATGAGAATGTCACTAAAATCAAGAATGGGTCAGAAGTAACAGCAGAAAGGGACCAAAACTTTTAAGTCACAGCACAGAAGATACCTCTGATTTTGCCCTCTGGGTGTTGGTGGTCAAGCCACCAGCACATTTAAGCCTAACAGAGTAACAAGCAACTTCTTGTTGCCATATGGCATTTTGGCTTTTAACTTCTATTACTAAAGAAATGACTCAGTGATTATAGAAGCCAACAAAGAATTTCAACAGAAATAAGAGCATGAAACTCACAGACTGACTTCAGTTTGAAATCAGAATTTTGATTTCAGAAAATTTCTGTCTTTACTTTGCATGCACATTTAAGACACTAGAAATCTGTAAATGCAGATTTCTTTCTACCACCTGATCTCTCTCATGAGTCCTTTGCTTCAGAAATGCTCTCAAAGCACAAATGAATAAATTCTCTCCCTAGGAATAGACAGAGAATACACAGAGTCCCAAAACACAGGTTAAGTGGAATTTTTGGGTGAATGTAACCTCTGTGAACTTGACCTGGCACAGTATACTCATATTTCTTTCCCATAGGCTCATGTTGGTGATTCTTCCTTCTCCTTTTCCCTCTCATCTCTTTCCACAGATACACAGTTGCCTATAAATACCTCTCCAGCCATTTCCTGATAGTATTCTGTTCATCCCTTCGGCATTCAAAACAGTTTCAGTTCCGCAAATGCAATATTATGTTTCAGATATCCCTGAAAACAAAAATTAAGTCTCTGAATAAAAATGCAAACGAAACATGAAACTATGCATGTGCATATCAGATGATATAAAATAACATGAATGGTTTCAAAGAAATGTTTAAGGCATTAAGTCATGTTATGAAGAGTGTTTCTAGCTGCAAGTTTCATAACAAGAATAAATCAACCTTGACAATGAACATGAAAGAGGGAATGAAACCTTTTTGAATATTCAAAGTGGTTTGCTCATTTCCCTCAAACCAGAACGAATGAATTAGTTGATATACCTGAAAATTAATTTAAACTAACAACATAATCAGAAAATATAAACTTTAAAGTTAAAATTAGATTAAAAATATTAAAACATTACTTGGGGCTGATGAGAGCACATGGTAACTCCACAGTAGCTGCTGAGCTGAGCCTTTATAAGTTAAGGAACTACAAAAATATAACATATTGTTAAAAAGAGCTGGCCTCAGCCCTTGGACTTTGCTCAGGCACTAATCAGACTTCCAACATTTAGCATTTATTCCCTGGCTACTTATTGACCATCTATACCTGGACACACATAAACACAGTCTCTAGCAAAGGGGTGGTTACTGAGGCTCCCTGTGCTAACCCTGCACACAGGTTTCACACATTCCAATGCCACTTATATCCAATTAATTAGCCTCAAATTCCAGCAATTGTTTTGAAAAAAAATAGATGTTTTATTTATAGTGAGAATATGTGTAAAAAAAAAAACCAACTTTTACTAATAAAAACAAATTACACACCTTCTCGTAATACTACTGTAGCAGCACAATGTCACTCCAAGTGTTTCCACTGTGGAGTGTGCTATTATTTATCCTGGCCAAATGTACATTTAACTGCATATACTTAAGCAACTTAAGAACATTATATGGAAGCCTTAATGCCAGTTTATACAATAGCAGAGTGTTTTTAAGCCCCATGGAGCTGTGTAACACTGAGCAGTTTAAGCCTCAGGATGTTGGAGCTCAATGCAGAAAGATCAGGAGCAAAGTTACTGCTTGTTCTGTGGAGTCTCAATGTCACTGTGAATCTTATTAGCTGTCATAAAAAGGTCACAAAGTCACCTTATCATACTGAAAAATCCCTATGTCTTGATGACGCTGAGGAATTGAGAGAAGCAGGATAGGATCTACAGATAAGAAGCGTATGGACCCCCAGTATGGAATATCTAGTTGGACAACAAGGAAATTATCATGACACCAAGGAATGACATGACATAAGCAGCAGCTCCAAGAATCCTGGGGCAGCAAATAGTTATAGTCTTTTGTCCCTGTCTCTCCACTCCCCAACTGGTAAAATGCTCCACAGAGGGGGGATTTCCTTCCGTGGGGCACAGACATTCAGCCCACATGGTCCATACACTCCGTCCCCTTCGCTTCTGTCTGTGGAAATACATGAGAAATGAGACATTCCCTGCTCTTTGAAAACCCAGTTATAGATGGCACATCAGACCTATGGCAGAAGGGGAAAAGAGTGCACCTCTTTGTGAAGTGCCATGGAAACACGGAAGGAACCTTCATTTTATCTGAAGACATCTTCTGCTTTCACAAGTGCCAGGTCAGGGATGCCTTTACTTTCTTTGGTATCAATAAGCCCAAAAGCACCTCCTGCTTACTTCATTACCTTCTAAAAACATAGGAGCTGCCATTCAGGACAGCTGAAGGAGATAATTACAAAATACAGAAATTTTGCAATATGAGCTTAAAGTTGTGGATACCGTAGAGCTTCTTCTGTTATGCTGCAGATGTGGATATTTAGTGGATATACCAGGGTAGTAGTACCATCCAGCTTCAGACATTTAAGTTAACTGTCCAATTTAGGAGTCTCATGACCATGTATATGCAATGGACCAAAGCATCCAGATATTATGAATTCACTGATGGAGACCCTTCACCCCACCTGCAGTGTTTGAAATCTCTTCACAGGGAGGGAGGGACTGTTAGATGTGGGGCAGTTATCTTTCGCTAATTAGAACACCTGTTAAAAACAGATGGGACAGTTTTCTTTATCTCTTCCACAACCAATCCTCCCTCCAGAAAATATCTTCTGTTAATGGGTCATTGAGTCTCTCACTGCATGACTGATATAATTACATCATCCCATTGGGAGATGCTCCACCCAGGAAGAGGAGCCAAGCATTCCTACCTGGATGTAATCTGAGACTTGGAACACCACAGGCAACTTTTTCCCGCTAGATTCCTAGAGGAGCAGCTTTCTTTTCCACTGCATTCCCAGAGGAAGCCCAGACCCATCTACATCATCACTGGACCTTCAGAAGAAAACTACACCCTTCTACAGGACCACTGCTCCAACAGAATCTGTCACTCCAGGAGGATGGCAGCCACCATTTAATGGAACTGCTACCAACACCATGACCAACAGGGTGTCAGGTCATATTCTGACTCTGTCAGTGTTGTTTTGTATTACTACATTTTTATTTTTTATCCTTTTTAAAAAAATCCTAATAAAGAACTACTACTACGACTCCCATACCTTTGTCTGAGAGCGCCTTTCAAAATGATAATAATTCAGAGGGAGGGGGTTTACATTTTCCATTCAAGAGAAAAAGCCTCCTGCCTTCCTTAGCAGACACCTGTCCTTTCAAACCAAGACAAAAAGAAAAAAAAAAAAAGAAAAGAAGAAAAGAAAAGAAAGAAAGAAAGAAAACTCCAGCAAAGGTCAGAAGAGCATGCAGGAAAACACATGCATCTTACATTTGGACTCAGAATTCTGATATAATTTTCTAAACAATACCATTACAGGAAACATTAATCTGCTAAAAAGGAAGCTTAGATGCTGGCTATTAACATTAATACTTCTAATACCATGGAAGCAAATACTAATAAACTTTTGTTATAATCACAAGACAATACATAGCTGTATAGCAGGAGGAAAAACAAATAAATATTGAAATTTACAATTATAGACAGCACAGATAGACAAGCTAAGATCAAAAGGTAAATGTTTAGGTTTTCCAGTAATAAGATATTTAGTAATAAACACAATATTTGAAAAAAATCACCAGTCTAGAAATTTGCTTTACAGCCACAATGAGCTTCTACCTTCTTCAAACAGCCCCAAACTGGAATTCTGCTTTGGAAGCCTGACAGCTGTCTGCTATTAGTTTTATCTATTCAATCTCCAAATCCCAAACTCAGAGGTTACTGATGTAGGTCAGTTGTGAGACTGTGTTGACTCTCTTGCCATTTGACATGGAAAACCAAACAACAAAGTCTGCTCTGTGTCAGCAAGCATTTCACATTCTTCGGTTTGTCATGCAAAGCACAAAGACCCTGATACAGTTCAAAATGCACTCTTTGTATCTACAATCTTGTTTACTCTTGGAATACAAGCTTAATTTCCCACATGTCTAAAGTATTTTGAAAGCCACTTCATACAATAGAAAAGACAGTGCTAATCTTTGGCAGTGGAACCAGAAACAGAGGGTTTCAGAAGAGCCTCCAAATCAGCACTGAGATCAACTTTATACTTATATACTTTGAGTGGGGGTGTATGAAAGGAAGCACTTCTTCAGGAAAATCTAGTGGTGTAGGATCACGGTTTTGCCATCCGTAGATGTAAATTATTTGGCTGCTTAACTCAGGCAGTTTTCCCTGTTTTCACAGAATCATCACCAACAATTCTGGAAAAGGCAAGGTCCCTTCACCATTCCACACACCCAGTGCAGCCTTCCAGGGAAGCACAAACTGCATGGGCAATAAGAAAGGCCTAGCTTAGTCACCATGAGTTGCTCCCTTGAGGGCACCTCCCACCTTCCTTTAGCTTTGTAGTGAACAGCAGCTGCTGGCCTCAGCATTTTACTTGGATGCTACAGGAGAGATGCAAATATGCCCTAAAATATAAAGGAATGCAGAATGAGAATCACAGCTACAAAAGCAAGGGGCATGACACCAGGGGAAAGGTTTCAACAAGAAATGCATCTCCTAAAGCCTAGGTCCAGATTATCTCTTTCATATCTTTACATCTAATCAAAACAGGCAATTTTGAAGAGGATTAGAACTAGAGTGATAACCAAGCATATGAAGATTGCCCAATCAAATGACTTCGGAAGGAAGAGCTTGCAGCTGTAGTGTGTTTTGTTTGGTTGGTTTTAGTACTGAGTGGTAGAATTCTGAGAGGTGGCACCTTCTCATATGAAGAATTGCTGAAAAAGGCAAAGAACTGCTCTCAGTGCCTTGTCAGCCTGTGGAGCTACTAAACCAGGTATTGGAGCATACCTGAGTACCTGAGTAAGAGAAGAATAGGATCATTCTTGGCTTCTTGAATACACACATGTCCTTACTGCAGTAAAATCTGCTCTTTTTTTGTGGCCATGAATACGCAGAGAAGGAATTGTCCCCAGGGAAACCCAATTCTAATTTTACAAAAAGTCAGTTAACTAATAGGCATAGAATTGATTCAACAGCCAGCCCCCACAGGTCAATCATACATCTGCTATTGCTACATTACATGGCATTTTGGAGCCTGGATAGAATTTTCTACACAAACACAATCTCAGCTGAAAAATTATCTACTTCCTTAAGTCATCCCCTCCTCAAAACTCTCTCTAGCCTTCCAACAGCTTCTAACCTCTCTAAGCTGGTTGTTGGAATCACACTCTTAGCTGCCAACATGCAATGAGTAAAATTAGACCAAGCCTAGGAAACAAACAAAACTCTCAAACCTATCTCCATTCCTTTATGCCTGTCTGAACAGAAATAACACCACGAAATCCTACAGAAATACTGCCCAGAATACTTTGTCCAGTGTACCACATGCACACCCCTCCAAAAATGTGTAAAAAGAAAAAGGAAAAACATTGTCACTGTGTCTACTGAACCAATTCACACAAACCTTGTGTTATGTAATGAAAATTTTTGCTTCTAAACCTGAAGAAAACTTTACAAGAAGTTTGTCATCTTTTAGGTCACTGTGTCAAAGTGTCAAAGACACTGCTTCCCTTGACTAACCTTGGCATGTTTGTAGAGTGTCCTTTTCTTTCTTTTGGTAATGCTCATTTCAGCCACCTGGTACAGCTACTATACCTTTGTTTTGAACTACTATTTGTTGCTTAACTTTGCAATTACTTTATGGAATCTAAAACCACTTTGGATTGCAGCTTGTGAAAAGATTCCTTGGAAAATAAAAGTATATGGTATTGTGATTCTAATCAGCAAATCCCACGGCCATAAATGTCAAAGAATCTTTGCAATGTGAATTTCCACTGCTTTTGAGAGTCAGTTTTCAAGATAAATTTGGGATCCTTCAAAGACAGAGAGATGGATATCTACAGGTACCAAGGTACAATTTGCATATTTAGAAGCAATACCGCTTTTTTCTAATTTAGTGATAAAATCCAAACAGATGGCCAAACAGTGCAGATGATCTGCTAGGCATGAATCATTTCACCAGTCCTGTGACTTTGCTGTTAAGCAACTCTAGATGGGCATATATACACAAACTGCAGAGACTCACAGCAGAGACACAGTGAGCAATGAATGCTCAAAACCACTTTTTATCTATATTATCTTAAAAAAACTTAGAGAGTTTAAATTGTTTTTTTAGAAAATTACACTTATGTAATATACAGGATCCTTATATAGGGGTGTTTCACTGTCCTAGTAAGAAAAATAAATGGGAAAAGTGGAGCTTGTAAGTATCTTAATTGTAGCAACTTAATGCAAGTGCAACTTCCAGGATGTTCTGAAGTGAATGAACTGTGAACTGATGGCATGTAATCTTCCAGGCACAGTGGAAATAGTGTGGCAGCAACTTCCTCAGCTGAGACCTCTTGAGGTCTGTAGATGATTATCCTCCCTCTGCAAACTCATTCACACAGAACACCAGAGGAATCTCCCTACAATTCCTTTACAGGGAAACTCCACAAACACGTTAACACTCCTAAGAGAACACTGCAGGGCAGGGAGATGCATGATGGAATTCCACTGCCATTACAAGGCAGGAATATCTATTTCTACATATTATTGTAGCAATTGGGTCCACCTGAAGCTTAAGACATAACCCAGTCACGTTCTAACAATTTAAGATGAAGACTATCTGGTTTATGTGTCTATAGATATCTATTCCAGACCCATTTTCTCCAGTTTGCCCCTTTTATTATGTATTGTGGTACCACTGCTAGTGCAGTAGAACTCCAGCAATGATGAGATGGGGAGTGATGAAGTGATGGATGCTACACCTCCATTTAACTTCAGCTTCACTGTCTCAATTAAGAAGAAAAACTGAAATCACAGTCAGGACTTTGAGCTGTCTTATCCTACCATAAAACTACATAAAGGATACCTTAACAGAAATTTCATTTTTCTTTTCCTTATATTATAAAATTTCCATTGTCTACAATAAATCAGCACATGACCCCCCCCCCCCCCCAAAAAAAAAAAAAAAAAAAAAGGAAATTTGGTGCAGCTTAAAGGAAATTAGATTCAACTTCTTGAGCAATATCCATCAGCACCATGACTGTAATTCTGCTTTCAGTGGAATCTGCCTCCTCCCAAAAGCAGTGACATCTTCTCTCCCCACTTTTCAAAACAGGCCTATATTTCCCCCAACTTGATGACTTGCTTCAGCTTGCTTTTCAGCCCTTCTGAAGTGTGATCCAAATCCCCTTGGTTATGAAGGCAATCCAACAATCTCCCTCCACCACCAAGATTACTAACATCTTTTAGTAATCTCATCACTGTAGCAGGATCAGGAAATTAAATTTCAGTTAGTGAATTTAAACATACTCCAGACAAAGGGATTTACTCCACAAATGTGAAATACTGTTTACTACCTGAGCCATGACATATAAATAACTTTAATCCGTTTTTATAAAATGCAAAATAGCAACAAAATACTACTCTTCAGCTATTTTTGAAAGCCATCATTTTTACCATTTGTACTGCACTTAATGACATTGTTATTAATAGCAAAGTATGTGTGCTCTGTGTGGAATGTCCTCAGGCTTTCTGCTCACTTTCTGCTTCACTTCCACTTCTTCTTTCCTGTCCATCTCCTGTCCAGGGTCCACAGTCTACCTTGGGATTATTCAAAGATCTTTCCAAAAGCAGGAAATACTTCTAAAATGCTGACTGCCAGGAAGCAGCTTCAGTCGCAAATCTGCCTAAGAGTTAATCTGGATGTAGACTTGTTTTTAACCAAGCTGTACTCATCAGATGTGATCAGGATACAGACACACACTCTTGAAGAGCAAGCTCAGCACTGTTTTTGCTGTTTTACCTACAGTCCATCAGTGCTGTAGCTACTGGAAGCACCAAAACAACACAACCCACTCTTTGACAAGTCATTACAATCAGAAGCTGGGAAGACCTTTCTATGCCTTTATGCAAAGCCACATAATTCATGCAACCTCAAATAGAACTTCAAAAGGGAAACACTCAAAGTTAATCATGCTCAGCAGTAGGTTTTTAAGCACTTCATCACTGTTGATTTTGAAAAGGTCATATAGACACTTCCCTAATAGCAAAGTTACTCTTGACAAGCTCACATTCAGAGTCTCCTGTCCCAGCCACAAGTCTGTGAAAAAATTCAGGTCTGAATTACTTCCTCGAAATAACAGCTTACACAGGTAAGCAACTACAGAAAGATTAATTCAGATCTTATTTACCTACACATATTACAAATTTAAGTTACATATATGAAGGCAAGGACCAGATTTAGTCTCAGATGGAGCAGCTGTGTCTGACAATGTGAAATCAACTTAACCAGATGGCACACACTATGTCCATATATACAGAACAGACAAAACAATAGGATATTTATTTCCAACCTTGAAAAAAAAATCCAAAACTAAATTAAAAAAAACAATCACAAACTAAATAAAAAGGTATTTTAATGTCTTTTTTGATTTAAAATGCCTTTGTTCTAGGCAAACTGAAATTATCTTGAAGTCAGAAAATAAGCTCAGCTGTATTGTGCAATGATTCCATTAACCTTGCAATCAAGCATTAAATTCAATGCCCTTGTTTGCATTTCACTGCTGCAGGGGAAAGTGTAAAGTCTGTGCTTTACCTTACCAGAGCCAATAAATAAAATCCTCACAACTAAACTTCTACAACTAATAGCATAAGAAAGTAAAGTAGCTAGCATATTGCAAAAATTCCTCTGATAACTTTTTAATTATTAACTTCATGCTCAGAGGTTCACAGTCTTTCACACTTGTTCTCCCATGCATTCAATTAACATCTGCTTTGAACAAGTTAAATAGAATCTTCATATGTTTTCTGCATGTCCCAATAAAGTAACTCAGCACCCCTGCTCACTGCCTCACAGAATGAAGAAAACAGATACTGCACAGTTTTATTCAACTCCTTTTCCTTATGCCCATTTTCACCCCAGAAAACAACTCAGACTAAGATTATTTTTTTGTTTAAACTGAACATCATGGTCACCCAGCAAGCAAAGAGGAGCTATTTTTAAATCATTACCCTACTGTCAGAAACTCCCCATTTTAAATACAAAGCTGTGTTTCATGTCAGGTACATACAGGCAACATGTATGTGTGATTGTGATATGTGTGGAAGCCGACCATGGGACAGTTATAAAGAAAATTCTAATAAATAACTGAGGAAGTAAAGCTTGGAAGAATTTTTACAGTCCTTGCAATTAAAAGGTGGACCCACATCTGGAATCTGGACCTCACCATACGGGGATACTCCTTTCTGGGATACATCCTGAGAAAAACTAAATCACAATAGTGTATAGAATTGTGATGTAAAAATTTGGAATAGAAACTGCTGAGAAAGCTTATGAGTACCCCTATAAATATCTGTAAGCTCCAACTATGGGTGTGCAGTGGAGGGAAAAATTCCCCCACTGTTCCCAGCGCTGTACTGCTCATACTTTACCATATTAATTAATAAATTGATCGTTGCTTGAATATTGGCCTAGTCATTTATAACACCCATTTCCTGCATAAGGTATTATATTCAAAATAGAAAAGACTAAATCAAAGCAACACATCATAGTATCACCAACTCTGAGACCAAGGGTAATTTTTCTGCCATGCAGAGTCTTTATTGTGTATAGAGTCTGTCCCACTCCACGTGAACTGAAAGGATGGTTTCTGAAGCTGAAACAAATGACAACCTAGGGACTGCATTTCAGTGGGTCACAACCCCATTCTAGGTGTAATACATTTAAACACACCAATAATCCCTCTTGTCAAATGTTCCTAATTGGTGCCTGATGTGTGGTGTCTTCAGGAAAGAAGTTCAGCAAACAAGAAGTGCTGCAAGCACAGAAAATACTGGATGGGAGAAGGAACCAGTGACAGGAATGTATCACTGGCTTTCCAGAAAAGCTGTTACTTAACAACAATATACCTTAGACAAATGCTGAATTTTAAACAGACGCTTTTGCTACCATGGCAATATTGGTTCAGAAGCCACAGCAGCAGAAGAGGATGACACTTGATTCCTGTCCAGCTGCATCATAAGGTGGCAACACCCTCATCCATAGGACCAGCAGTGAATGCTGGTTGGGTTTCAAGCTGCACATTTCAGAAAGAGATGTGAGCTCCTGGAAAAATCCAGGCATATTTTACAACTGGCAAACATATGTTGACTTGTAATTCAAACTGAACTGGGATTCTCTGAGAGGTTTTAGTTCTTTTGTTTACATTTGACATCCTGCTATTTGCTAATATCACAAGGATGCCAAAGCAGATTTAGGTCTAAATCTTGGCAGATTTAGAGTTAGTTTACTTAGAAAACAAGGCTAGATTCTCCACCACTTGGGTTTCCTTAGTAATATATGCATCACAATGAATAAAGTATCAATAATATCAAGCTCAGTCATGTCCTGGGAATGACTTATAGATAGCAGAAAGAGAAAAAATCTTTAATTCAAAAATTCATTTGAACATGCACCTCAAAATTAATTTTTTATACTTAGAGGCCTCTCATGGAAGAAAAAGGATATGGGTCACTTACTGCATCAGCAGTAACACTGATCAGGTTTTGGAAGGGAAAGAAGCAGCCATATGCTGACCTCGTTAAAAGCAAGTATTTAACCCATTTATATCAACATTAATAGAATATTTCACTGGGTTCCTTTGTGACTGCACTCCCATGAATTATGGATTTCCAGTCCTCTAATTCTTGACATTTGGCCTTGACTGTTCACATTCAATCACTGGGGAGAGTCAATAGACATGAAAAGAGAACTCAGTCCTTTCTATTTCAAACACTACTAAAACAAGAGCTCAACACTTTCTTGTGCTGCCTCCTATCCACAAAAACACAGGGGAGATTGCAGCAAAACACTCAGGAGACACAAAACTAGCATTTCTCCCGACACCCCCACGAACACAAAACCTAAAATGCTCTGGTGTAAGATGAGAGAGAGATGCGGAACTCCAGGTGGCTCTTTCAAAATGTTTATATTGTATACAGCAGTCCAGGATCGTGGGTGACAGAGCCACGCCTACAGCTCTCAGCTCCAGCTGTAGGCAAGCCTGAAGACCCTTTAGTTCTGGTTACAAGGCATTATATATTTTTCTTTGCTGAGCATCTTAATACATAACAACCAATCAGCATCATATATAACACCTTTGCTATTACCTATAGCCCATCAACACTACTATCATTACCATATTAAGGTCAATATTATCCAATCACATGAGTTAGTATGTTACAGTTTAAGCTTAAAGCTGTTTTTCAGTTTTCTTGCAGTGCAAAATTCTTAAGACTTTTTTTCTGCTCACCACATCAGCATGTCTGTTTGCCTATGGTATCTTTCTGCTTTTCCTAAGACCTATTTCTGCTTGGTAAAGACATCTTTTTTGTTTGTGGTCAACATATTCTTTGCTTTAGCCATAAAACCTCCTTCCAACCTGACTTAGCCTTTGCTTTCTTAGTTGTCCAGTAATGACTGGCTCAGCAATTGTCAACTTAGACATCTATTGCTCTTCTATATCAATACTTGCTTCCATCTCTATTCTGTTCTCAGGTTCTACATTCAGAGAGCTTTCTACCAAGCATGCATATCTGTGAAACTTTCTTGTCAAACTTTCAAACCCCGGAGGAATTCATATGCAGGCGTTGAATGCCTGGATGGCCAAGAGTGTTCAGCCCCTACCTGTCGGCATCCCCGAGCCTCAGGGCCGAGCTGCGCTGCAGGGTCTCCCGCACCGTGGCCATGCCGTCGGGTAGCCGGTTCAGCCGCCGCGTGTACAGCCCCAGCCCGCCATCCGTCAGGTACCTGACAACAGAACGCCGTGTTCACTATCACAATAAAAAATTCACATATCATAACAGCACTTATGTTGTGGTTTCCCCATTTTTAAGTTAAGGATGCTACACAAAACTAGAAGCAAACAAAACGTCATTCTTGATTACATCAGAGGTACCGTATCCTCCATTGTATTCTCTATTACACCTTGCATGCTCTCTCATCACCAAGACTCGAATTTCAACATAAATGTGATAAAGGATACTTAAAGAAAACCTAACCTTCATTAAGGATACCTATATGGAAGTAATTTAATGTTTGTGAGTGCAATCATTAATGATCCCTTCTTGCCCAAAATAGACATGGTTTGTACCAGCCTGAATTTTTCCGCATGCGCTAAAACACAATCAAAATTTCAAAACTTTTACAAGTTAAGTGCAAAAATCACATTGACTTAATCCCTAGATTGTTAGAAAACAATAAACCTAAAGTATTCCCCAACTTACAGAAATCATCATGGATGAAAAGTTTTTTGCAGCCTTCTTTTGGTTCCTACATTCTACTGTGGCTACAACTGTGACCTAGAGACACCTGCATTTAAAAATTACTATTTACTATTACTATTCTTAGGCATTAATAAGTGCCAGGTGTACATATGACACTTCAGAAATTGCTAAGATAGCACATTTCTTACCTTCTGGTTTAGACAAATGAAAAATTAATGTTAAATGAGCAGAGATGGCGGGCAATGGCACAGAGTGAGCCCTGTGTTACCACCATCAGTTCATCAGCTCATGTGGGTGTACGTGAGCAGCACTGACAGCTGAGTGAACACAATGTGAAGATTTTCACACGCCTGAGACTGAAATAGCTCCAACAACCTGAGCACTACGGTCGCCGTTTCCAGAAGACTGCTGGACAAGCACCATACTCCACAGAGACAGGAGCTGACAGGACTGTATCTCCTCAATCCCTTAGCCACTCTTAGCAAATTGACAGCAGACCGCAGAATAATATCCAGATACTCAGGACACCTTCCCCTGGCTTAAGAAAGCACACAGCTTTCTCTCTGATAGTGAGACACCCCTTACCCACAGCAGGAAAGAAGAGATGCTCCGATGCTCCAAGCTGCAGGCAGCAGTGTCTCTGCTGGTGAGATCTCACTGTGCACATGTGCTTTACCCAACCCAAATTTGATTCCTACATTTATAAAAATGGGATGGTGAGCAGTTGGGAAGCCTTGCCCAATCTGCTGATTAGCATTGCAGTTCAGTGTATAAATCTGTACACAACCATCCCAGCAGCAACCCAGGAGTCTCGGTAGAGTCTTACAAAGAGGTTGCCAAGCCCATCAAGTCAGACACAGGAGTATTCCCCATTCTGCAAATCTGTGGGGATTCTCCCAATTCATAAACAAAGATTATAAAAAGCATGAGGAGCAGTTGCACTGTAGCAGGTGGAATTTGCCTTAGATTTGGCATTCTAACTTGTGTTTGACAGTTTATAAATATTTTATCATGGAAGAATATGTTTTTTCCTTAAGGTACTAAAATAAAGGAGAAGAAGAGAAAAATGGCTCCAGACCATAGTGCTATACAAACATCTGAAGAGTATTTTGCAAAAACATTTCATGTACATGTATTAATTGGTTTACTGCACCTACTTGTCTGCACACGCAAACAAGTTTCTGTATGGATACTCTCTGCACGTGTGCTGGAAAATGCAGCTTCTGGCTTTGCTGTCAGATTCCTGGCATATTGGTCCTTTGATAAGAAAGATCTGTTACAGCTGAAATAGATTGTTTGTCATACCTATCACTCAGAACTTGGAAATTAATGTAGTATTCTTAAGAGTTAGCCATGCTGAAATCAATGTCTTTTCACCAGCATTAGTGTATTTCATCTTCTACACAGAAGCCCAGCAAGCTAAAAGATTAGAATAACACTCCAGTAGCTCGAATTGAAAACTGGTTTCAAGCACTGATAAATCTCGCATGAGCAAATGGAAGCTGGATGGCTTTAGCATCTCTGACAACTAGATCATGACACTTTTCTAAACAAGTCCATGTGAAAAAGCACAGCCATAAACAATGACTTTTACCCCCATGCCAATAACACAAGTTTCTTACATGCCATGACAACACAGGATAGACTTCTGTATTTTGAAATAGGCTTGTGTAATCACAGTTTGAAAGCTTTATATCTTAAATATCCTCTACACGGGAATGTTTAATTTGGAAAAGATGCCAAAGCCAATGGTGCCTGAAGTCCTGCATGTAACAGCAAGGTGAAGGAAGAAGGAAAGGCACTAGCCTCTAAAGTCTGTGGAGAAAAACACATTTAAAATAAATACACTTTAAAATAAATGAAAAAACCCTTGTAATTATCCATTAGTTAGTACAGAGGAGATTCTAACTACTGGTACCACAAACCTCCAGCCATTGCTTTAATTTCCTTCCTCTCTATCCCTTCAAACTTCAACTGTCTTGGCTTTCAGAAACTATCTTTTCCTTACAACTACATTATTATTGCTGCAGATTTTTGCTTTATGGGAAAGGAGAATATAATGAAGCAACATTTTCCTAAAGAAAATCTTCTAATGTTTTACTCAGGGGGAAACAAGACCAAGGAAATATTATCCTGTTGATAACTGTAACAGTACTCAAAGTCATTGGAATTTATTGCCCTATCACACCCACACAATGTGGAACACAACAATATTGGCCTCTCCTCTGCAATCACACATTGCACTCCCAACCACTGTACTAGGTCTAAATGTAATTTATCTGACTTTTCATATTAAAAATAATAAGAAAATTTACACTAAAAGCCTTGCTAGCTTCATGACTGCTAAGAATTCTGCAAGCACGTTCAGTGAAAAACAAACAGGACTTAGAAATAATATTTTTTCTTATTTTACCTGCCCCAAAATAAGAAAAAGTTTAAATATATTAGTTAAGGAAATGCATAGTATCCAGACTCTTTTACAAGGATAGGTAAATTGTACCAAAAAAAATTAATCTCACAGATGCTTTATGAATGGTACCAACAGCCAGGGAGGAATAACTGCCTTTAATGAAGCTCAATATCATAATATTTAATAAATGGACAGTGAAACAATGATGAGGTTGGTAAAAAGGAGTTTCTGATCTTTTCAGGAACTAATGTACAAATACCCATCACTATAGCTTCACTCTTCATCAGCAAGGAAAAAAAGTCAACCAAATTTCTGTCAATATGAAAAGACTCAGTTTAAACAAGAGCAGTTATACAGTTAGGACTTCTAGTCCACTTTCTAGGTGACACGTTTTTCCCGTCAGAAAATGGCTCCCTGCTCTGCACTACAGGCATAAAGCAATTTGCATTGGACAACCTGGACCTTTAAGCTTCTCTTTTCTTTAGCCAAATACGCCCTTTCTGTGCCTCCCAAATTTTGAGTGCTGTAACAAGCCCTTCCAAGTGTAATATTTTTAGGGTATTTTTGACGCTGATTTATTCCCCTTTCCTGAAAGGCACACTGAGGAAACAGGAATGAGACATGGCAAGGATCAGCAAAATCCAGTGGTCTCAATCACTTGACTCCTGTCTGCACTCCGTACTTACTGACAGATGCAGCCAGCCAACAGCGCACTTACTTTTATGGTCAGACAACTCTACCACTTCACATGTATTCATTTGACTCCTTAATTCATGAATATGAATTTTTCAAGTTTGAAAATAAGCAGCCAAGGGGAAAGCATTCTTTATTTAAGGATTAGGAAGAGAAGGGGCAGCAGGTAAATCAGCAACACACAACAGACAAGGCAAGCCTACCCTGACCTGCTCTGGATCCTGTAGCTCCATAATCCCAATCCCACAAGCAGGAGAACAGCAACATGCCTCGAATGGGACCTGACTCTGGCAGCTCAGGTGCTCCTGCCTTCCTCTTGGTGCTTTGGATTACAAGCTGATGTGGAAAAAGCTGCCCAGGTGTCTCCTGGGCAGATGATTTGCCTAGCAACCCAAGAGCTTGAAACTTTAAGAAACAAAAAGCTTGAGGGAATTATTTCACATATCAACATTGGCTTTGACATGAGGAAATGTCTCCTATTGATGTAGTAGTAACACTGTTATCCTTAATGCTTTCCTTTAAATATCCATTTTCACTAAGCTTCATCTGTCTCGTCATTACAGTCAGTGAAATGAGATCAAGGGGCTTAATGACTTTGAGTATCAAAGAACAACTCTGACTTTGCCAGTGCTGAAAACCCACAGAAGAGAACTCCCCAGTGCTGTTTCTGAAATATGCTGAATGGGATCAAAGCCATCCTGTTATTGCAACTACGAATATATCCTAAATCTGACTTAAAAAAGAAATGCTACCCTAACAGCTGGATGATGACAACTGCAAATTTCTCAGTTTAGTATCAATTTGATCTACATTTTTCATTATAACACTGGCATTAGACCATATGGGCTGTTTATGTCCCCTGAAGTCTTTCAAATCACTATTCTTGCCTGACTTGAATCAGGACTTGGTAAGTACTTGATCTCCTAGCCAAAGGGTTGGACACAGACACTGTCTACAAGCCTATGGTTGGTTTAGATTCCATTATTGATCCCTATGAATTTCAACAAGAACATTCAAGAACAGGATTAGGTTCTGATCTTGCAAGTAGGGACTCCAATACAACGCCCAAATCCCTAATATTAGACCAAATATTACAGTTCAGATTCACAGAAAGGCAAACCTATTGATCAATTAATAAAACTGAATTTATATTTAAGGTAGCCTATAAGTTACAGAGTAACAGACTTTCACCCATAATCAGTAACGCTTTATAATTAACAAACTAATGAATGAACTATGAATTATTTTGCAGATGCTTAACCCAAACATGGAGTAAGACCTGAACGAATTACTCGCAGACTCAAAAATCCTAATCACTGCTGGAAAGGAGGAGATACCTGTTCCACCAACACGTAAGACAGGAAAAATGAGAATATGCAAAACTTAATAAGTATATATTAGTTTCATAGTTTATTTGGAGAAACCTCTCACTTATGCTATTGGTAAATCACCAATAGCATAAATCGTGCTGATTATTCAGTCTAGAAACAAAACAAATTCATCTCATTAACTACTTAATGCTCAGACCTTTTTCTATGAGGAGAAAAAAAAAAAAGAAATCTGTAGCAATAAGTGGCTTCTGTAAAAATCAATACTCTTCTGTCTGGAGATGTATTAAAGCTGCCTGGCAAACAACAATTTTTGGGCACCACTGTCCAAGGCTAATTTTTTTTTTCTATGTCTTCTCAGCTTCAAGCAGTCTGCAGGTAAGGAATTCCAAGGATGGTGCAGCCTGTAACGGAGCTGGGTGGCTGCAGCTTCTCCACATCCATCCCCACATCCAGAACAACAGCTTCTGACAGAGCTTTTGAAGAAACCAGTTTCCTGTGGAATGAGCAGTCTTAGATACACATAGTCAAAGAGAAGCTGTCAACACTTAATATTAGACTGAAAGGAAGTGTCTCTCATAATGGCTGCAGCCATTCCTGCTCCAGAGAAGTCTCCAGTGCATGATCCTCTTTCCAACACTCACTCCGTCAGCCAAGGGCACTTTCACCTCAAGGAGGAGGCCTGCTCCACCATGGCTTTTAAAGCTCCTTTTAAAATCTAGTCAGCCCAGACAGACTGGGCTGGAGTCAGACTGGAAAACACTCAGGAGGTCAAATCCTTTCAGGTGTGCAAATGCCACTCTGGACCCTAGGGAAACACAGGTCGAAACTCACACCCACCAAGCACCACCACCACCACCAGGCTGCTGGCAGCTGAAGGCCCACCAGAATCAGGCAGTGGTTCAATGGGGCTTTGCACATGCCAATTTTGATTTCAATGCCTAAATTCTTTCTCAGAGTCCAATGCAATTGAAATCATAGAACTAAGCTATAGAATAAGTGATCCATTTTTTCACCACACTCTTAAATTCTGTTCAAGAGAGGAATGAACTGTCACCAAACAGGATTAAGAAGGGGGTGCAGCTTCTCCAGAGGTTTTCAGCAACATCAGCAGCAGACAAAGAGTAACTCCACAGCAACTTTGCATTATTCTCTCCTGCCAACTCTTTCCCTGCAGATGATCCACATCGACACAGTGTGAATGACTGCATCCCCCTCTACTGGCTAGCCCCAGACTGGGACCCTATTTTGTCCCTTAGAAGCTGTCCCTCCACTCAAATTACAACCTGTTGGCACTGATGCAGTAGCTCAAACACTGCTGAGGTGTTTCTTACAGAAAAAAGCCCAAAATAGGGTAACTGCTATTAAATGGTATTTTGGTAATTGTTAACAGTAGGTCAGCGTATAGAAGTAAAAATACAAAACACCACAACTATTGCATTCATTTTATTGATTAACACTACATGTGACCTAACCTGAGCATTTTACCATTATACTGAGAAAAAAGGCTGATGTATAAGGTTATAACTCCTAGGCCTATGTTGTCTTCCTATGCTGAATCACACTGCAAGAAAGGTTCTATGAGAGCATGTGATCTGAAATATCACTTGAGATAAATGATAAACACTGTCTTATTGATGAAGCTGACACAAGAACTACACCTCAAGTGAGTGCAATATTTAAGAATACTTAAAACAATATACAAAACTAATAATATTGAATATGCTTGTGCAATATCATACTCATGTCTCCTGCAAAGAACTGCAAGTACAGTTCTTGGAGTAAGAATACTATATTTAAACATCTGCCATAATTTTTTCTTTTCATTTTTACAGCATGAAGTCATCTCTAATTTTAAATCCAAGCTCAGCTGCAGGTTTGTTTGCTAAAAAGTCAGAAGTTAATGCTTCCTTATTCCTTTTCACGCAAGTCAAACTTTTGAGTTTGCTTGCCCGATCCCTTCATTATTTGTGTTAATTATCCATTTACCATATATAGATCCTATTCTGCAATGTTGAAAAGTTCACTGTGTAGAAATAGTCAGCCCTAGCAAGATGAAAGGCAGTTCAAATAAATACTCTGCTCAAACACAGAAGAAAAATAACATAAACCTCCTAATGAGTCTTAGTCCTGTTGAAGTGTTAGAGCCATAAAAGGAATGCAGTTTCACCCATCCACTGCATTTAGATGAAAACTTATCACTAAAACCATATCATTTAAAGAGCAGTGTCCAGAAAATGACTAACACACTGTAACCCAAAGTGTACAGAAAAAATACAGTGACAATAACTATGGAAAGAAATAGGTCAGAAAAGCCTTGAGACAGAACTTTGAACCAATGCACAGGGCACCCAAATTCTCGCTCAGACTGAGATTAGATCAGGCACCCCTGATTACCAGCCAGCCGCAAGTTACCTGGAGCAGGAACCACTGCTACTGCAGACAGCTTAGAAGGAAAGGGTTTTGCTCACTCGCTGTTACCAACAACAAATTCTCATTAGCAGCAAACTGCAGAGTCCTCCTCCTCCTGTGAAACCTCAGCCCTAGGGGAGGTCTGTTATACCACCTGTGACTGTGACATCTAAAGAAAATGCATCACTATCTGACTTTTAAATATGACAAAACCATGGAACAGCTGCAAGAATCCTACAAATACCAACTACACTTCAACATTCAGTGAAATCAGTCCTCAACTTCAGCTCTTTTTTGCCTCCCAACAAATGTAACTCCTAAATGTAAGCCTACTTCAGAACTCTACTTCAATGATGGTTGTGGTCTGTGAAGGGCACAGTGAGAGTTTGAGACCTGAGCAGAAGCAGGGGCAAAGTCTGAGTCCCCAGCCCAAAGTGGCCTCTTCTCCCTTTCAGTATCCTTCATGCATGTTCCAAATTCAACTGTTTCCAGTGCTTGTAAAACAATCTCCAGGAAGCATAAAGGTCTGAATAAACAAGAAGCAATCATAACCCTATGATGATTGTGCATGCAAACACATTAAGAGGTTATGGAAACAGAGATGTGGAATGGGAATACATCACCACAAAATCATCAGATATGGGAAGATTAATAAAACAGTAAAATGTATCCCCCCAACAATAACCACTGCACCCACAGGAGGTGGCTGTAAGGAGAATTTTAGCACAGTGCCCCGACCATTGTTAGAACACAGCTGGAATAGCCATGCTTCTGCAAAAAATGATTTTGACAAAGGTGTGTTTGCAGATCCAAAGCCATTTCCTGAGAAAACTTGTGACCAGCACTAATCAGTATATCTACACTGTTAATTCTGCATAGAAAGCTGCAGACTTAAGGTAATGAAAACAGGGACAGAGGATTAATCAAATGAAAAGAAAATAATTATAAAAGGCTTTTTTTTTTAACCAACAGCCCTGTTGCTGCATTCCAGTAAGAGATATAAAGGAAATTAACTCTACATCTCATTAGAGAAAACTGGGCCTAAGGAGACCAAAAAAAAGATAGGAATATGTATGTTAGTAGCCAGAGGGAGACTGAAGTGGACAAAAACCTTCTCAAAAAATGCAAAAAATCCATGAGAATTAACATCCCCACCTGGGCCAATCTTTGGGGCAGAGAGGGGAGGCAATTCTGGGCTCTGAGGTGCCACATTCCAATGAGGCTCTGAGTCTTCAGCTCAGCCAGCCACCACAAGGAGTGGGCTGGGGGCTCACTTCCCAGCTCACACAAACCTGCTCATGTTGCTTCATCACTGGGTTATGTTATGGACCCTGCAAAAAGGCAACTTCTTACCTTTGATGCACCCCCTGGAGACTTGCTTAGTTTAAGAGCTGCTCTCTGTCCCTTTAGCAAATACTCTCTTCCTTAACCTTAAGAAAGCAATCCTGGTGTCTGCCAGAGTTCTGCTTGAGCAGACTCATTAAGGGAGGCCAAACGAAGCTTCCCATGACCCAGTACATTTCAGAGAAAGCACCAGGATCACAGGGCTAAACTAGTTTTTCTTGGCTATTGGATTTATTTTGGCTGTAAATATTTTGGCTTCCTTCCCTATCAGTTTGCCAACGAAAACACAGATCCAAGGTTTTCAGAGTCCGGGATTGTAGAAATTCTGAAAAATGACAAAGTGAAACACATACCAGTTAATAAAGAGCTATTCATGCTCTAAATACCCTCTTGTGCTGCTCTGCAGAGAGTGTAGATCAGCTTCTGGAAATGTTGAGCCTGTTTGCCCTACCACTGATCTTGTTCTGCAGCAAGTCACATGGATGCTTTCTTTACATGCAACCTCTCTGATTTCTAAGCAGTTAATTATTCCTCTCCCACAAAAACACAATGCTATCCTATTTTTTCTTACTATTTGAATTAAATAGACATTGGGGAACACAACTTACAGAAAAGGCTACCAAACATCTGTTTACACTGGAGATGGTAACCCAGTGTCATTAGGGGTCACCAAAGGCAACAACCTTATTTTTTTATCCTTCTCCATTAATACTGGAATGCTGTTATTGCAATTTAATACTGCAATATTCCCTTCTCAAGGAATCCACTCACATGATTACCCTCCACAGACTGCAACCCCAGGCTTGTGGGGCTGCTTGTAGCAACACTCCCTCCAAAGGCCTACAAGTGCAGCAAGTAGAGGAACCCCAAACTGCCCATCTCCCTGCCCACAACCTGGAAACGGAGTTGCATCTTTCCAACAATGGATTTACCCACAATACCAATTCTGTCCTTGGAAATTAGTCAATGACTCCAACAGTGCTATATGCATCGACAAATCAGCTCACACTACTTAGCAAAACAGACTCCTGTAGCTAAAGACAAAAGATATGGAAAAGAAAAACTTACTTGTACACACTTTTTGCCCTAAGGACCTTAAATTGAGATCTCATTTATCAGTATGTGCTTACTACATGAGTAAAAAGTGAAAAGTATCTCACTCCTTTAAAAACCAGTGGGGAAAAAAGAATCAGATACTCAGTTAAAGATAGCCCAGCACCCAAGGCCAGGAGTGAGGTAGGGTGGATTATATTACTCTTCTGCTATGTTAATCATTCTGGGTATATAACTCACTGCTTTGGTGACAGAGGTACCAACTCGCAAAACCATTTTCTTGCCCAGAATCTAAACACCACTCTTTTGCTTTCAGACTATGGAGACTCCCAATTTTTATCCTGCAGGATGACCAGACACAGAAAAGGAAATCATACACAGAGATGAGCAAAGGTACAGATTTTTCTGACTAAATAATTAATAAATTTGACAGCTTTTCTATTCTTTCCTTTTCCTCAACCTGGAATCTGAATTTTATGCACTAAGTAAAGGTCTGCAAAGACAGGGGCTCCTCTTTGAGCAACAGAAGATTGAGCTGACACAGTTCTTCCAGGGGTAATTCTCAGCTACTACTCAAGGTGTTTTATGGAAACCACGGTAGTATACAGAGTTTACTTTCCTCACTTCCAGACCAAAACTACAGCAAACAAAAAACAAACAAAAAAATCCCACCAAACCAAACAAGAAAAAACAAACAAAACACCAAACCATTTAAATCTCAAAGGTAATTTTTAACATCAATCCAATGCCAATGTACTTGAGCTAAGAAAAAATTACTTTTACAGTAGGAACTGAAAGTAGACTAAATTGAAAACTGACTTTGGAGCAAAGAACAAATGCTTTTTCCACTCAAGGCAGAGAAAAAATGCTGATGTAAAACCTTGTCAATAACTGTCTATCACTTCATATTTCTGTACACTGACTTGTTCTTTAAACCTGTCTCTAGCACATACTACTACTAACACAGAGATGCAAACTCATTTCCTTCCAGTGAACTAGCCTGTCAAAGTTGAGGCAGCAAAAGAGTTGAGCGAAGTACAAATAGTGCCTCACTCCCTCCATCTCGTGGGCACAAATGAATGTTGCAACCACTGTGAGTCGACTCTGGAAAACGTTTAATCACATGCCAGAGTATCTTCACATCTAGGGATACTTTCTTAATGTGCACTTAAAAACTTGAATGTTGTTTAAATCCCTCTGTGATAACAAGCTGTATCTCCAAAGACCCATTAAAATGAGTAGAATATCTTTGGTGCTGGCATTTATTTCTCAAAAAAAATCACAGAAATACAGGGCTATAAATGGAACAGAAGAGTCACATGAAGTGAGGCGTTAACTCACCCACTGGTGATGTCATCGGCCCTGATGTTCTTGCCCAGCACATCGCCATCGCTCATGTAACCAGTGGCATCCATGGCGATACCCTCGAGGTCCATGTCGTCACCGGCCTTGTCGGCGATGTCCACGTGGCAAACGCCGCTGCCGCGCGTGGCCAGCTGCCGCCGCAGCGGCGCTGAGTACAGGTAGCGCGCGGCGCCCGGCTCAGCGCTGACGAAGCGGCTGGCGTTGCCCCGCGGTGGGTAGCCATTGCCCATGGATGGCGCATCGCCAGCCTGCAGCCGTGGGCTGGACTGGCCCAGCCGCCAGGACAGCGGCGTCGGCCGCCCCGTCAGGCTGAGGATGCTGCGGCCGCTGATCTCGGTGGTGACGTTGGTGTCAAATGTGGTCTCCAATGTGCTTGAAGGGAGAGATGTGGATAAAATCCCTTAGGGTTTCAGCTTTTACATGCTTGAATTCCTGTACTGCTTTAGTGTATAACTCTAAACTCCATATGGAGTGTTAGTTGACTTCACATTTTGGCCAAACAAAATGATCCCTCTAGACCTGAGATTCAAATCACCTCACTGCCTTGGGCCCGAAAAGTATAAACAAAAGTGAACTGAGGGGGAGCAAACTGGGGGTATATGACATCATTACCTGAAGCTGTAATTGGAGAATTAAGTGCCAATATGTAAATGGACCAAACTTATACCTATCTGAAAAACTCATGGCCATCATTCATTTGGGTGTAACCTCTGGAAGGCTTCTGACTGCCCAAGGGGTGCCTGCTTAAAGGCCTTTAATAAATACCCACTTTATTCCCTTAATCTTGTCTAGCCTTTGTTCCAGGTAGCCACCCCAAGGCATCAGACACACTGGATCAAATGTGGCTCTTACAGAGAACACTGTGTGAGATTTCAGGTGCTTCCAAGGCCCAGAACGCTCACACAGTTACTGACTATACGCAACAGCACTAACAACTGACTGCTGCAGCACCTGGGGAGATCCTTTCCTTTCACTTTTCACGTCCTTCCCCCCATATTCCTAAAGAGACTCTTGTACCCAAGCCACCATACATGCATGCTCTACATACAGAAGAAGACTTAAGCAGGACTTCAAAATGGATTATCCACAGTATCAAAGAGTAACTTTCTCACCTTCAAGCACACATAACTCTATTACACTACGGTTTTGCCAGTCTAGGCAAAGAAGTGGGATAATAAGCTGACTAAAGGAAAACCTGCTGAAGTTCTATTTTTCTAAAAGATTTCCTTTTATTGTCTGCATTCATGATAATTTTAACTCTGGAGATGTGCCCAGCACCAAAGGGAAGCTACTTCTCCAAGATGAAGAGGAGTAAATGAAAAAGGTAAGAAGAAAGCCCAATTTTTTATTCTTCAGAATATATTTTGTATATTAACAAATCAATAATGAACGATGAGCTGCTTTGAAGATGTTCAAACCAAAATCAGAAAAAAACAATAAATTGCTCATATATTCATGAGTTATGTGTATTTTAAAAAATACTGGCAATATTTATATATGAAACCCTATAAATGGGACTACACCATGAGTTTTTAGGTGATGTGTACAGATTGCAAGACTACACCCTAAATACTCATAGCTGAATTGCAGTCAATTTATTTGAGGCTAATCCATAGCTGCAACTTCTCTTACCCACATGAGCTCCTCTTTTCCTTTCCTGCTCAACTAAGTGCTACTTTTTAAAATTTATTGTGGGTATTAGTAAAAATAAACATCATTGTACCCTTCCCAGTGTTACATATAAGCAAAAACCTCTGTATTCTCTGGTTATAGTAATTAAACCATGAAGAGCTGTCACATTAATTGAAATTTTCAAAGAAAAACAGCTTTGGGATTCATCTTTGCAAGCTCTTCTTCAGTTTTAGATACAAAGCCAAAACACAAAGCGTTCCCCCAATAAACTCATGTAGGGCTGGGGTACAAAGGTAAGGCACCAAGTGTTAGGTAGGACCCCAACCTCATTAGGGGCCAAACAGCTTATTCTCCAAAACATCCTGTTCAACACTGCAAAGATCTAACTTACAAAATGTTTAAATGTAATAGCAATCTTTGTTTATTTACAGTATATTTTAAATATTGCTGAAGATTTGCAAATGCTGCTTTACAAAAAAAAAAAAGGCAGTTTAATTCAGGGGATGACTAACAATATTAGAAGAACTTGTTTGTCCAAAGTTTGGTCAGGAATTTAAGTTATGCACTTGATAATATGGGTCAAGCACAGTTCACCTCTCACTTAAACAAAATATTACACATAGGGGGAGAGAGGTGTAATGCACTGAAATTACTCAACGGTAAGAAGAAACATTTTGAACTGTAACTTATATTCAAACATCACCTCACACATTTAATAAGAAGTGATTATTCTTGACTTTTGAGTCAATCCACACCCCATGCCATCCCATCAATTCCTCTTCATACATCTCAATAACCAGCAAACATTTAAATTCTGTGCATTAAAGACAAAAATCACAAGATCAGTATCTCCCACTGTCAGTGTTAATAATTTTTCTAAGGATGCAGTGCAGGTGTAAGAGATGTAAAGTAGAAGCAGAATTCACAGAATGACTGGGTTGGAAGAGATCTCCAAGATCACCGAGTCCAACCCATGCCCTAACACCTCAACTAAACCACATCCAGTCTCTTTTTAAACACATCCAGGGATGTGGCCCCAGGCAGGCCATTCCAGTACTTTATCACCTTTTCTGTAAAAAACTTTTCTTCCTAATATCTAACCTATATTTACCTAGACGCAGCTTGAGACTGTGTCCTCCTGTTCTGTCAGTTGTAGCCTGGTGAAAGAGACCGACCCCCACCTGACTACAGCCACCCTTCAGGAAGTTGTAGAGAGTGGCTTCCATTTTGTTACGGACCCAGAAGTGCCCTTACCTGTGGGTGACCTGGGTTCCCCGCAAGCTGGACATGGTTTCCTCCAGGTTCTGCCGAAGGTCAGCGATGTTCTTGACAGTTCGCAGCCGCCGTGTCTCTGGATCCTCTCCTGCAGGGAAAGGAAGCCATGAGTAAGGACCAAGCAGGGAACAGCACAGAACTGAGCTGCTGCCTATGCATGACTCAAATGCACTTTTCTTCTGACTTTTTAAGCTGGTTAGGATTGAGATTCCGTTCCTCTTGGCAGGCACCTGCCATCATCACATCCTGACCGAAATAAGCTCTGCAGGGTTACCCTCACTGCACAGGCTGCCTTTGAGATGTTGTCAACTCCGTTTAAATTCTGGTTAACTTTCAACCTCATTAGAATATACACTCCATCAACACCACTCTTTCTGTCTCATATATTGACACAATTAACGTTAACCTGACACAGGCAATTTCTCCAATGCTGTGTTTTCACTAGATCTTCTTTGTCCTATAATAACAGCTTTCCATAAACTAAACTGTGCTGACTGGGTGGCTGCTCCATGCTGAGTGATGTTTCAGGTAAAATAACAAAAGGTCTTGCTTGTCAACATAACACAGTTAACTGTTCCTAAAATGTGCTATATGACACAAAGTTGGGGGATGACTTAGTTTTCATAGCATTTAGAAATCCTGTTCTTTAACGACTTTGTTCTAAAATACATTCATGTCCTGCTCCTTAAAAGTAGAGTTTATGTACACAAAAAATAAAGTCTTCCTACTGTTTCAGCATAATTTCATTTTATCAAATTAATAATTTAATTAGTGCTTCAGCATAATTTATTTACGTGCTCTCAGCTGTCAATTCAGAAATGTTTTGGTTGCTACCTCAGCTGCGCTTTATAGGGTTAAATCCTCTAAGAGGCTAAAGAGATGTGAATTTCTAGTAGTGCCACCCTATCCTTTGTAAGCTGAAAGCTGAAATAGTAAACCTCAAAAAAACTGTCACAAAGCTTCTGTTGGACACAGAAAGAAATTCTTTCATTCTAAAGGATTTACAACTCATGACTAAAGAAAATATCACAGTAAATGTAAAACTTTTCACATTTTGTATCAGCCTGCTCTGTGCAAGTGATGCATTTTTGAGCAGCCAGGATGCTGGGCACCCACACAATTGCTAGTTTAGATGGATATCTATACATTACACACAACAGAGGTGTGAAGAACCATATATAAAAAAAGCTGTTGTTGGAACTTTCTACACTCTTTGCTTTAAATTTCATGTTTCTAGAAGATGCCAGATTGGTGGCACAGAAAATCCCACTCACACACTGTTGCCTACAAAGCAGCAGTGCTACAAACTACTGACCAAAATGCTCAGTGCCCATGTGAGCATTTTTCTTTTAATCAGTCTCTAGTCTCTGGGAAATCATCTCCTGAGTTACAATTCACTTAAGCCAGAGGGTCAAACAATTATGGTCTGGCTGGACTGAAAACGTCCACCTAACAAGACTGATTACTTTAGCCAGTGGGTCTCTGGGACAGAAAACATTTTCTATACTTGTGGATCTACAAATTTTTGTAGTAAAACACATAAAATATTTATAGGCCTTCAGCTTAACAAATGTCACAGTGCTCTTTTACAGATCATTTCTCTCACAGATGTGAAGGCAAATTGTAGGTAACTCCATAGGAAAACACACAGGAGACAAACTAAAGCAATTTCTACTGAGATCACTCTTATGCCTAAATTGATACTGAATTTTCACTTAAATGGCATTCCATTGCTTAAATTGAAAGTATACTTTAAAGACAGATATTGGATATTTGGCCCCTAGAGCTTAATTCTGAAATCACTTAGCTCCTCATGAGCAGGCAGCATCCTTAAACGATTCCGCTTCTATTCTTCCCTTCCTATGCTCTCTTTTGTTTTATATGTGCTTTTAAATTAACAGCATCAATAGCTGCTATGCAGGGAGAGAAGATATCTGTGCCTTATTTCTTCTAATTCATTTGGGCTGAGGGACTATTTTGTTTAGTTCTGTTTTCCCCAAGGCCCCTCCATGGATGCTGCTGTCTGTCTGGCTGTGCACAGCTGGGGTTTGCATCTCCCTTGTTTGAGTTTTTCAGCTGTCTTCCACCTCTGGATGCCAAAATGTACATATTCTAGTTGAGTAATAGTTACATAACATCTTTCATTAAAGACTGAAGACGTTTGTGATCTAGAAGCACTTTTCAGTGCAGGCTGAAATACATCCAGCCCAGTCAATATGATGATTAAGAGGTAATGCTGAAAAAGTTTAAGCAGCTGGACACTGCGTTTCTTACTTGCAACTCTCATATTTAAATATGAACCCAAAAATGTTCTCGAGGATTTTATACCTTGTGCCTTTTATCTGCCTTTTATGTAATTAATTCACTTATGCATAAATCGCACACACAGATATGTTCACTTAGGCATTCCTGCAGCCCTTTTCCTCACCAGTGATTCTGCCTCTCACCTTTGCCATCAGCACACAGGTAGTATTGATAGAATATGCAATGCAGCATGAAATGAATCTCCTTGTGAAACTTTTAGTCATATCACTTTTCCAAGGAGGGCATTTGGTTTCAAACCCCACATTAAACTGGGGGACACCAAGACTAAGTAGATGGAAAAAAACTGAGAGATTCTACAGATGAAATATCCTGCAATAGCACACAGTAAGCAAAGTCATAGATATTGCTGAAATGGGGACAGGAGGAGATCAGACCATGACCTTAAAAACACATTTTAGATCATATTAGTAGAATCTAGTATATTCTAACTGAATATGGTTTCTGAAAATCACTGTGTTATATTGGTAAGCTTAATTAATTTTTTTAACTAGCATATACTTTTTACAGTAGCAGGAATTCTAGATATATACACCAGGTACTTTCTAATTTAGACTACTCATATTCTAGCCACAACCAATTTCAGCCTCTGTATACTGGACACAAGAGTGTAGTTGGATTTTGTTGCCCAATTGCTGCAAAGGCTGTTTCTCAAATTGATCAGATTCATGTGAGTGATAGGAAGATTCCTCCAAACCAAAACTCCAAGGAAATGAACACAGTCTGTTCTGTAAGCTCCAAAATGAAGTTTTAAAATCTAAACAATGCATATGAAATGCTTAAGAATTATTAGGAACCTTATAGTAGTTTAATCCTAAAAAATGCTGCACATCTCATTAAGCAGGCAGAATTCCTGGTGATTTCAAGAAATTTGGGGAGCACACTTGTGCTGAACTTAAGCATCTAGAGTTCAAATTATTGACACCCGGTTCACTGCTGAAAGAAATAAGAGTTATTAAGAATGAAAACAGTAGGAATAAAATCAACCTGCTGTAGCCCATTCTTATTTAACCAGACCACAGCCAGTAATGGGTCATGCTGCAAGACCTACCTGAGAGATCTTCAAGGGCAGGCTGGGCAGTTTTGACATAAAGAGCAGAATCCATGCTGACTCCTCCTGTGCTGGCCTCCGCTGTTACGTTCCCTTCATTGTCTGTCTGAGATCTGGAAAACAAAACAAAACAAGGATGTGCAGCCTCTCTCCATTCAAAGTATCTCAAGTTTAACAACGAGACGAGTGCACCTGCCATCAGCCACTCTGTCCCACTCTCCAGAACACACCAGCAGACTGGTTTTACATAATTCATTGGTCCCATGTTGAATTATGTCCTAGAAATGCAAACAAGCACTCAGCTGTAAAAAATAAAAAATTCATAGTCAAAGATAGGCTTCACAGCTCATCAGACGGGGTCTTAAAACACTTGGATTTCCAGATGTATCTTAATTATCAATAACAAAAATTGTTGTGGCTAATCTGATCCTGTCCAATAAAGTCTGTATTGCATGAAGATAAAGCAGGGAGCATGTGATGTCATGTTACACTCCTGCTAGGTTCTCTTCAACATCACTTCCATTTTAAGATAAATCACTGGGCAAAACCAACTTCAAACTCCAATTTATTTTCTGATATTATGGCTGTCAGGTAATGAAACGTGATGTAAGGATCTACTGTCAGATTTGAGTAAGATACTGTGACTCATTTCACTTTACTAATTGTGCTGTGTTTTGCTCAGAGCCACACCAACAGGCAGCTGGAAGTTCTCTTGCCCCAAGGGCAAGTGCTGCTGTAAAAAAGTAAAGACACAGTGGGGAATTACTATTGCAATGCTCCTAATTTCACCTGACTCTTATAGCCGGATGCTCTGCCTGGAGTGGGTGTAAAACAACAGGAACGATGCCCTATTTACAGAGTTGTCTGTGGCAGAAGGAGAAGGGGCCTCTTGCTCTTTTGGTGTTCTTTTTGTAATAACACAAAAACCAGCCTGACTCATCAACCCCAGAGTCCAACCTCCCCATAGGGAGGTGAAGATGTGGCAGACCTGGTAAAGTACCTGATGAAGGAACCAACAATGACACCACTGATAACTGGAGATGCTGGGCTGACACAGCTGGCCAGGACACACATGACTGACGCTCACTTTGTACTATAAAAGCCCAATTCCACTCTTTAATGACAAGGTTTTCTAACACACCCCTCCTCTGAGTATGTGCAGAGTCCTCCTTGAGTGGGGACATCCTGCAGGGTGAGCAAAAGAGATGTGCCCACAATCATTGGTATGGGTGAATAACATCAATCTCTACTGAATAAGTGTTTTAATATAACTTCAACATAATTCCTTTGATATTGTTACAATAATAGTGAATTATACTATACTAGTAAACATGGCTGCCTGTACTGTGTAGTCAATAATTCTGATTGAGAACTATTAGTCTAATCATTATCGAAATTAATCATTTATTTTCATATAAATATATCTGGTTTGCCATCCTTAATCCTACAGTACAGTTGAGTTACATGAAGTTCAATTACACCTATACAATCCTTCAGACATGAACAAAGTTCACAAAGTCTGGTGCTAAGCCTGGCTCCAGCTCCATCAAGAACTCCTCTCTGAGAAGGAGTTTAGAAAGCAAGGGAGTCCTTTCTACACCTCTTGACTCAATGGGAGAGCTTCTCTAATAAGCATTGTCTGAAACTCCCTTTCTGCCAGTGACAACCCTATACAAAATGCAGGACAATTTTTTATGTCTTTTGCTTTTAAAACCGCATCAAACTCAAACAAAAAGTCTACAGGCAGCTGAAAAGTACAGATTAAAGTAACCTAACTGATGTCAGAAAACACCTGAGCCTTCTACTGCAATGCATGAACAAGTGCATTTTGCAGACTGAAATAATGCCTGGATAGTAAATATAATAATGTGTTATGTTTGCCTTGCAAACCAAAATAATCTGGCTTTTCTCTTTCCTTTTAAAGCTAACATGATTACAGAGTTTCGCCTTTTTTCCTCCAGTGCTGAAAAGTAAACACTCTTTTTTAATTTTCCAGGTAGTTTCATTCCTGGTTTTCGTAAAAGGTCAAATAAATACTGTGTGGAGTTTATCAGTATGTTTAGATTATAGAAAACGTATGGACTGCATCTGCTTTTACACATTAGATAATGATATCTGTGTTCAGACTAAGATCAATACCAACAATGAGGGAACACTGTGGTGATAAATTTAACAACCCATCTCAAAAAAATTCTGCTTCCCAGGTACCCTGGCATTTAATTGCATACACACACGGAGAATTCTCAAAGGAGTCAGAAGACTCAAGAGTTGCTCTTCCTATTCTGCATTCCTACACAGGCCTTTGGCATCCCTCTCCTTCAGGCTCATTCCACTGACATTCACTCTTATGCAAAAGATGTGACTGACCATTTTTTATGCTACATCAGCCAAGAGATCCAAGGCAAAAATGGGCACAGTAGAGCTGAAAAAACCATGGCACAGGGGCAACAAAAATTACCAAAGATCATGAACAGAATCTCTACAAGTGAAAGCAAAAGAGGCTAGGACACCTTAGCCTAGAAAGGACACGTCTTAAGGAAGGGAAGGAGGTGAGAAAGCTCTTTCAGATCATGAGCAGCATGATGAAGACAGAGCAAACACTTGCATCCTCTTATTATGAAAGAGCTAAGCAGTGTCATGAAACCCCCATCAGATGGCTGTCCAAACCAAAAATCCCATCCTCTGACTGAGAAACTTGTGTCCCAGTCATGCTGTGTCCTTAAGAATCCCTGCTACTGATTTCCTTCTTGTTACTTCCCTACTATCCCTGGGATACTTCCCTTATGTATCCTCTACTGCCACTGTCACAAAGAAGGTGCTTCAAACAGAAAACTGACTAGACAGAGCCTAGCTGTGACTTCTTTCGGCTGCTCTTTCCTTGTCTCAGGGTTAACACATACAACAGCATAGACTTCTTGTCTGGCCTTACTTAAATAAAAGTATTTTTATTTTATTTTTGTTTTGTTTAATTTCCAATTCCTGCTTATAGTGAGGCAGCTCCACCACTGTCAGCCACAACAAAGACCCCCAGAGCACCTTGGCATTGTTACAACTTTCAAAGCTATGGTGCACGAAACAAACCTGATACATGTTCTTGTACCCTTCAGAAGAGCAGCACCTGGTCAAGGAGGTGTTCAGATTGTCATCTTTCCTGCTAGCAACACCAGACACAACCATTATTCCCCCTCCTATCACAACTTCTCACACAGCCTTCACCATCACTTTTTGTGAAAATGCATAAATTGCCTACATTCTTGAAGCAAGAGACTTCTCCATGATGTAGTGTTTACCTTGCTGCTTCTCCCCCCCTGGAAGCGTCCAGAATGATCCTTCTGGGCACCCTCTCCCACAGCCCCCGGGGTGCGTCCCGTACCTGTACATGAAGGGCGCGACGGTGGCGGTGTTGGGGTGGCTGTATTGCTGCTGGGGATGAGGTAGCTGCACGCTCACAGTGTTACTGCCCGTGCTGTGCGTGGTCACCGCGGGCCCGCTCACCGCCTGGCTGCTGCTGCTGCTGTGCAGGCCCCCGACACCCTTCCCCTCGGAGGAGGCCAGGCTGGACGAGGAGCTGGAATGACGGCTGTCCAGCTGGGACTTCTGATGTGAGAGCCCCATGCTGGCTTTCCCGCCACGGCTCCTCTCGCCTTCCTTTGCAGGAACAGGGGCGCTTGAGGATTTCCCTGTGGTGTTTTTCATTCCTGGTTTTGGTATTCCGCTGTGCGAAGGGGCAGAGGCCTCCTTCTTGGCACTGTTCAGCTTCCCTCCTTTAGGGATAAAGCTTGCAATCTTGGAGGACTTTTTTGGCATCTCTGTTGTTGTTGTCTGTGCTGTCTGTTCTTCTTTAGGTTCCTCCTTCAGCTCCAGCTTCTCAGTGATGGATGTTCTCTTTGTAATGTCTTTACTTTTTTCCTTTTCTTTCTGTTTCTCTTTCTCCTTCTCATTACTCTTTGGAGAACTTTTCTTATTAGTCAGCGCACGGCTGAAAGTCCTTTGTGCAATTCCCTTGAGTGCAATTTTTGGGCTGCTGGACATCGATCCTGGGTTGCTCAAATTCTGGTTGGTGGCATCGATTTCTTCACTCTCCTCAAAGCTGAGAAGCGCCTCCAGCTTTTCACAGCTGTTGTCCCGAGAGCCTGGACACTCTGGTGTTGTCCCGGACACTCCTGCTTTGGACCCCCCTTTGCTGTTGAAGAGTTTTAGTTTTTCCAGCATGGATTTCTGACCATTGGGAGCTGTTTTGGTGATTTCCGATGGCTGCTTTGGAGGCTCCACTGCTGGCTGCTTCACGGTGAGCATGGAAGACGTTGCTGTGTGCTTGGCACTGAGGGACTTGCTGCGCCAAGGTTTAATAGCAGAGCTGGGCTGAGGGATGGCTGAAGAGTTATTGCAAGGAACAGCACTGCCGCAGCTTTGAACTGAGGATGAGACATTTTCATTCATTCCTGTGGGCTGGGAGGCTGTGCTGTCTGCAGGCTCTGGAAAAAAAACAGAGAGAACAACCCAAAAAATCAACATAGTAGTACCTGGTATTAGAGTTACTATGAGATACTTTCTGTAATGAAACATCAAGAATTTCACACTGACAACATTAAAAAGAGACATTAGTATTTTCAATGTCAGTGAAACTCGGAGAAAATAAAAGCCAGCTTTCTTTTCCTACCCAGCAGAGCAAAAATGAGCTCCTACTGTATAATTTACATTTACTTGCTGTTTCAAGAAAAAGAAAGAAGAAAAAGAACCTCTTTCAATTCAAACCAAAATGTGTTCTGCAATGTGCTCTCCCTTATTAAGTCCACAATACTTTTTCATTAGCAAAAAGACAGCACTATTTTGTAACGAAGGGTTCCCTCTGCTTTTGGCAAAATACTTGCTGTCCAAGTTTGATTCTTAGAAAAACCTCAAACGTTAAAAAATGCAGGAGTAAGGAAAAAAGTAAAACTAAAGTCCTTTCAGTTATTGGGGGTGGGGGTGGTAATATCTTCACAATGCAAAGATAGAAGAAAACTCCACGTACAAAAATAAAACCAATTGTACCCTTTTGTAAAGAACCTAAATTAAGTATCACCACATAGCCTAATACAGCTGTAAGAGAAACTTGTGGCAGTAGCTTACAGCCCTCCCCCACAGAGAAAACAAATCTATTATTTAGTTAATTCCTCCTAATGTTATTTGTTCTTACTAAGACATTAGTTCTGAGCCTAAAGAGAGATTGAAAAATCACACTCACCTACCAGTGGCCACTTGTCTGAATCAGCTCCTCTTTGCAGAGTTTCCCTTTTGAAGATGTTACTCTCTCAGTTATCACAAATATGTTTTCTGTTAAACTGCTCATGCTTCCAATTAAATTTTGTCATCTGTGTCTGTTCGCCTGCCCAGCAGCCTGCTGGGGATTAACGGCTCTTACCTATATTTCCCTGCCCTCTAGCACGAAAGTAAACTGTGTACAGAGCTGCATTTTTTTAATTCAAAAATCAACAGCAGCGAAGAGCGTGCGTTCTCGGCAGCAGGAGCAGCCCTGTGAATCCAGCTCTGTAAATCACGAGCTGCTGCAGCCACACAGGGACTGTTTTACCTCACTTTCAGTTGCTCAGTGAAGATACAGCTCTGTTAACCTCCCTCCTCTGATCCAAACCAGACCTACTGAAGATTTAAGTCTCATACATCTTCCTGACTTAGCACAGAATCGAATTTCTAAGAGTATTAGAGACTCCTTAATAATAAACTCAGCCATTTCACATGGTTATGGACAAAGTGGAATAGCAGGAACTAATGATACTTTTAAAACTATTACTGAAGTCAGGACTTTTAACCAGTAACTAACTATTATACTGGCTGGTTTTACTAGTCTTTTTCCTATGGCCAAGGAGCAGGAAGCTCCATGGAGCTGGAAGGAATCAGGAACTGGATTACAGACACAGACAGGAATCACACTGCTTTTAAACTTGTGCCACCTGCTGACTTCCACAGTATTGCTCCTGTTTAACACAGAAGGAAAATCAAGCCACCAAATATCTCAAACAGTGATACCATCTGGCCTCTCACTGCTCTGCTCAAGCCTGCTGAATTCAACCCAAAGTGTTAAGGAGGACCAAAAAGATAATGGCACAGGAATCAGAGAATCATTAAGGCTGGAAAAGACAACCAAGATCTAGTCCAACCATTAACGCCGGACTGCCAAGCCCACCACTCAACAACATCCCTAAGCACCACTCCCAGACCTTTCTTTGAGCTCTTCCAGGGATTCCACCACTGTGGGAGGAGTCCCAGTGACCCCTAGTGTGACCTGACACAGTGCCCTGACACAGAGAGGAAGGAAGGTGACAACCTCTTCACAAGCTGCCAAAGTTCCTCACTCTGCTTTCAGAAGCTGCACCACTGCTCTTTCCTTCATGCCTCTTACCATACACTGCTGCTTTGTTTTTGTTTTCATTTCCTGAAGCTCTCCTGCTCATCACAGTGCACTTCCCATCCCCACACCGCACCAGGCTCCTTTTGCATACTCAGAACAGGAAAGCCTTTGTCTCAGCCTGCCTTCCACAGAAGACATCCAGCAACCAAGTGAAAGCTTAATGAAAATCCCAACTGTGCATATTGTACAGTTCATTTGTATAGATTATTTTTTAAAACAGTAATAGCCCATCTCAATATTGAGATATTGCTATAGGAAGTGGAGATTGACAGTACTTTCAACACTAAGTTCCTAATCCACATGTCTTCTGGCCTCATCATGCTAAACAAATCTCAGCACAAAGAACAGCCATGCCCAGAAATCATCATAGCTGTGTGGAATTCATGAACATGCCTAGGATGGATTTACAACCAGGTCCCAGGACGGACCCAATGTACTGAACAATATGGGCAGGGAAGCCTTCACTTGCTCAGAAAAACAGGACTGGGGCAATAAAAGGGTGACAAAATAAAAATTACCAGTAAGGGTTGCATCTATAAAGTAGAAGAGCTGGTTGTACACCTTGTTACGACAACATATGCAGGCACAAAAACTCAGCTCGTGGTCTGAGCATGCAGACAACTGATTTCTTAGGAAAAATATCTGCCTTCTCAAACGGGTGCTTCACAAGAGTTTGAGAACAATACAGGAAACATGTGTATGGGATGGACAAAGCCAGCCTGCATCCCCCAGCACTGAGAGCCTACGCAAAGTCACTCACCTGAGACAAGAGGGATCTGAGAGCCAGATCCATAACCTGCCTGAGAAGTCTGACCCTGTCTCAGACACTGAGCTGGCCGTTAGGTCATGCATAGCAGCAGAGGCCACCACATCAAAATAGGGCTCTGACCAGCTCCACAGCTTTCTTCTGGAACTCAGTGGAAGGGGTTGCTTAATTTGGGACCTCAACTACATCCTAACAGCACAGATGAATGCTGCAGTTCACAGACTTCTGGGAAAAGATGCTTGGCTTGGATCAAGTGAAATGGCTTGTTTACAAATCCCAAAGCACTGCACAAAATTTATCTCCCAGCAAAATCCAGAACTTTTCAATTTCTCCTTTTTTTTATTTAAATGTTTTCAGGAAATATATTTATTTATTTATTTATTTATGTTTGGTCACTGACTAAAACATGTTTTTCCCAGTTTACTTGTTTATAAACACAATGCTCTCTTTGTCCCAACGCCCCCACATACACCCTCCTGTCTGGAAGTGAATTTTCCTTCCGTTGCCAGTGGCATAGGAGGAGCACAGTGCAGCTCCTTTACAGACATGTCAGAGAAACCAGAATTAGGACAATACTATGACTGTAACATTAAAAAAATAGAATATATTGCAACAGTAATTTTCAGAGTGTCTACTTAACGTTTTCCACAAAGTGAATTCTGTGAATACTGGATGTATGCACCTCAAATGAATAAAAAATATTCACAAAGTCTACAGTTAAGCAGCAACACTTTGGGAAAGGAAAGAAGGTACTTTCTTACACAGCTGCAGTGGATTTTGATTTCTACTTGGGTCAAATACAGTGAAACTAGAAATTGAACAACCTCAAGTGACTTATTACATTGCACCATGCACAGTTACGGCAAGAAATTAAAGGCTCACCCTAAAACACATGAAAAATTGCTCCAGCTTAAGAAAACTTCAGGTTTTCAGACTCTCCATTTCTTCTTTACAAACAAGCACTGGCTCTTTTACTCCTCTGGCCAAGTTTGGTAAGCAAAAGGAGTTCTGCTGCCAGAATGCAGCTTCAAATGCTGGGTTTCCTAATGAAGCAGCAACATGAATTCGTGGAGCACACATCAGCATGCAAAGGGGAAAGTTTTATTCAGCACAGTATAGACCCTTCTTTCATGAAAAGCAGAGCAGGTTTCATGCATTCAGTTAATAAGCTTATTATTTCCCATGTGTTCCTTTGTGAGGGAGGTATTTTCTTTCTTCAGCAACCTGCATTAACTAAAACTGACTATAAAAGAAATGTTTTCAAACTCAAGCTACAGTTTACAATAAATAATGATCACTTTCCTCTTTTCAAAGCCAAACCTTGGCCTGAAATCTATTTTGTTCCTAGTGCTCCTGTTAAAAAAAGATGTTGGTGGTCCAGGTCCAATGCCAATACACACTGTAGCATGGGTAAATCTGATTTCAGCAGCTCCTGCAAAGACTGAACTGCATCTGCAAACCCACCCGTGTGTGAAGAAGAAAAAAAAGAATCTGAAAGCTTATGATTTAATTCTTCCACAGAAGTCTTTGAGAGCTTATGCTATAATAAGGTCAGGAGAAAATATATGCAATTTCCCATCATTTCTCATGTTCACTCTAAGTAAGTGGACTTTGATTTGCTATAACTGAAAACTTTCAAAATCCATCATTATAAGCATGAAAGGCAACACCCAGACAAAGGATGTTCTCATAGTTACTCTCCTTAGGAGGGTCAAGAACTTAACCGCATTTTTACTCATTTTTGAATGAACAAACTTTTATTTTTTATTTCACAACTATGGGAAAAGTTCTTATGAAGAGAAATATCTTTTAGTCCAGCCTATGGATTAGATAACATATATGAAAGCAAATCCACAACCAGATTCTAATCTAGGAAATAAAAGCAGCTCTGCCCTATGACATTACAATGTCGGAACTGCAGAAACCACTGTGGCAGTTTCATAATTTCCCATCTAGAAGAATAAATGGCAAATCTTGACCCTTCCCTTCCACCCACCAGAAGACTATCCTTTAAAGCACTATACATAAAGTCCTACAGAGAACTTTTTAGCTGAGTTGTTCTCTACTCCAGTGATCATTTATCAAACCCTGTAAGTATGGAAATGTCTGCATTCCTTCCAGGAGCCAACTATAAAAGTCACAATCTTTCCATAAACCCAAATCACAAGCAGGTAGAGCAGAACATTCCCAACAAGAGCGACCTGGCACTCAGTTCCTCCTCAAAATAAGCACAACTCTTGTGGCCCACAGAAATTTCCATTTAAATTTCCATTGTAACAGTGGGAGAATTGCAGCTGGCAGGAAGACACTGGCTGACCTACCATCGAGGGGTGCACATGGCCTCCACCCACAGGACAGCTGAAGCTTTCTTTTCTCTTTTCTATTCTGGACCACAAAAACCCAACAGAAATTTTTTTTTTAAAGCAGAGATTGCCAGATAGGGAAATTCTGTATAACCTCAGAAAAGCCTGAATAGGGAACATTTTTGCTTTGCTGAGGATGAGACCTTAGAATCATAGCTGGAACCACAGCTGGAAGAGACCTTAAAGATCATCTCCCTGTCATGGGCAGGATGAGCACCTTCCACTACACCAGGTTGCTCAGGACCCTTTCTAACTGAGCAGAATTGTTTCCTTCAACTTCTGTCCACCGATTTTCCCTTTAATGGTGATTAAATCCACTGTAACACAAGAGAAAAACTACCTTAACTCCATGACATTTTTCTTCCCTTCCATCACATCTACTTCTTCAATCCCAGTGCTGTAAACTGTGTAACTTCAACAGCAGTTCCACGCATTCACAGAAATGTGTCCTACCTCTGAAAACCCTAACCAAAGCCCAGGGATATGTCAGAAATGCAACTTCCACCTTTCTGTCAAGCTGCCTCCATTCACACAGAGCTCCAGCTCATGGAACAACAGTTCTGCTGTTGGCTAGCTCACTTAGCCAAGACTCAGCATTTTTGATGAGGTGAGGGGAAATAAAACTGGAGCACAGGCAGCCCCTTTTCTCATTGTCTCACCATAACCAACTAAGACATTTGAATTCCTTGTTGTTTTTGTTTAGCTACTGTAAAATTCAAAATGCTATTGACACGAATGCCTAAGATAAGGTTGGAGGGACCTCTGTTGACCACATACTAGTTAGATGATCATAAAAATAATGAAACCAAGTTGACTGTGCCATTAAAAACAAGTTGCACTCTCCATTTTATACTAGACAAATACCATTCTTTTTCATTCTTCTCCATTTCCTTCTATTTGTACAATTTAATCCTCCAAGATGTCTCATAACAGACTTATTCAAAAGCATTCATGAATTCCAGGCAGGAAGCCGTTATGGAATCTTTCATTAAACTATATACTTAGCTGGAGTGGACAATATGCACAGTTAGCATATTGTCTGACACATCTCTCCTGCAGGTTGTATGAAATAGGCACTACGAAAATCAGTGGTCTGAGAACTGCAGTCAGGAAATATTCCCCATTTGTATCAAAACCAAATGACAGACACATACTACAATTTATGGTGGGGTCTTCTTCCTTTCAGTTCTCTGCTGCCAGCCACAGATTCTTCAGGAATATTTGGTTATAGATGAGGAACAAGCAAAAGGCTCAGCAGAGAAGCCACAAATGAAAGGGCCCAGGGAGGCTGAAAGTGCTCCCAAACAAGGAGAAGGGGCTTCTACAGATGTGGTAGAAACATGCTGGCATTTGAGGAAGTCTGGGATGTAGCACCACTGCTCTTTGCTTTCCCATGATTTAATAGTGAACCCTTGTTTCCATGGCTGTTTTTCTGGCACACTGCACTCAATAAACAATAAATTTATGAGAAATTGTAAATATTTATTTTAAAAGGAAACATGTAGGCACTGCAAAGGCCATGAAATGCTGGACCAGCTCTTCAGCTGGTATAAATTAATGTGGTTCCACCACATCCAATGCAGCTATGTAGATGTACACAGGGCAAGAAGCTGCTTCTCAAGGTTAAATTTTACTTCAAAGCTACGGATCTTTATCCTCATGAACTGTACTGTTAAGAACATGCCACTGGCTAATATTTTTAGGATATTTTTTTCCCTGAAACTTTGTTTAAATATATTTTTGCCTCATTTTATGTATTTCTAAAGCTTACACCAGCTATGTTCGAAGTCCTGTGGTCTTGTAAAGCTCCACTTCAGCCATGATTAAGCCTTCAGCCAGGCTTTGTCTAGGCAGAAGAGGACATATTTTTAAATGCCAGATTCAGCCAGCTGAACAGTTGTAAAATTAAGCACAAATATGATTCACGGCAGACTCACATCTTGCCCTATAAATATGCCATGCTGCTTGCTATTTCCTGGATGTCTTTAAGCTGTTTGATGGGCACACACCCAACATAAATATGTCACTGACGATTTACTAAGATGAGCCAATCTTTCAAAAGCATATTTGATTAGAAAAGGGTGCAAACAATACCCCAGGATACACATGTATCTCAGCTAGCCAAAGATGAGTATTTTGTTTGACACTAATAACTCTTGTAAGGGTCACCTTCTGACACAAGGCAGGAGCCTTATGTCTGAGGAATTTCTCAGCATTAATACATTTGGTAAATTGGAGAAATAAACTTGAGTCAGTAAGACTTCATTCACTGAGGTTGACTGAAGAGGTGTGTGCTGAGAAAGAAGAAACTGAATGCATAAATTTAAAAGATCAAACCATCAGCTGTGCGACTTCACTGCGGGAAAAGGAGTCACAGCAAGAATGCAGCTGCACACTCCATAACGTGGCACTAAAGGAATACAAATGTCACCCAGAAATGCTTTAGGAGTATCCCATATGTAATCAGAGGCTTGGAGAATCACAGGAGAGAAGACAAAGAACTTAACTACTCCATGTTGTTCAGCAGCAAAATATGGCATCAGGTGGAGTGCTTTTTCCAGCTCCAGCGCTCCTCTAAAAGAGACTAACAGACTGGAAAGGGGCCAGTAGAGACCATCAAGACATAAAAGAGATTTATCACATTAAAGGGATTTATCACAAGAAACCTATAAGAAAAAGGATGGAGTAGTAAAGATTGCTTTGTCTGGAAGAGAAAAAGTTGAAGGAGACATTTTAAGCCTTCAAATACGTGAAGACTTACAAACAGGACAGAGATCAAGGAAGAGCAAAAATATGCCTTATTTTTAGCCACACAGAATGGTTTTATATGTATGTTTTTAACAGATGCTTTTAAGACCAAATGGACACTGGAAGGGATCCAGTTTAAGAGATGGTCATGTCCCTGTCACGAGACATTTCAGAACAGACTTGTGAACACACCTGTCAGCTGGCTGAATGTGGCATTTACAAATATGTCCTGTTCTACCTAAACAAAGCACGGCTAAAGGCTTAATCATGGCTGAAGTGGAGCTTTACAAGACCACTTTGAACATAGCTGGTGTAAGCTTTAGAAATACATAAAACAATGCAGAATTTTTTTCTACATGGATACAGCTGGTTTTCCTTCAGAGCTGGAGCACAGACTCCCCATGTTCTTTACAGATGCAATTCTACAAATAAATATAGTATAAGCTGCAAACCCGTGAAAATTTTAAGCAGAGTTCCTTAAACAGAGTTAAAGCCAGGAACCATATCTGTACTTCAAAGTCATGACTCAACAAAAGAAAGTACCAGGTTCCTCAGCATATCGTTCAGATTACCTCACGGTCCTTCCTTACTCTCTGTCTTTTGTTTTTACCCTTGCATCATCAAATTCATGATCACTGTACTATATTCAAGGCAAAATATATCACCTTGAGCATTTAGTAAATACCTTCAATGTATACTGTACTTATAAAACTGGATAGGGTTACTCCAGCATCTGCTTTTGGTAGTGCACACAGCAGAACAACAGAAATCACCCATTACTCTGGTAATGGATTTATTGAGACAAATCCTGTAAATTTATTTTACATGTCAGACTTACAGGGAAAACCCTTGGTCAACAAAACCAGAGCATCTCTTGAATGCCAGCACAGAGGAGCACATACACAGCACCCTAAACACTAAGCAGAATATGATGTTTGCTTTGTGTCTGACCTAATGAAGCACTGGAACATTTTTACAGGGTGGGATGACTGAAATTTAAGTAATTATCACATTTTCACACTGTTGAGACAATCACATTTATTTCCAGTGAAAATTTGAAAGTGTGGGCAAACTGGTTTCACATGTTGTGGACTTATGCCTCTTTAAAATATAAAATCTTTTCTACTTTTGCAATCCTTTTAATCTTAGTGACTTTTGTACAGTCTTATCAAGTCATCATTTCAAAAGCAAATTTAAGATTCATTCAACATTAGATTAATTTCTTAAGAAATTATCAAATTCATTTCTAAAGAAAGAGAAACAAAAAATAATACTACCCCCAAGGTGGATATAGAAAAGAGTGAAAGTAACTGTTTCAAAAAGTCAAAGGGAATTTTTTCTGAGCCTATAAGAACATAATTTTCAGTCATAAACAAAGTTAGAGCTACCCAGAATTTTAAATAAATAAATAAATACATGAAATTCATCTTACTGTTATCTGTTGCACAAGCCAACAGTTTAATTCGGTAAAATCACTTCCTATCTTTCTGACATCCATATACTGTTCATTCATAAGCACAGGGATCTTTCCGTCTCACGAATTCTACCTAGTTTTGCTCATCTCAAGTGAATTGCTAAGATCTTTTTGCTGTTCCGGGTTTCCAGAACTTCCCTTACTCCACCTGTCCTCCCAGTCTTCCCAGCAGCCTCGCAGAGCTGGGCCCAGCACCAATCCATTGGCACAGCTAAAAACAGGTTCAGTGATGAGCTGGAAGTTGGTACCAAAAGGGTCAATGCCTTTTCAGTATCAACTTCAGTGCAAGAGAGTCCTCAGCTGGAAATCCTCACCCTACAGAGGACATGGGTTGAGACACCAGGCTTAAATTTTCACATTTATATTCCATCTGTGTGCCACTGGATCCTGAAGTGACTCACTCATCAGAGAGCACTAGAAAAACTAACTTTGGGGGTTTGTATGGACTCTCCCTTCTACAAGACACCAAGTACCTGAACACTTCAGGACTAGCCAGTCTTTGATTAGTAAAAGATGTAATTCAAAACATTAGAGTTATTGTAACAATGGTTACGTAATAACAGAATCACAGGATAGTGGCTGGGTTGGAAGGGACCTGAAAGATCACTCAGTCCCACCTCCAGCCATGGGCAGGGACACCTTCCACTATCCCATTTTGCTCCAGGCCCCATTCAGCCTGGCCTTGAACACTTCCAAGGATAGGGCAGCCACAGGAAAACCCATGCCAGTGCTGCACCACCTTCGCAGTAAAAAATTTCTTCTTAATATCTAATCTAAACCCACCCCCTGTCAGTTCCAAGTCACTCCCCCACATCCCGTCACAAGCTGCCCCGTCAAGCAGCCCATTGTAAAAAGCGTCTGTTCAGCCGTCCCAGTGACCTTCTGCCAGCACTAGGTCAGCTGGCTCCATGCCACAGGAACTGCATCCAACATCCCAGCTTCCTACTGCAACTATCCTGATAACTATCCCTGCACCTGAAGCATAAAAAGCCTTCTCTTTCCCATTCAGGCTGAATGCTTCTATAAATGAGTAGAAAATTTTTTTAAATGCTGCAAGACAAATTTCTATCATGCTCAGAGCTCTTTTTTCACCACTTCTGGGTTTTTTAGTTCTTATACTATTACTGTGCACAAAGACAAAAGCCGGGGGTTTGTCTCTCTTTATAATTATCAATTTATTTGGAGTGGAAAAACTGCATGAGGTTAAACAAAATGTTTCCAGCAAGGAAGTTTGTGCAATGCCACTTGATTATCCTTTACTTGGTACAGGAGCCAAATCCAATCATTCAGAACATCAAATATTTCATCTCATTTTACATAAAGCTACAAAAGAAGACTTGTCCTCCATTTTAACGTGCTTGAATGAAAGATTTTTCTTTCAGGTAAACTTTCCAGATCATCTATGTTGATCTTAAAAGACAAAAGGGCTCAGTAATTTCTGAGCCAAAATTGGAACCTCTGTCTGAACACTAACTCTGGGCAAATATTAAATTCTGACTCATGTCTGATTTAATCTCTTCCAATGGCTAAACACCCTCATTCTTAAAATTTCTATCAAATTTGTGGTCTTAATTGGGCTAATATCAAATTCCTGAGAAATGGATACCCATACACTAACTGTTGAGATAAGGAAGAATTTTTATTACTATAAATGTCACTGCAGGTATCTTGTAGGTAATAAGGGAACCTTGTAACCTTTCTTTTAGACATATAACATAAATTAACCCTTTAAGTACCAAACAGCAAAGTAGATTTTCCAAAGCTCTATTTATGCAGACCTCTTTCTGTTTTATCAGCATCCCTCTGTTTCAAAGCCCATTTGAATACTACTGAATATCTTAGCCTTCAAGACATTACCCACAAGAACTCTGAATTTTGATCTCCTTATACACATTTCTCACCTCGCTTTACATGAAGATGAGAGTTTTTCCCCTCAGTCGCTAAAGTAGCCTTTTTTAATTGAATCTGAGGGTTTGACATAATCCAAATCTGCAATTTTAAATGACCTTAAGCAATGGTGAGTTCAAGACAAGCTTAGTATCACACAGAACCAAGTAATGGGAGTGTACTGTCATGCATTTTTGTATCATGACAGGATTGAATATGAAACATTTTTATCATCAGGAGTAGAAATTCCAATGGCTCATTTCCAGATGTAGGATTTTCTACTCTTTCACAAGAGGGCATTTAGAGAAATAAATATGGATTTCCTAGTTCATGAAGTTGATATGAAGATACTGATTTAATTCTGAAGAGCCTTTCCTGCTAAAGCTCTGACAAGATTTGCCATGGCCTCTTGAACTGTGCCCTTGAACTTGGTGCCCTGCCCTCTTGAACCTGATAAATATAACTGCATACATAGAGATTGCACACATTTTTAGCACACATGGGGCATGTGTAACCATACACCAGTTTGCCCACTGGAATGGGGATGACATTTATTTCCTTGCTAACATTTTGCTGATGGTAGTCAGTCCTATTTTGATAACACAAAGTTAGAAAGTTAAGAGGAAAGAAATTCCTTAACTGTCCTTCAAAATGCCTTAGTAACTCTTCATATTTAAGTAGTTTACACTTAAGGAAAAATTTAAAAGGAAATAATATTTATAGGTATCAAAATGTGGTAACCAGTCTAGGTCACAAGAACCCTCTGGAGATATTCCTTCCAACCTTCACCTGAAAGCAGGAGATGGGGTTAGCCTGGGTAACCTGAGATGAGGTTATCCAGGGCCCTGTCAAGGCAAGTCCTAAATACTTCCAAGCAAGTGAAATCCGACCCCTTCTCTGGACAAACTTCTCCAATGCTTTATTCTTCTCATAGTAAAGAATTTTATTCCTATTTCCAGACTTTGTGATTTCCCCTAAAGGAATGTGTGCCCCTTGAACTGTCATCACACATCCTTGTGAACATAGTGACTACCCTTTATATATTAAAAGACAGTTGTTAAGTACACAAAGTTAAAAATGTTTACCCAAAATTTGAAAGAAATAAAATAAAATAAAATAAAATAAAATAAAATAAAATAAAATAAAATAAATGAAAATAAATGAGGGGAACACACACTTTTCTTATCTCCTGCCCATATAGACACTGCTATGAAAACAGTTATTTATTTCACCTCACTGTCTGAATCTGTAGGCATGTATTCTTGGTTTTTTTCCTTTTTCTGATATCTAAGAGAAAACTGACATCAACCTACCTTCTTTATAAACCTGAGAAAAATAAACATTTCCTTTGATCTCAAGCAGAAATGGGCAAAGTCTGGTAATATAGCTTTTTTCCTACTGATATTTTACTTAACATTCAATCCATGGGAATAGTGTAATTTTTCCCACAGATGTCTACTGCCCTCTGTAGGATTATTTTAAACAAAATATTAGGAACAAAGTAGAAGAAAAAAACAAAAAGAAAGCATGTAAGCAAGTATGTGACAGTACTTATCACACCATCCACATCATGGTGGAGGTGGCTTATTAAGTTGCTGTCTCTTACAGCTTCATAATTTCATTGACTTTATAGATTTGACACAAGTAATAAGCAGAATATTCCCAGCCAACACCATCAGACTTTTGAGATTGCAAAATGCAAACTGAGTGCCTGAAGAACAGTAAAGACAATGGGTGTATGGGGGTGCCCAGAGCTAGTCCAAAATCCCCACCATTTTGCAGAACTGCAGGCTGCTTTCACAGCATGTCTCAAGAGACCCCTACTGTGTGTAAGCAAAACACTGACATAAACTCAGGAGAAAACTTACTGTATCAAAGTCTTTACTGAAGTTGTAGGCTTCAATATAGTTAAGATTCCTTCTACATACTACCTAGGACGCAGTTCTGGTCCTCACTGCCATGGATAAAAAGTAGATTAATGTATTTTAAATTGCATATGCAAATCAAATTTTGGCTGTATTTTATCTGGTGATCCTGTCAGACAATTAGAAAGATATGGTAATGTGGAGCCTCAAAGTAACTACTAACTGCACACAGGCATAGAAATGCAATGCTCATTTGCTTCTCCACATTCATTAGAAAAGTTTCTGATAACTTAGATGAGTTCAGTAGTGACATGGGAAGTGTCTGATGCCTTCCATGCCACGGAAACCTGTGGTGTTCAAGGACATTAAAGGACAAGGAAGTAAACCCAAGCTATTCCTACATAAGCATGGGCTAAGTAATGCTGACAATTCAGAAGATAACTGGCTCCAGTTGTATTGAAGGGATTAAGATGACATAAGAAACCCCAAAACCCACAAGCCTAACTGCTCAATTCCCCACAAAACAAAAATGCAATTAAGACTTCAATGGCATTTAAAAAACAAAAAAGCCTGCAACACCTATTATACACATAAAAATACCCTGTCTGGAATGTAACTGCAATTATAAATGGCTAGTCACTGTGACAATATAAAAAACATACTACAGCACATTATCATTTCATGCTGTGAGGAATGAGGGTGCTGAAATTCCTATGAGTTCAGGTAAATTCCCTATAAAAGCGGAATTTTGCATATAAACTGAGGTTCTAACTCCAAAAAGCAAGTTAAAGCTATCAGGCCCTAACCTCAAAGAAGGTGTCCACAGGACTGAACTAGGTGTCTGAGTGATCATTACTAGAGAACATTTTCTCTTCTGTATATATTGAAAGTGATGTCAGACAGCATGTGGAGACTGAGAAAAAAAATACTGAGGACACAATGTCAGCTGTGGGAAAGGGAGCACCCTCATACACCCATCTCTTTACACGTTCCTTTTAGCTGAGAGAACATGTGCACCTCACGTCAAATACAATTTGCATTTGGAGGGAAAGGCCACAGATTAATAAAAGCTAAAAATTACAACCTACTTTTTGTAAGAAATTATTCAAACATTCAAACACTGAAGGCCACCTTCTATCACAAAGTGAACTATCATGCCAAAAGAGGCTGATTTTTATTTCTCCCATTTCCTTCCTCAAAAACACAACGGAGCAGGTACTGGGTAAAGAGATGAAAACTTACCAAGCCTGGCACAAGCACAGTCATGTAAGTCTCATCTTCTTAGGCAAAACACAGGATATGGGTCATAAAACCTGAATTGTCTTAGCACTTTGACAATAAACTTTGTCTGGCAATGTTACAATTAACTACAAAATAAGCCAAATATTTGTCAGACCAATTGCTTTTGTTTCTCATGGATGCAGACCAGCTTTGTGTCATGATTATACTTTTAAGAAAAGCTCAACTTTACATAAGCTTTTTTTTTTTTTAAAGACCATAATTTATGACTGGAAATTTTGACCAGAGCAAAATTCTGAGTAGTTAATGCAATTTATGTAGATTGTCAGCCTAAGAGCCGGCCCTGTGTCCTTTAGTCATTTGTAATATTTGTAGGAAGCAGTTCATCTCATGTGCTTCTTCATAAATCAGTTCATCTTTCTCAGGAGATTAATTATAGTGAGGAATGAGGGTTCTCAGAAGTGATTGTCTAAAAGCAGTTGATATTTAAGTTAGTTGACAAATTATTGTTATTTATCTGTATGCACAAGGGCTTCTTTCTTTCTTTTTCTTTTCTGAAGACTAAAACCAGTAGCTTACCTTTCTTATTTAGTAATCTTGGTTAACTGAGAAAAGAGCTAAAATAGATGGAAGTCCTCACCTCCATGCAGCATAACATCACACATCCCATATGGAGTAGGGATCATCTAGCCAACAAACCCATGCTGCAGGACAAAACAAATCCCACTCCACCTCTCCTCAATCCACTGCTTATGGGACATGAGCAGAAGAGTATTCACAAGAAGGACGAAGAAAGAGAGTGGGAAGATATTACACAGGAAAAACAAAAAGGTTTCTACTCCTCACACTAAAACCTGTTAGCTTGTTCTTTGAACTGAAAGCCAGACCTAATTCAGATTTAGAGACAACTATTACATGCTGATGTTACAGTTAAATCATTACTGTTTACACACTGTACCTTCTAAAAGAGTACACACTGATTTACCAAGGTAGAATATTGCTAAATTATTAGATTATTATGCCGATACATTAATCTGTAACATAATTATATTAGACAGAGGTTAATTTTATTTTTCTGTTATACAAAATATGATCAGGATGTTCCAGAATGTCCCTGGAGAATGCTGAGGGTCTCTGCTGCCACCATAATTTTTTTGGGGCAACATTCCAAAACCTACTGATACAGTCCTTGGACAACAATTTCCAGAGAAGGGAGAGCAGTTTCCTGGAAAGAACCAAGCATGAGAACTACAGAGAAGCTGACCCAGACCAGTGCTTTTCCCTGGAGCAAAATGCTCATTACAGTTATCAGAACCTCCGCACAGCCAGCAAGGAGACTTGAGCCTGAAGGCTGCCGCTGTCAAGTGAGTGCAAGGAGCCTCTGCTGAGGCCCAGTGCTGGCCTCTCTTTGTCAGCAGAATGACTTTGGGAATGTGGGATTTGCTGCCAGCCCATGCCTAGGCTGGAGAGATGCGCTTAGTTCTCACCAGCCACAGCCCCCCAGCCCCGCTCTGAGCTACAGACTGAGGCTAATGAATGCTGGCAGATCACTACATTAGTGAATGGACACAAAGTCAGTAAATGTCATTCAAAAAAGCTCTGCTTCACACACAGCATGGCTCTGAGTGCTCCTGATGTGCTGCCACAGACATAATTTCACTGCAACATTTATAAAACATAACATATTCCTGCCTTCACGCACAACACTAGATGATTCCTGAAATTAGACTGGAATTGTAATTTTGTATCTTACAGGATAGTCTACAATAGTGATGGAAATGAAAGCAAATTGTACTATTTATCATATAAAAACTTTGCAGAAATCTTTAGTGGTCATTTTTCATTCTTGTCAAACTACTCATCAAAATGCCTTGTTTTACGATTAATTCGTTCCCCCTTATCTGTGCTTGAAGCAAATGAAAAAACATGGTTCACCAGTGCCAAGAATTTTTAAAGTTATTTTTTGGGTGCACCTTCAGGCCAGCAAGTCACAACTTCAGCTATATTAACCGAGGACTATACTTTTTTTCAAGAAGAGACAGCTGGCTTTTGGATTATAGATGTCATGTTTACAACACACAGCTTCGAGACAGTCTTACAACTTCTGGAGATTAACAGAAAATCCAATTTCCTCTGAATGAAGCCACTATTAAGAAAAATTCAAATTATTAATTGCTTACCTTTGTCACTGCTGCTTGTTGGGGTTGGAGGGAGAAGCCCAGGCTTAGATTTGTCATAGTTGTTAAAGCTCTGGCTGCGTCGGTTGTTGGCACTGATGGAACCACGAGCTTTGGCCTCGCTGCCTGCAGCGGACACCCTCATGGTGGGACCTGGAAGTCTGGTGGAAGAATTTACAACATGTTTAAACATGGGTAAAAAGCACTCTGGGCAAGAAACTTTCAGCTGATGCTTTGGTGTGTATGTTCAGAATGGCTCTGGGACTGTGAATAAGGGACAGTGACTGACCTGGATTTTGGTAAAAAAGACCAAACAAAACAGGCAGGCAGGTGAGATTTCATCAAGTGCCAGAAGACATGGATGATAGACTGGCAAATGATGGGGGTTTTTTATCCTTTAAACTGTACAGTTCTCACTTCCCTGAACATGGTTTAAAGTTGTTTTCCCCTTCCACTATAAATGATAAACTCTTCCAAGGAGGGGAGTGATAATTTCTACATTGTAACCAAATGCCAGGACACATTGATACTTACATAAAGAATGACTATTTCACCTTTTTTTTGTGTGTGTGTATGTCTTCCTACCTGTCTGACATCTTTTTTTTGGCATCCTCCTACCCGTCTAACTTAATGAAGGCTGTTTCTACAGAGGAAGTCTTCTTGTTGCACTGTCTTCTACAGCCATGGACTGGGTAAAAGGTGGTAACTCTTTAGCAGCAGCTGGGGAAAAGTAGTGGGTAGGTGTCCTGTGCTGACGATGCCTTAGGTTCTAGCTTTTATATTTTTCAGATTCTGTACTGCTTTAGTGTGTAGTTGTGAGCTTCATATTAAGGGATGGTAAGCTCTCTTCACAGAGTAGCTAGACAAAATAATTCCTTTTCTAGCTTGGAACCAAGAACAACTGATCCAAATTTCAGGCCCAAGAGCATATACAGTGTGGACTGAAGAGAGTAAAACAAGAAGGATGGGACTTCATAACCTAAAGCTGTAATTGGACAATTCAACTCCAATATGCAAATGGATCAGAACTTATAAAAGTGAGAAACCCCATGACTGGTTTTTCATGTTGTGAACATTTTGGTTCATCTTGGGTCTAGCACTGGCTGGGCTCTTCTGCTGCCTAAGGTGTATCCATTAAGGCCTTCTAATAAATCCCTACTTTAGCTCTGTCTAGTCTCTGTTCTAGGTCAGCCTTCACAAGACATCACTGAAGAGAAGCCTCTCTGCATAGAGTCATTGGGTTGGAAAATACATATAAGATGGAGTTCAGCCATAAGCATAACACTTCCAAGTCCACCACTAAACCATGTCCTGAAGAGCCACATCTACACATCTTTTTAAACATCTCAAGGAATCCTTCACTTCCCTGGGCAGTCTGTTCTAATAGTGTTCTAATGGGACACCATGCATAAGCCGAAAATAAAAGTATCAACAGCACAAGTATAGGCTCATAAGGGTCTTTCTACTTCCGTAAGAACAAATCAAAGGATCATCTTAGATGAAAAGTGTATGTCAAACAAGCTGCAGTCTGAATTGTTTTAAACCAGAAAAAAACCCCTGAGGCAAAATTAACAGTCATTTGCCATAAGTCTGGTGAATCAGAAATAGTTGCAGGTAAATTCAGGGGAGGAATACCACTGGCAAAAGGTTAAGACTGAGGCATTACTGTTCTTAAACCAGATTGCCGGACACTTCATCACATGCTGGCCACATAAAGGCTATCCTTATTTCAGAAATAACAATGAGATGGAACTTGGCAGCCTTTTCCCTTCTAGAGAAGCACATCACATCTCTGCCCTGACAGCTGCAAAGCTCAAGAGCCAAGCCCAGCAAGACTTCAACCTGATTTCATTATTTGGACCTATATAAACCACCTATAAAGCTTCAGCACCCTCTCCTAGAGTAACCACATTATCAGTGAGCTGGTATTAGCCTCTGGTTTAAACTGGACATCTGCCTCTTCCAGCCTGTACTTACCAGATGAATCTGATTAACTAGGGAAAAAATGTAGTTATTCTGGAATAAATAAACAAACTTTTATGCTTTTCAGGCAAAAAAGGAAGGTGAAAGACTTCTCTAAAAAGCCTGACAGAATCAGGAAAGCCACCAGCATCACATCTCAGAACACTCCAAAGCCAACATTCACACACAGAATCTTTTTAAAGCTTCTTCATGTAAAATACAAAAATCTATTCAAATAACTTGTGTCAATAATAAAGTAAAAGGAAGAACTCCCAGTTGTCAGAGGGAGTGTGGATCCAACTGGCCAAATCACCATTGTACCTCTGAGAGAAGGAAGAGAAGCCAGGAAGGAACCTGGCAGGGCTTCCTAAATAAACTGATTTATCCAGGACTAGTGAAGAAATAGAAGATATGAAAAGAAGCATGGAGAAAAAGCCAAAATGTCAGCAGCTGCATGCACATGCTTTCAAAGCTCAAAAGAGTCTATAAGACATGAGGGCATCATTCAAATACAAACCCAAAAATTAATTTGCAAGCTCAAATCACCACAGATTCAGTACAGCACGTCGTGGTTCTGAGGTTGACTTTTAGACCAGTCTCTCAAATTATACAGCTTTTTCCAGCACTGGGGGGTGCTAAAAAGTTGTCCATACTCATCATTGCAGCAAAGGGTCCATGAGAAAACCCCAGAGGGTCTTCATCCACTGCAGAGGAGACCACAGGGGAAGAAGCTGAGGGCAACCAGTGACAAATAAAACTTTTTGAGAAAGTCACCAAGACAAGGAAATTTAAAAAAAGTTCATTTTGTTTGACAGGAAACTAGCTAGGTTTTCTACAAGGCACCTAGCCCAAAGCTGCTACCCAGTTTTGAAACATTGCGTACGGGGCACCCACCCCAGGATGGCTACAAGGGCCCCAGTATGGGAGGGGAGTTTTCCAGCAGCAGGGAAGGGACAATCTTCCTGTAGTGATGCATAAGAAAAGGCTCCCCACACACATCCACACAGGTCTTGCAAAGCTGTCACATTTTAAAGTAAACAAAGGTCCTCAAACTACGTGATCACTTAAGAAGTTACAAGTTTTCCACTGAGTCAGTACTGTCACTGCCAATAAAAACACACCAAGAATAAAACACCTACATGTCAAAAGACTCTCGAAGATATCCTTTCTCTTAAGACTTTTTTCCCCCTCTGTAGTTTAACTAACTGGTTTTAAGACCCTTCTTTTTGGTATTAGTTCAAGATACTTCACAGCGGTGTCTGTGAAATCTAAGGAAAAAATCAGGTTCAGGGAGACACTTCTGGGTTCTTGCAATTTAGAGAGAAGATACTGAGCTTGTATAACACACTCTTTTACTACTCTTCAGCACCTCTGTTAAGCAAATATGAGCTGTCAAGCCATAATTAAGATCAAGGAAGAACATGAAATGTGGAACTATTTAAGAGGGATTATTCTGCAGAGATTCACTGTTAGCATAAGCATAATAAGAACTAAGATGTGGGAAATAAATCTAAATTATACAGCAGAAAAAAAATCTATACAAACTGAATAAAGATCATAAGCTATAGTACAAAATCTTAGCAAAAACTGTATGGTATAATTTACCAATGTAAAACTATATTCTAGTCAAACATTTATATATAATAGCAAAATAACAATATTATTACCCAGATTAATAACCACAGCAAGCCTTAGGATCACTGAGATGAGATGGACAGATGAACTGGCATGCAAATCATGCTGGGATCCAGGGAGAAAAGTGCCTCTGATTCACTTCCAGGGAGGTCACAGGTGAGAACACTGGGGAGTGCAGGGGCTCTGATCAGCAAGAGCCACACAGTGCTGTTGGGGGGTCACAGCATGCAGGTGACACTCTCCTCAACAGCTGAGCCACTGGCCTGATGAAGCTCAGATGAGGGATGGGACTGAATGATCTTTAAGGTAATTTCCAATCCAAAACATTCTATGATTCTATGATTTCAATAATGCAGGTCAAAATATAATTAATACAGCAAGGTGAGAACTCCCAGAACCATGTTTTGTTCTCAAAAGCAAAAGCTCCTAAGAACAAAAAATCAAATTATTTCCTTGAGGGCCAAAATGCATTCCACAGTTTAAAAAAAAAACAACAAAAAACAAAAACAAAAACCCAAAAACCCACCACCACCAAACAGAAAAAACAACAACAACAAAAAAAAAACCAACCCCAAACAAACAAACAAAAAAACCAAAAAAGCCCCCACAAACAAACAAAACCACAAAAAAAACCAAAAAAACCCCCCAAAGAAACAAACAAAAAAAAAAACCTAAGAAAAAAAATTAAATCCATCTACAACTTTCCCATTTCAGCCATTTGTAAAGGTCTAGTTACAAACTGTTTTTGACAGGAACCCTAAACATGCACCCAGAAATATTGCAAAAGGATTATTCATGCTTTGCAGAAGATGAAGAAATGCTAACCTAGAAGACCTTTTCTGACCAAGAGTGAATCGGATGATTTTGCTTTGAGATGAGTCCCTGGGAGATGCACTGTGACGGGAAAGAAAAAGCGGAAGAGAACATTGAACAAAGAAACTTTTCGGGGTTTTTTTTTAAAGCCACTAAACTTAGTAACTGATTTTAGGGAAAAAATAGGGTTTTTTATGAATCTCACAAGAACATAAAGCTTCTTGACCAAGTATGACTTCTGGTCAAAACCACTACAGTCTGAAATTAATTTTTACAGAGTAATGAACATGCAAATCTGCATGCAACCCCCAACTCTAGTCCTCTTTTCTTTCTCACTCCTTTATTATATATATTTTCTGTAGAATCTGAGCAATTTGACTTTAGTACATATTAAGAAAACATGACCTTGAAGATCTTCAGGATATACATATTTTTCAATTATTTGAAACCCACCCCAATCTATACAATGGACTGGAAACAGCAAAACAGTGTCAAAAATCTCTGCATGTTTGACAGAAAACTTGCAGAAATCTCTTCAAACACATCTTTATTTTACGGTAATTATGTTTTTCAACTATACAAAACTATTGTTTACACCCAAATGAGCATAATTTGTGAAGAAAGACGTAAAAGCCAAACCCAAATAACCTCTGAGCAGTCCCACTTGGAAGGCTTCAGTTAAACTGTTTATATCCCTCATAAGGCAGCACTTAAGCCAGCGTTCACCTCAAGGTGTGTTAACAAGCAAGCCTCAGTGTGAGATTTGTAAGAACAAGAAACCTTCATACTTTACTAATTGTGCAAATATGATTTCTGCTTTTAATTCTCTTTCTTATCCCCACTAAACCCTCCCTGTTTTAGCAGTGCAAGGGTCAGACCAGTAGAAGGCTGCACGTGCATTTACTGTGGTACTGCCTCAGAAGACTGCTTTTATTCCAACCTGGGCAGAGCACTCCTAGCATTAAAGACATTCAAGGAACAAAACCCCTTTCTATTCAGCTGTACTCTGATCTAGGAGTGCCAACAAACACCAATGATGAAAATTATTTTTCATGTAAAGCCAGCAGCATATTATTTTTGACCAAAAAGCGTAAATTTGATTTTGATTGCCACCAGGCGTTATGAGATCTATTTCTTTTACCACTGGCAGAGTAACCCTTCCCCACAGTGGAAGGTAACCCTTCCATTTCTTAGTAAGGACTGAAACTCTTGTAATCTGAGAACTGAAGTTGGTTTTCATATGCCTAAAATGTATGTTTTCTAAAGGAAACAATGTGCATGCTTTGTGAGTAGAAAGAAGCAAAAGGAATAGTGAGAAAAACATCCTTTTACAATCCTATGGTTACTTGGTCCAGCAGGGATGCTACACCCATTGGGCTGCATATTTCCAGCACTGAGAACCTATTTAAACACACGTGTTTTGATTCCCAAACGCTTAATATCAATTGCTACCCTGCATTCCATTATCAACACGCTTTATTCTAGAGCAGAACTAAAGAAAGGAGTTTCTTTGGCTTTTCAAGACCTGCAATGATAAGCAAAAAAAAAAAAAAAGAAAAAAAAAAAAAAAAAAAAAAAAAAAAGGCAAAAAAAAAAAAAGAGATAAATGAAAAAAACCCCAACTTCCCAACTTTAAGATTTCCCCACCTGGACTGCATTTCTGGTTGTGCTTTAAACTGATGTTGCACAGCTTGTGGGGGCTGTTGGCACGGAGTGTGGAGCGAGGCTGGCACCTGCTGCTGCGGGACTCCCACCTGGCACTGGGATGGAGGCACTGCTTGCTGGGATGGATGGTGCTGGGGCTGCTGCTGCTGCTGCTTGTACCGAGACAGGCTGAAGAACAGGCCCAGGATGGCCTTTAGATTCCCATTCCTGATTTCTGTAAGGCAAAGTGGAGAAGTCATTCGTCAGCCTCAGTGGGTGTTTTCTCTCCGACAGTGTAGCAGGTCAGCCACTGCATCCCCAGAACATGGTCTGAACTGAGCCCCTTTGGGATATCCTTTAGGATAAGTTTCATTCTGCACATCTAATTGGCATTACAGTTGATTGCCAGTGAGCACCAACCACAAATAAATAACTCATCTCTCCCCTGCAGTGACTGAGCAACATCTCTCTCACATTTCCGCTGCAGTCTGTGTTAATGCCAGTGTGCTTAAAAAGCAAGTCCCTTTTAATCTTGCCTTTAAACTAAAGTAGCTAAAAACCCCAAAACAGAACCGCCACAACAACAACAACTGTATTAATGACAGCACGCTGTAAATGATTTCTCAGTCCTAAACTTGCACAAGGAGGAAACTACTCCGTTCTCACATATATTTCTGGATTTTCAGACTAATCTAAGAAAATTAAGAAAATTTGACGCAAGTTTTGCACTAGAAAATATGGTTATTGGTTGACATAGCTGTATTCAAACACAATTACCAGCTTTGATATGATCACAAGCTGGTAAGGGACAGGCAACCAATGTACCTAAAGAGAGCTTGACAGTCAGTGTATAAGTTTTCAATTCCTGAATGTCATCCTGCTCTTCTATGCAATATCAAAAGGAAAAATGTAAAAGCAAATAGAAATACTAAGATGAAGAGGTGTATCAGACCATGCACTTAACCACTGTATCATAATTAATATGCCAGAGGGCAAATTCTTCCTTGCAGACAACCTTAATGTGCTGTGATTTAATTATTTAGCATGTTTCATTTCCTAAATTTAAAAAGCTAATTGACAAAGCTACATCAAACAGCTGAACTTCTGCCTGTGTTGTACAGATCATTTGAACTGAAAGCTGACTGTTGCCCTGTGAGAAAGTAAGAAGAAAAGGACACGTGGTAAGACAGTGGCCAAGCACAAAGGAAAGAACCAGAATTTTCACTTGTTTCCAGTTCCGGCTGAAAGGTTGCTTTGAGTTTGTGATGGACCACACTCCATCCTTTACTCCCTCTCTCAGCCACATTTCTGCTCACATCTTTGCTGTGTAAACAAGCTTCTGCTCCTAATCCTAAGCACTTTACCCAGCAGATCTGAGGCTCTAAGTTTAAAACTGTTCTTTCCCATTCTGTACCAGCTTCCAGCTCTGGTCTCCTTGTCTACCTGCACCTCAGTTTACTTTCCCTTCCCAGCCAGTAATATAATTTACTTTCTTGCTGAAATTTGTCTCAAAGCATGCCCATGTCTTCAGAGAACATTAGCCCGCCTCTAAATGGCCCTGGTCATCATCCAGACCCAGGATATTCCTTTCCTCTCATACTTCTTGACTCAGTTTCCCTAGCCATTTTTTCTTCCCTGCAGCCTAGCCCCTCCAACACTGCTCTCTGCCACCACTGACACTCCAATCCCTTGTTTAAAGGATTATCACTCCCAGGGCCCTTCAGCAGCCATTTTCAGTCTTCCTTTGTTTTCTCAGCCAATTTTAGTCTCTTCCTGAACAGTAGGGTCCCAATTAATCCTGCCTGTTTCCCCTTTTCCCAGCCCACTCCTGCTCCCATGCAGTGCCATGGAAAAACCCAGCATTCTCCCACTTCACCAGGCAGGTTCCTTCTCTAATCTGCAGGTTCTCTTCAATAATCTGTGTTTAGCTTAGGAGGACAGGGATGGAAGTGGAACAGACACAAAATACAGCAGAACACAGTAAAAAGGATTTCCTTATCTCCATCTTTCCTTATCTCTCAAATAACTCAAAATACTCATGGCAACTGTAAGGAAAGTAGCATCTAATCACAGATTGAAGCACAACTAAACAGATCCAGAGGCACTGGGAAGCTTAACTGCACAAATACATTCAAAGGTAAAAGAAATTATCATGGACCTGCTTGTTAAAATTTAGCAAAGCTATATGCAAATTGAAACTGATTTCTATGTGAAGTGAGAGACAATTATAACAACAACCCACCTATGACAAGTTGCTGCCTGTTTTCTACTGCATTTATCAGAAGGGCAACCTGCTTTTGAACAAATAATCAAAAGAAGAACACTTTTAATGAGTTAAAGTAGTCTCTTCCACTCTGGATTTGAAAAAAACCCACATTTAAAATCAGACTTTCAGCGCCACTTCTGTTTCTTTTATCTTAAAAACTGAGGTAATTCTGGCAGTTTTACCTTGCACTTCATACAAAAAGGAGTATTTCAAAGACTGCTTCAGCCTCACTGCACTCTTCCCACGAGCAGAGTCTAAAATACTTCCTGCTTCAAGCCCTCTCCAGCCCATGGTCAGCTCCACTATATTGACTTAGATAAGGATAAAAGTATCCACCCAGCCATTCTAAATGTGGAGCCAAAAATTACTGTCCTGGATACTGGAAACAAACACTCCAGACACCTGAAACTGGAATTTGGTTTTCATAGGAAACCTCACAAATCCACTCCTCGGAGATTTCCATCCTGGGATATTCCTGATGGTGCTTGTTTCCCCCACATCACTGCTCCAGGATGTGTTCAGCTGATCATTATCCAGCTCATCTGTTATCCAAAAGATCTGCAGCTGCTTATATGTGATATCAGTTTGAGTTTCTAATGCACATTCATGCCCTCCGATATCTTCAATATCTTGAGAGCAAGGAGATATTGAGTGCAAGCTTCTCTGGCCAGCTGCAATTTCAGGAATCTAAAACAAGTCTAAGGGCAGGGGTATAGAAAGACAGTTCAAGGAATGAACAATAAAAATTTGCAGCAAGAAGTTAAAAGAGATCTCCAGCTCTCCATAGTTTTCTTCAGTAATGAGAAATGGAGATTTTAGGCTTTTAAGAATCTTTGATAAGATTTTTAAGAATCTTTTTGCCCTCATGTTTCCTGGGAAGGGGAGCCTCTAGCACAGCATGGTCATCATCAGTGATTGCAGATCCTCAGCATCTCCAATGCATAAATCCATCAAAATAGACTCTGTGTCAGTGACATGCACATATCAAAGCAGGATTTTTCAACACTGGAAAGATATACATGTGCAGTCCCAAATTATTTCAACATTTAAGAGTCATCCAAATTCCAGTTTTCAATCATTAACTTTCCTCCACACTGAAGCTTCACTGTTGAAAAATACGTGCTCTTACCAAACCCAGGAGACTTCGGTGATTACTCCCATTTGGAAGCAATCACAACCTTTTCCTTCCTCTTAGATGAGGATCTGCCAGTGAAGTAAATAAAGTTATTTGCAGTTGACCTAGCAGGTCTTGCAACTTGCACAGAAACACTGGCTTGTCTGGTAACAACATTCCTCACTTTAAATGGCTCTGTGTTCCTCAACACAGTGCCGGAGCAACTAGAAAGAGAAACTCACTTTACTGTTGCATTCAAATTATTTTATAAAAATATATTCAATCCCTCCCCCTCTCTCGTTGTCACTTTCTTCCTTCAATGTTAGTGGTGGAGCCAGTAAATGCTCTCATTCATAGGGTGGCAGCAAACATTATTGGTCCCTTCTTAGCTTCCATGTGATTTAATACACTAATTCCTAGATAGTATAAAAGAATGGCAGAAATCCTGAATCAGCAAAGCCATGGGATAACATGTGTCCTGCTGGGCCTGACTTGTGACTTGGCAGGAGAGCCATGAGCATTAATCATGCTGTCCCTTCCCCAGCGTGAGCAACACCATGCTGCCAGCTCGGTACACCCAGGCAGTTTTCTCATCATGGACCTGCTATTTCACTTAGATTTTACCTTCTAGTGAGACAGGTAAATAACGTGACATGTATTTTTACAGTATTTCCATGTTAAGATCAAAATTGGCCTTTACAATTGACTCAGATTTTCTTTTTAATAATTTCCCTGCAAACAAATTTTCTGCTGTTTGAAGTTTTAGCTCATGCTTTCTTTTCTTGACATGAGAATCCTTCTGATTATAACTGAGCAATTGAGGCATGTAATGCTGGCAGCACTCAGGTGGACCATAGTAAAGCTTCTCTTTGGAGGAAAATATTTGTTATTGCTGTTCTAATCCAGCCTAAGAATACACCTAACATTTAGCCTCCTCTTCTGCTAGCTGTGGTATACTCAGGTTAACACTAAATATCTGCTATTTTGCTGCAGCCTCCTCCTCCAAACTAAGTTTGTGAAGAGGCTCAGTCATCAAACATAACTTTGAAGTCTCACCTGATGCCACACATTCAATTATTTGTTCTGCAAAGCACTGATGGAGATGTCATATCATATATTCAGCTACTGAACCCAACTGCTTTTCCAGCATATTTAAATGTAAATACAAGTGAAAGCTGGTGCTGAGGATGACAGAAATCTGTTTGAGCACTTGATAAGATAATAGTTAAACAGCTTCTGAGCCAACAGGTACCACACATCCTGGTATAAAGGAACAGAGTTAACCTAGTTTGGTTTCAGAAAATTCTCCTGCTCTTCAAAAGCAGAGTGATTAATTAAAGGTCAAAATGTCTTGTTTTGGTTTGGCTCAAAATATTTGGATTTGTTTGTTTTGTGCACTTGGAAACAGGAAAAATATCTAAAATGAGAAGAAAGCAGGATGGTTGTTCAGGCAAGAGAATAACTGAAGAATAAGGAAATAATTTTTTTCTCTGAAAAGGCAAACAACTGACAGTAGCTCACTTATATCTGTAAAATATACACTGATCAATGTGCAAATTATAGAACTGAGATAAGAAATTTCTGGTTTTAAACAGAAAATAGTAAAGAAGTGACTGAATTCTAATTTGGTCTCATTCATTACTTTTACAGGTCAGCTGTGTAGAAATTAGATACATATTTTATCTACCTTTCACACTGAGATGGGGAAAAAAGAAATAAAAGATTGTCAGAAGTTTAAATTGACCTTATTAATTTAAATTACACTCCATGTTCTAGTTGCAATCACATGTAGTTCCTGATGTAAGATGAAACCTTAAAACAACCAGAGGACTCACCTTCTGCTGACAGACCCTGGATGTTAATCCCCTTAGCAGCCAAGAAACTCAGGCATGCATCTATGTTTTCAATCTGTTCAAGAACAAACAAAACAAGCAGATAAGAAGGAGACACAAAAAGAAAATGCATTGTAATAATTATTTACTTCCACCTACTGCCACACTTGAGTGCACTCAGTCTTTGCATCCCATAAAAATGTCCCTTTGCTCATGATGTGGAAACCATAGTATGAAACCCTCTCAGTTACTGAGGCCCCAAATAGATTATTCCATTGATTATAAACTGACTGTTCCATGGGTCAGAGCTTTCTGTTATTTGCATTTGCAGGAAGCAGGTTAGCTCAAGCCCCAGTCACAACAGGTGATTGCTGCATTTCTTATTAGAGGGTCAAGGATGCTCTGAGCCAGGATTCATAACCTACAACAAGTGTAACAAACATGAAACTGAAAATAAACATGGAGGCCATTTGTCTGAGAAGGCAGATTGCCACTTGCTCCAAAGCTGACAGCTGGCAGAAGTTTCCAGCCACACCAGGAGTTGAACACAAAAGCTGTAACTGGAAACCCCAGTTGGAATCTGGAATGTGTTCCCTGGCGGCATTCCCCGCAGGTCAGAAACACCAGGCCACTCTGGGCATTCGCTGAGGCGCATGTCCTGCCCCTCGCAGACGTAGGGCAATGGGAACAACCTTCATGGGATAAAATCAACTTTCACCAGGCAGGGACTTGTGCACAACAGGTCTGGCTGTCAGCTGCTCTACAGAACTCTGTTGCTATATGCAGACTGGACTCAAACCCTACCTAAGAAAGTGAACTCCAGAGAGGCGAACGAGTCAGGAATGTTTTCCACTCTATCTCAACATTACAGTAGGAATCTTGCAGTAGCCTCACACCTGATTTTCCACCAAGCTCCCACTGAAGCTCTGCTGTCATAACCAGGAGATGGAGGTAGATGCCAGCCCCCATCCCAGATCAAAGCACCTCCATGCAAAAGCCTAAGCTTGGACACCTTGAGGGGCTGCAAGGAACATTTGATGAAATACATTTGAGGTTTTGTGTGTGGTTACACAAAAAACTCTTGGATTATACCATTGAGCAATTCTTTGATCTAACCATGGTAATCAGCAAGTGATAAAATAGAGTCTTTGTATTTGAACATCTCTCAAACATTAATTTATTAATTCCTGAAACTTTGCAACCAAACACTGCATCCACCATATAGATAAGGAAGGAGACAGACACCAATCCCCACACCTGGACTCACATAACTATCTTTATTCTGTGAAGCATAGAGACATCAAAAGAAAACATGAAAAATCCAGCTGCTCTGGCAGCTCCTGCCTGCCCTCAAAAAAATACACAACTGAGGGCTAAGGCAGCATTTTAGAACTTCAGCTCTCAGCACCTGACCTGAGCTTCTTGTCCTTCTCAAAGTAATAAAAAAAGTACCAGGGAAGCTGCCAGGAAACCTCCCACATGGACTTCTCTCAGGGTGCATTTATTTATTGTCTACAACAATAAAAACATTTTCTTCTATCAGGGGTGGAGGTTAAGTTATTGGCATTGCTGAACTGTGATTTCAACAATTAGAAACATTTTTATCAACCTCATTATACTTTGAGATATAATATAAAGTACACAAAGTATATAGTACACTTTGAGCAAATTATATACTCAAAAACCCAGAGAGGTACCAAAGAATACATTTCCTGTACTGCTCAGATTTTAAGGCTTGGAGCAGGGAACAGTTCAAAGATTCATTTATCCACAATTCAATATGATCCAACAGTCAATTGACCCGTTTCCTTCTTCAGTACTCAACAACCCTTTCAAGTTTCCAACACGGCTGTTTTATTGAGGTGATTGGGGACTTGGCTGGAAAACCAAAGTTCACCTTTTCAAGAATAAACACCACGTAAGAGGATCAATCCATTCCTACCACCAGCACTTAACAAGCTGCATCATTCCAAGAACACTTCCAGACTTCCACAGCTGTGGGTAGATGCCTCCTCTCCAAATAAGCAGGTTAGTGACTAAAGATAAGCAATATCTCACCCTCACTCCAGCTCTGCAGTAGCTCTCTCACTCCTGCTCTGCTTGCTTCTCTTCCCAGGCCTCTCATCTTTGCATAAACTCTCTTTTAGGACAGAGTGAGCACAAGATTAAGATTTACATCTGGGTAGTGAGTTCCTCATCCATGTCCTCATTCTTGGTGCTATATAGAAATCTTTGGTGTCGTCCTAATCTCATCCTCTTCAAATTCAGGGAGTCCCCTTCCATTTCTCCTATGGGATAACGCCCCACTTTTTCTGAGCATTGTAGCCGCTGAATTAAGGTAAATCACTCCCATCCTTAGACTGAGGGATGACTCTCCATCACAGGTACCATAGGCTGAGCAACCTGGAACCACACAGCCATACAAAAGGTCAGACGGAACTGCCTTGCCACACCAGTGGTAATGCCTGGCTAAAAGCTGTGGGAAACAGGGGCTCTTGGTGCTCTACTGGTATGGAAAACACCCTATTTTCAGCAAGCATGACAAAACAAAGTGGGAGTAACAGGGATGTGCAAAGGTTACATTCAGAAAATAAACAGAATGAGATCCTGTGGGGATGTACAGCCCTGCACATATGAGAAATTCACTAAAATAATAAAACTGAAAGATATAAAGGTGTCAATGACTGTCCAAGATTTACACAGTATCTGTGATATTAACAATATTACATGGCATCATGGCAGGAATGAGAGGAATTGGTTGATTTTGAAGGAAAAATGGAGCTTGAAAAGGAAAACAGAAGGAAATTAGAGAAAATCCAAGAAGAAAGTGGAACACTGAATGCAGGACTGAAATTATGTAGCTGAAATGATTAAAATTTACTGCTGGTGAGAATTCAAGGTCCTTCCCACACAACAATGGCTGGCCTGAGTCAAGAACCCTGACTTGGCCGAATCAGTCTAATGCATTAGAAATCATGTTGCTGTTTGAAGAGATGATTTCCTAAAACATCATGAATTTCACTCATAAAAGCTCCAAGGAAGAATTCCTGCCCTGGCCCCTGCTGTATTAACTACTAATAATACTCAAATATTGTTTTATGGAGAAAGATGACACCAGTGCAGATAGGGCTGGAGACAGTAATCTATGATAATTAGACCATTTAAATGTCCATAGGATAGAAGTGAAGTTTCTGGATAGATCTTAGCGAGATGGTAGGGAAAAACTCTTCCCTGTGAGGGTGGTGAGTCCCTGGCACAGAACTATGGCTGCTCCATCCCTGGAATTGTTCAAGGCCAGATTGGACAGGGCTAGGAACAACCTGGGACAGTGAAAGGGGTCCCTGCCCAGGAACTGGAATTGGAACAACACGGTCTTTAAAGTCCCTTCCAAACCAAACCATTCTATGATTCTAAGCAAAACCCCAATAACCCTGCATCCTGGTGACTTCCAACACAAAGTACAGTTGCCTCCTTGTAATTAGCATTCAGCAGCAAATCATCACCCAGACTCTATAGGCCCCTTTTCTGCAAAGTCCACATAGCTTGCTTAAACAAACCCTTTAAGCAAATGTGAAAGGTCTGGATTTGCCAAAGGGGAGTGGATATCTTCTTTTTCACTGTGAGCTACAATTGATTTTTTGGCTGACAATTCTGATTTCTCATTTGCTTTGTCCACAATGTTTAATGCAGCAGAAGCAAAGCAGGGAAAGATGGCAGCTTCCCCTGGCTACCCAAAACAGGGGAAAGCTGTGCAAAAGAAGAGAAACCAAGCACAGCCACCCACAGTGACTATCTCACTCAGAAACATTACTGGGGTATCCAAAATTGAGTCTTATTAAACCTCCCAGACAAAATATTCAAATTAATTTGCAATTTTAGATTGCCACATTTAAACTATTTCAGGTGTAATCTACTATCAACATGTGCTATCAGTCCCACATCCTTTTATGATGGGTATTTATTCTAAAATGTCCCTAAATGCCAACCAAGGACAGCTGAGCCTACACCAGAGGGGCTGGTAGGCTCTGGGATTCCTCCTCCTGCTTTCTTTTAATTAGGAGATTGTGAGAAAAAACCTCCAACAATGCTGTAAAATTAAATTTCTGCTCAGACATAACGTATCAAATGTCATTAATCCCATTCTCATACTCAGAGAAGGAAAAGCTACCTGAAAACTTTCTCTTAACATGAATAACCTGACAAGGTGGGAACAGAAGGCATCATGGCTAAGTGCTACATGTCTGTAGCACTGTCCAAGACCAGACAATCACACAAGACTTTGTGCTTGTCATACAGCAGCATTTTCAATTTCTATTTTTGCTAGTGCTAGAGAGAAAACATGCCCTGGCCTGTATGAGCAGAAGAGGATATGCCAAAAACAAATTTAAAAAAAAAAACAAAACACAAGCCAAAATATCTCTATCCTGTAGCCTATAAATGGAGACCCACAGGTGGGCACTGATGTGCTGAACGTTGACTATATCAGACAAAAAGCTGAGTATGAACACAGCCTCCAGCCAAAGCTGCCTGTCCAACTCTGCCAAGTCAAATATGCAAGGTAAAGGATAACTAGGGCTGCCCCTGGCACAGACACAGGCAGAAACAAAAGGCAGAATTAAACTTGTTGTAGGTTCCTTCACTTACAAACCAGGGGAAGTTTCTCACATTGTGATGTAAGACTTCTGCTCCCAACTTTTGCAGCGATAAATGAGGAGTTTTGATAAACATATCCAGAAAACCCAATTCTTATACTGAAACCAGTGCCTTCCATGTAGCCTGTGGCTCAATTTCATGTGTAGTATAATAATTTTCAAAAGAAAAAAGAATTAATTCAGATGAAAGTTTTTAAGGCCTCACAAACCTTTATGCAATATTCCAGCAGACTTCACATACAGTGCAGAAACAAGGAAATAGCCTAAGAAACACAAGCTGTTCCTTAGGACAAAATTTATTCCTTGTCCGTATTTTTGAATAAGGTGTTTACCCTCATATTTTTATATCCTAAAGTTTAGAAAGGGCCTTAAAATCTTAAGCATTACATTGACAATTCTTAAAATCATGGAGGTTTTGGGGAGGAAGGGCTCTTCATTCCAATAATATCTCATTTGCTCTATTTCCTAAACATAATTATACATAAAAAATACCAAAGCAGAACTGCAGATTCCATTTGTCCCAGAAGGATATAAATGCTAACTCTTACTGCTCTAAAATAAATCTTCATTAGAGGTTATCCCATTCAAAATGTATCTTTTTAAAAAGAAAATAATACATTGCTCCCAGCGTTCATCTGCTGTTCCTGACTACTTGGATAAAAACGTCTCCCATAATTAAGTTTCTGGATTTTGACAGAACTTAGTGGGCCACTTAAAATAAAAGACATAATGGAAGGGCAATTGAAGCTAATCCATATTCTGAAGACAGGCAGATATATCCACAGAAACAGAAATTTGCTCAAATATACACGAAGAGTTGAGTCTTCTCTTAAAATTGCCTTACATTCGGTTTTTAAAGGCACTAGTCTAAGGCTGGTGAACCAGCTGGTGAACCAGCCTAAGCCTCATCTCAGGCATCCTCTTCCTTCGACCCTGGTAAAACCTTTGCTATCCTGTGTTTGCAGCTCTTCCTGTGGAAATAATGGGACAAATATTCAACATTCACTCCCAACATGCCCAGTGCGAATAGAAATTAGGGCAGTAAACCCCACAAAGAAAACTGTGCTTCATACTGGCCAAAATTCCTAACGACAACAAAGAGCATCCATGGGGCACGCTTGTATTGTGAATGGATTCAGGCCATCCAGGGCCACTCCCAAGGTTTGCCAAAGCTGATCTGCTCAGGGAGAGACACATGGAGGATTGTAGAAATGGTCCTGCTTTATTCAGCTTTCTTTCAGGTTTGTTTTTCTATGTTTATTTATTCAAAACTGAAATTTTCCCACAGGGAAAAACAAAAGCAAAGAGAATTTTCTTTGAAAAATATTCCTGGAAATATTATTTTTTTGTTAGCTCTTCAGAATCAGACCTTTGAGAAGTTAAATGGAAAATGTGTGAATAATTTGAAATCCTGAGATGTTCTAAATTATGATTAAGCAACAACAAGCTTAACTTTGCAAAGCAAGTATAAACAAAGAATCCTGCCGCTGGAGAATCCTTAATTTAGGATATAGATGAAACTCTCTTGACAATACTTTAGCACATACCACAGTAACTGTATTTCTTGGCACTGAATCCCTGTTCCTGCGTAATTGAAGAGAGGAAAAGGTGGGGAGAAGCCATGGCTGTGCTCAATAAACCCATAATTAGGACAGCAGTGACTCTAACAGATGCATTATTTCCACCTTCCCTGGCTGCTCATGGAAGACCCTTTTCTATCTGGGGCTCCCAGGCTACAAGTTACGTTCTGTGCAACTGGGAGAAGGGGGAATGGCTTTAAACTGAGAGAGAGCAGGTTTAGATTAGACATTAGGAAGAAATCCTTCCCTGTGAGTGTGGTGAGGCCCTGGCACAGGTTACTCAGAAAAGTTGTGGTTGCCTCATCCCTCGCAGTGTCCAAGGCCAGGCTGGATGGGGCTTGGAGCCACCTGGGATAGTGGAAGGTGTCCCTGCCCATGGCAGGGGGTTTGGAACCACGTGGTCTTCACAATACCTTCCAACCCAAGTAATTTCATCATTCTATGATTCAATCTAAAATGACACCAGTATCTAGCAAAGGTGGACTTCTTCCTAAAACATCCTTGAAATTTACATAAACCAATATTTTCCAGAGTGCACAAATGCTCAAAAGGAAGGACTGACACAAACACCACTCAGTGAACCAAGTGCTGGCTGCTCTCTGTCCTCAAACACCATCTCAGATATTGAAGGCTCTGTGTATCAGTAACTTGAACTCGCAACAGGATTCCAGAATTTAATGAAACTTGTTCAGAAAGAACCTCCTGCAATGCAGTCGCTGACAGTTGTTCATTTCTAAAAAAGGTCCCTGGGCAGGGAGCTGCAGCCAGAGCCCATTCCCAGGCGCTGCGCTCCCTCCCCACTGGCATTCCTGTCTGGAGGCTCTCAGCCTCACCTGTTCCCAAGGGATTTCTTCCAGCACCACCAACACATACATGCCCCCTCCTTCCCTGCAGCTGGATGGCATCACCTACTGAAATTCCCCTGCATAACTGCTTAGAACAAGTGCAATAATACCACTTGTGTATGTAAAAATAGCTCTGCACAAAACCCAGAAGAACAAAATGCTCTAGATATGCACTACCATCAAGGAACAGCTAAATAAAATAACCATTATCACCCAGTTACAGTGTATAAGCAATGGCTGCAAATCAAAGATCTGTGACAAGACACAGAGACAAAAAGTTTATTTCTCTGGACTGTTTAATTCTTTGTAACAGCTATGATCTGTTTACACAGATATTCCACAGTGAAGAGCTTATCACTGCATCTCCTGTAAAAGAAATATCCAGCCAGGAGAAGTAATTTCCATACAAACAATCTTAATTCTTATAGCACCAAGCTGAAGGAGAATAATAAATTAATTTTTACTTCTACCTGTCCTCAAATCAACCAAACTTTTTCTTCTTAGTTAGAAAAGGTTCTTATCCACAATTTCACAGTTTTCACCATTTATGCCAAGCATAATAAGAAGCTGTGTGTTTGCAAAGTATTGCATAAAAGGTATATTTATGTAGTAATTTTATATCAGCAATGGTCATGGCAGAAAATTATGTTAATGGTGCTTCTAGACTTTGGTGTAGATGTAAATATATAAGTGGAAGCTACAGACACCTCCATATACACACATGGAGTGACCCTGGCCCCTCAAGCCATTTGCTGTTTCATGAATACAGGATGGGCAGAACCATAGGTATTCACAATGCAGTAATTCCATTTAACTGTGATGTAAAATATCAAATAGAATTTAATTCTGCCTTTAGACTGAAGCTCATATATTGCATTTTTAAGATAAAAATTACTTTGTTGCTCTTCATTTAACCTCACACTGTTTCAGAGACAGATGATGAACAAATGAGAGCAGCCCACTGGGGACCACAAAGGTGATCCTTTATGGGACTGAAATGAGTGTCAGCAGCAATGTCTCCAAAGGCACCCTACACACCCATCCAGTGCAGGAGGCACACACTGCCTTGTCATCCATCCCTGCAAGCAGAAAGAGTTCTGGAAGCCATCCCTTCCAGAAATGAAACAAATCTCTGGTGACACTGCCATGCCTCGTGGCAGGGAGATGTACATATCGGTCTTTCCTGATCTGGTCCAGCTCCATTTATCCGGTTGTTTTCTATGTAGGATGATGGGGGGGCCCAGTGGGGGGCTTGTGGTTTTATTTGGACTGCAAGCTCTGCAGCACAGAAACCTCTGATCCAACCATGCCTGTCTCACTGACTACCATGCACAAATGGGAAGCATGGCAGCATAACAACAGTCTAGGTATCTGGAAAAAAACAGAGATAGTAAAATCAATCTTCTTGGAGCAAGAGTCATACAAACTGAGGCTGAAGGACAGCTAAGTACAAGCAACCTGAAAGATCTTCTCTGTAGTAAATCATTCTTGTCTAATTCACAACGTGGGTTCATACATGACCAACAGAAACTCCGAGAGTTTAAAGAAAATTCTTTTAACATTCCGGAACTTGCTGTTTGGCTACGTCCCTGCACGGGCAGTCACAGCAGCTAAGCTGGTGGCTGTCACTGGCCAGGCTGGCACAGCACTGGGGGATGTCCTCCCCCTCAGATGACCATCAGCTGTGTGGAACTGCACCACAGGTATGGGGCCGAAGACACCCACCTGTTACCATGGTAGCATCAAACCAGATTATATTTCCAAACATATGCTCCTGGAAAATCACAAACTCCCCAGGCAAAGTGGGGGAAGGCTCAGATGATGTGAAAGTTCCCTTCAATACATTTGCTCAGCCTTGGAGTTGGATTACACAGCTATATTTAACCCCTGGGATACATTTCCAAAAATCCTACACTAGGAATTCACAGAGAAAAAACGTGCTTGTGATGCTTTTGATCTTCCAGCAGGGCTGCTCCCCTGAATTAGCAGCACATGCCCCAGCAGCAGAGCCCTCCTTGGCTTTGGGACTCAGGGAGGCTGGAGCAACAGCCTGGCAGATTTATTGCACCTTCCTATGGCAATGTTTGGACAACACTGGCTGTACAAAACTGCTCAAAACTTTTAGAGGAGCAGGTTAAAGTGGGTGCCTGCTCTCGAAGAGCAGAGACAGAATTATTTTCCATGAGAAAACAAGCAGCAAATAATTTTTTTTTTAAAATACAAGAGCTATTTTTAGTTATTTGTACATAACACAGGAGCTCCCTCCCTCAGTGGACATTATGCACACAGAGAGAGCTGCTCGGGTCATGCAGATGGTTTCAGCTCCTATTATTCCTTCCAACCATGAATGTGTGAGCCCAGCTATCTCCTGTAAGTATGAGCCACATCATGGCAGCACTCACACCCATTACATCAATTCATTAAAGCGCTCTTCAGAAAAAGAACACAGAAATATGGATGACACATGCCATACAAATGAATTAGTAATGGAGATTTCGATACCTATGCTCGTTCGACAATAAAAAAAGTAATGTATGGAGCTGGCAAGGATCACACTGAAGACGGGAGTGGATACCTTTCTCCAACAGCTGAATTAATATTCTCAGAACTGTTCAAGTCAAAACCAAGATCCCCACCATGTTGGAAAATTTCCATACAAACTGGTCCTTAGGTGTCACACACATTACAAAACAGCTCATTATCAGAGCACAAGGAATCACACAAATATTAAAATAATAGTCAAAATCCCAGACTGGAAGTAAGGTTTCCTTGAAATGAAGTTATTGCACTGAAAACACGACCTTCATCCCAACTTCCATACAGTTCTAGGGAAGAAATGCTGGCTCTGATCCACACTGCAGCCAGTACAAGACCCTTTGTTTGCAAGACAAACAGCAGTAAGAAGACTGAATGATATCTGTTTACCACTACAGCTCGGTTTCTGCACCAGGAATACATGATTCCTTAAAACTTCCCATCAACACATTAAAAAAATAAATACCTCCCTTTTGCTGTTTGAGAGCACATAGACAAAGTGATCCTGAAAAATATTAAAGCCCAGCCACTAACCCACATGCAAACCACAGTAATTTCCTCCCCTATTTATAGGAGGTGCTGTGGTGTTTGTTAAGCCTACATGCCTTTCTGCTGCTCCAAATTCTTGTCCTGAGTGTCCCACAACTTCCCCAGACATGGGAAGATGAAAGTCTGGTGTATCCACCCACAGGTTCCTCAACTCTCTTCCTTTCAGCATGTTTCAGCTTTGCTACATTCATACATCTATAATGTAGCATAGACAACTCATACACTTTGGGTTTTGTTTATCATCTTACAAATGTAAGTGGTATGTTTTTTACCCCTTTTACGAGGGGTAACATTCAGCACTTGCAAAGGCACCCACATGAATAAGAATAATCTGTAATACCTAGGAGGGCAGGTACTAACCTCCCATAATCTGCAAGAAGCCACATGTTAAACTCTAAAAATCATGCCCTAAACAAGAAGCAAGTAAGAAATAAAAAAGGAAAAATATCTGTTTTTCTATAAACAAACCGTACTAGCAGAGATAGCCCTACTCAGGTTTATTCACCTAAGTCTTCTTTTCAGAAGCGTGCAGGAGCGGAAACTGGCCTTGATGCATTGACCTTCACCCAGTTATCAAGGACTATGCCAACATTTTTCAGGTTTTTTTAAAAACCCAATGCTGCGATGCTCTCCAATTGTTCTTGTCCCAGAGCCTGTGCTCCATACAAGCACATCCTCTCTTACCCACAGTATTTTCTGCATGCAGCTGGAACTAATCACCAGAATTACAGGCTTTTGTTTAGACAAATATCTACAGTATGAAAACACAGAGGTTTAGGGGGGAAAAAAAACCCCTGAAACAGATTTTATACAGAGGACAAGCTATAGAATAATGTATAATAGATTATATAAAAGCCAGCCAACTCTTATCTGCAGCAAAGGAAGACAGGGATACTCCCCTCAGCAGAACAACCCACACAGGATGATGATGGGAGGACAGGTTCTCACCTAAGTAATTTTTCACGGAGCCAGTGGGGTCCTTGTCATGTCATTTTTGGCACTGGAACACGGTTGATAAGCACTGATGGTCGCACATGGTTCTGCAGTACTAGACTTCACTTGACAAGGCTTATTAGCACTGGCTTGGAGCCTGACAGACCCAAGCTGTCTCTAATGCTCAGTTTGGGCCAATTTGCCTGATGCTCTCCAACACAGGGAACAAGGCAGACAGGCTGGATCTGGCTCTGCAAAGAGCTCCCTCAGGTTTGGCACCACCAGCTTGGGACTGTACCACATGGAAGTGAAAACACTTCTTTTCCCCACATCCTTTGATGGATTTGGGAAGACACAGATTTGGTTCAGCTTTCTAAGCTGATACACCTGGCTGGGAGTGAGCTGATTCTTCACAGCTCAGCTCACATGGGACTCTGCAAAGGGAAAAGAGGATAGTAGAAGGCCTCCTTCCCTCTGAGATCTGCTGAATTTCCATACAATGAGCAAAGTTAAATCTCCATTTATTGGTGCTATTTTTTTTTTTTACGTCCCCCAAGTCTCCTCATCTGTGCTGCTCGCCTTTCACGCACTCTAATATGGATATGGACACTTTGAACTGAAAGATTCATTTGAAAAAAAGAGTGGACATTACCTAAGTGTCTTGATGGCCTTGTCTCTGCCACCTCTCTGAGCCAGAGTTACCAGACACAAACACCAGCTCCCACATTCTGCAGGACCCTGTAAGCTGTATTAATAGAGTGCACTGAAATGCAAAGGATGAAGACCACTGTACTTAAAACAAGGACTGCAACACCTCTGTCCTATCTCCCTAAACACTGCCTGTAACTACTGCACAAACATCACCCCTACGAAGATTCCTATGTTCTGCCTTAGAAGAATCATGGAATCATTTGGGTTAGAAGCATCCTTAAAGATCATCTGGTTACAGCTTTCACTAACCCAGGTTGCACCAAGCCCCCTCCAACCTGGCCCTGAACACTTTCAGGAATGGGGCAGCCACAGCTTCTCTGGGAAACAACATTATTTTTATAGTCAGACAACAAAGAGCTCTGTAACTATGTGCACCTGATAAAAGCAAGCCATAGGCATAATTCTCATTTTTCTCACATGAGAAAAACTGCTGGGGATGCCCAGCTGTGACTCTGCAGGTCTGATGAGTGGGGGTGTCAGTCCCACCAACCACAGCCTCCTGAATGAGCAAGTGGAGTAACATCAGAGGAGGCAGCACAGACCAAATGTGTCCTTCCAGATCTGTCCAGCATTCCTGACCCAGCACATGCCCCCTGCATGCCTCAGGTTTTAACTTGATCCAGCTTCCATAAGCAACATGCATCCCACTATCCAACAGAGCAGCACTTTATCTTCATTGAGAATAATGACTTGAAGTGACTTTTTTAGCTGCAACGTCCTGGAACTGGTTATAGATTCCAGTCCTGAATGAAATTCAGTTCTTACAACACACTTGTGGAACATTAAATTATAGCAATTGTCAAAATTTCCTCATTATTTATACTCCAGACAGCTGCTGTAGCTACAACAAGCAGCAACCACCCTCTTCAAAGCAGCAAAAAGGAGCAATGATAAATCTTCCTGATGGCTTGCTTTTTACAGAGCACTTGCTCCATGGTTTCAACAAGATTGATAACTTCCAAGATACAACAAAGCCAAGAGAAAAGAGCAGAACGGAGTGTGAGTTTTGACTTAAGATGTCAAACTCTCCTTAAATCTTTATTTCATTTTACTACATGAGTGGCTGTGGTCATGTTGAAGTCAGGAAAGTAGGGGCAGACAGGAACACTCTTAAAAAACATTAAAAAAGCTTCCGAGAGAGAACAGGTATCCAAGCATCATAAAGAAAGCATTTGCAATGCCAAAGGAAGATAATAGAATTTATGTTGCAAAATTACTTTTTCTCAAGATACAGAAGGAAGTAACCTTGTTTGAAGTATCATACATTTTAAAAGCTCTTCATTTAAATTAATTTTAAAAACAAGTTTTTTATTATTTGTGTTCTTCATAAAATTCTGCTGTACCTTTAGCTTCAGCAATATTCACAGCAAATATACTCCTGAGATATTGTATACTTTTCACTTTCCTGGACTGATTTTTGGTTCTCCAGGTTTGAATATTAAATACAAGCAAGACACAAACCAACTTCTTATCTGTTAACAAATTGCATCTTGAATTTTATGAATTTTTTTCATTTCATTCATATTGTTCATTTACTTTGTTTAATTTCAAAAGATACAGAGTCTTAATCATACTTTCAAACATCTAATTCTTTATTTCCATATATTTGTTTAATTATGTGATATTTCAGAAATATAAAGTAGCAATGTAAAAATAATCTCAATTGTAAATATGTGGTAAATTATAAGACCTGATTCAACTACTGTGGAGTACAATGGGGCAAGAACTGTAATATTAATGTTCTGAAGATTGTACTTTTAGTCAACTACTGTGAAAAATTAATTAAAAATTGTTACTGAAATTAATTAAAAATTGTTACTAGAACTCTCAGACATTGAAGTCCCACCCTGTCACTCAGCCACTCACACACAAACAACAGACCACTTTACTACTTACCATTTGAGACCTATTTTTTGGGCAGCCATTGATGTCTTCAATCTTTTCATTTGCTGAAAGGCAAAAAAAAAAGAGGCAATACAGCAAAAAACCTAAACCAAGGGCATTATTCCAATAATTTCCTGAGCACCTGCTAACAGCTCAGTAAAGGGGTTTTGGACTGTAGCTATCCAGTCCAAGTGAATGTGTGAAACACTGAGAGCCACAAAAAGAAAAAAAAGCAGCTGGAGTTGTGCCTCCAGAGACAGCTGGGGCAGAAGCCAACTGTTCTGACAACTCCTTGTACAGTGGCAGTGAATTGCTTTAACCTACAAGAAGGAATTGTACAGTGGCAGGGAATTCCTTTAAACTACAAGAAGGATGTGAGTTCTGGAAGCTGAATCACTGCTGGGTGGAAAAGTGAGAACCACACATATAGAGATGTTAGCATGGCAGGTGGTTTGCTTGCAGAGTGAATACAGGTTTTAATCAAAATAGGAAATTTATGATCTATAACTAATAACTTTTTTTTCCCTTCTCTTTTAAAGCACAAATCATGAAACAACATTTCAAGATTCTTGACCATGGCTCACGTGCCATGCTAACATAGCCAACCTGCAGAAGAGCACGGTTTCCATCTTTAAGGTCAGAGGTAAAACAGTGAAATCCCTGAGGTGGATAATGTTTGCCTTAGAGTCTGAGTTTGCTCTCCTACACCTTTCAGCCTGGGATGCCGAAATGACTTTGTGTTTGAAGAACCAGTTACAACCAAAGTTCCCACAGCTTTTTCACTGTAATAAAGGCAGGCACCCACATCCCATTTGATTCATGCATAAAAGCTGTATTTTGTAGCAGTCCCATGTATTCTCAGGATACCCGTCAGAACTCCATCCACTTCATAGATTCTCTGTTAGGAGGACCACATTTGACATGATATTCCAGTAGCAGTCATAGCCATGAGAAACAAAGCAGTAACACAGCTTCACTCCTGCCTGATAGCTCCCATTTTACACACCCATGACACAGCACACAATGCAATGGGAAATTGATGCTAATCTGAAAGAGACTGCAGCTGAACTCAGTGTGCTCCCCAGAATGGTCCATCAGCCTCTACACATTAAAAGCACACATTGCTTCCAGGAATGCCATCTCGGATTTGGCCACAGAGAAACAAAGATTAATTTATTAAATCCCATTTTCCAAGTCCTGTGCACCTATCTTGTAATATCAAATTTATAACACTTGTAAAAATTGATAGCTGTATTTCTATAAATAGGCACCATTCATAACTACTTGAAAGCAGACTAATGAGCTTGTGAAGGAGCTATCTCTTGTTTGGGACACATGTACAGAGATACCTCCAAGAACCCAGATCACACCCAGGGGTCGGCATCCATGGATTTAATCACAGCTACTATGTTTATATGGCATTACTAAGGCATATAGTACTTACATATTCTTTTACAGGCTCATAAATTTTGAACTGAAATGAACCAGAATGATGTGAATGCATTTTAATTGACTTGCAAATAGCTGCTTTTGCACATAGCACACCATAACATTAAAAAACCCCACTCCAGCACTGCATATCAAAGCTTTCTTACTATGTAGTTAGGAAAAAAGCTTGGATTTTGCAGGCTACAGAAAAAGCTGCTTCTAACTGTGAAAGCCCTCCTCATCTTTGTGACAATGAGATGCAGTTGCCTAAAGCCATACACAGCAGAAACAAATTACTTTTCTGCACTATTAATTTGCTGGATTAAACTCAGAATGTTTAAATATGACCTTTCTTCCAGATGAAAAAGGTTCTTCGAAAAAGAAATCCTTCCCCCCGCCATACTTCAAATTTTGAAACCTTGTAGACCTTATCTTAAATATTAGCCAAAAGGCAGCTATAAAAAAAACCGCAAAGGTGATGAAAGCAATAATTGCTTATGCATTTTAGAAGGAATAATTTGAATTTCATAAGGATTTTCACAAGTCAATACTCAAAGAGCTACATTTTAATATTTGGTAGAAGGAACCAAGTCCACATTTTGATGGTGGTATTCTTGCTCACATGTTCTCATGCAGAAGCTTCCTACAACTGTTAAGGCAGGGTAGCCAGACAGGCATGAAATGAATCAACACCTAACACTCCTGGGTTTCCAAAAACCTTTCCTATTAAATGAAAGGGACATAGAAAGGAGCAGAGAGATAAACCCTTTTTTAACATATCCCAGCAGAATCACTGGAAGATGTTTCACATTTTCATCCCAGAAGAAGGGCTTGCAGATCCCTACCTCAGACCCAGAACTAGCTCCTTTACAGCATCTCAAACATACATAATAAATATGCATGCACTGCTGTCCTGTTCCTTCATTGCTGGCTTCTTAATTTGCATCTCAAATCTGTCAGTTTGCTCCTAACAATGGTTGTCCTAATTCCCATTAGCAGGCTTTCCCATTCCATCCATCTCCACCGGCCCATGCATGTGTTTTGTGGCATCCCCAGCACCAGATGGATGAGCCTCTGAAGGAACTAATGAAGGATCCAGGCCCAAGGGAAGAGGGACAATATGCAGCTCTACACAAAGAAAATTGTTCAGAACTTTCATTATCCACGAGCATAAATGCACTAATTTAAGAGAACTAAAGGCTTTAGATAAAATAACTGAGCCTGCACTTGGAGATTTGTCCGAATGGTAAGTGATTTTCCTCATCTGAAAACTCGTTATGAAAGATTTCTTTTTCTGCCACACAAAAATTACACCCTTTTTCCTTTCCCAGCTGTATATATGGATCTCCCAAATCCAACTGGAGGCAGGAGGTTCAACACAGGAGGCAGTATCACTGTGAATTATATTCAGACCAGTACCCAAGAGGTATTAGAAATGGTGAGGGCTAACAGCATCCTAGCAGAAAACAAGTACCTCATGAGTTGTTTGTTTTTAACATTCAGCCATGTGGAGTAATACTGCTGTGTCAGCAGATCTTATCAGCAACATCCAATATTTCTCCACTGTAAGACAAGGCTTTTTCAAATTAATTACAAAAGCCTCTGAAAGAAAATGATCTACACAATTCCATGCAGTTTGATGGATGCCCCCCATGCACTCTCTGTTGGTGTAGAAGATAAAAACAGGGATTGTCTGACCGAGCTGGTGGATACTCGGCACGAACACAGAAAGTCACTCACCTACAACTTGAATTATTTCAGCTAGCAGGACTCCATCAGTCACATCTTGCTGTAGATCCTTTATCAATCTCTTGTGACCAGATTTTGCTAGATAGTGATTAGCCCAATCCGTATAAATCTGTTAGGAGACAGAGAAACAAAAACAAACTGTTACTCAACCTGAAAAGTGAGAAGTCTTTGTTTCTCCCAGTAGTCAAAAGGCTGGTTTCAGACCACTGCCTTTTTCTTTCCTCTCTTCGACACAAGTCAACAGCATTAAAATTCAACGCCTTGTGCAGATCAAGTGTTCAGCTTACTGCAGAGTATGAATTTTTCTATTCAGCAACCTGACATCAAAGCCCAGGGTAGATGACAGCGAGATCCTGGACATATTACAGCTTGAATGGACCATGAGGAGGTCAGTGGAATATTCTACAGCAGCAGTGAGTGCGCACAAGATATTTCAATTTCCATCCAAGCTTTTTTTTTTTTTTTTAATTTTTCCTTTGACATTTTTTCTTCATAGCTGTTATTGAGAAAGTTTTGAAGGTTCTTTTCCCAAAAATGCTTCTGGTAGATATTAGCCATACAGCAGTTTCATTTTGAGGAAACTCCTTCACTGTATTACCAAAAAAATTTGTAAAGGTCCTAAATAACACCAATTTAAATAAATTCCATCTCACAGGTTAAACAGGCCCATTAAATCACTTTTGATCTATTATGCAAACTTCCAGCTGTTGGAATTTATTTCAAAATGTATTACCTGAAAACTAGGCACACCAAGCAGCCAAAATCTCCCTTTAATTTGCATTAAGTACTGCTCATCATATGCCAGCACAACTTATTCAAGATCTCCAGAAAACCTATAAAAACTTTTCACGCTAGGTTATCAAAAAGAAGCTAAATTACTTCATTATGAATTTCAGCTTATGAATTAAATAACAATATTCTTTGCATAGGACAATATTCTGAATTAAGAATTTGTAAAATTACCTATTATGTTCCCAAAAATAGGGTAAAAACAATTAAATATCAGGATTTTACCTTCTAAATATATAAATATTAATGTCCACTCCTACTCTGAAGAGAGTCTAGAATATTGGAAACACATTCATCCCAACCCAGTCTATCAGTAAGCAGATGTAGATTCCATGTGCTCCCTGGAGCCATCCCAACCCTCACAGACCCTACAAAGAAAGCCCTGTGGGGATGACAAATGCCTCAACACCAGGCTGTGAATCACTGACCCAGAGGGAACAACAGTATTGAGTCCCCAAAAACCCAGGGAAAGCCCTCCCTGTGCACTGCCCAGGAAATGCGGGTTTCCTTCACAGCTACTGAGAGATGGAAAGAAAAGAGCACAAGGAGAGGTATGGCTCTCCAGGCTGAACAACTGCAGCTTCAGGAGAGGTGCTGCAGCCCTCTGATCATCTCCATGGACGTGCTTTGCACTCCACAGCTCCACACCCGCTGTATCCCAGGGGCCCTGGGGCGGAGCACTGCAGATACCCACAGCTCCTCATTTCAGAAGCACCTCCAGCCTTGCATTTCCAGTGTGGTCATGATGTCCTCCTTCACAGGAACCAAAAGGCAGCTACCAAATCTAGGGGACAAGTATTTGCCGCAAGACAGAGGAACCTGGATGTAATACAAGGATTGTAATTTCATACTCCTCTTGCACTTGCTGATTCAATGTTAATGTGATAAAATGAAGAGCAGAGGTTTTGACTACAGCTGTTTTTGTTATAAAGTCTTCATTTGTGTTTTTTTTAACCTGTAAAACACAGCTGGTAGCAGCCATGAACAAATCACTTAAAATCTGAACGATATGCCCTTATTTTCCACCCTTTATCCTTTACTTTCCCCTTCGGAGCAGCAGGATGTGCATTTCCTATGCCAACAGTGTCATGGCTTGAACAGAAAAACATGCTGGAACACCCCCATAATAAAAAAGCCCCAGAGCTGAAAAACATCTCAGTGAAATAAAGGCTGAGTACACCAGTGATTTCCCCAGATGAACGAGAAAAGAAAAGGGACAAAAAACCCACGCTGCACAAACCAGACATTGTGTTCCTTAGCTAGTTTTACAAGAAAACATTTTCCATAACAGGAAAATATTTTAAAAGATTCAACGACTTCAAGGAACTGCTTTTCTGCCATATGGTTTTCGCTTTCTTATCTAGGAGTGAAAACATATGAGGAAACAGGTTATAAACCATTTACTTTGCAAGTCCAAGGGTCCAGACCCCCCCCCCTCACCTGCCATCCCTTCAATTCAGCTGACAAGAAACTTATCAAACACAATAACCATGTTTCCTTTAATGGGAGGGCTGCAATGAATGTCCTAATTAATCACTGAAGGACTTCCAGAAAATTTAAGATTATACTTCAATGCACCAGTTCCATCCTGGATCATTTCCATGATGCAGATCAACATCCAGTCAGACAAATCCTTGGACCAGCCCTACAGTTAAAACAGGAGCAGACCCCTCTTGGCAGAGCCTAAAATCACAGCACGACCTTCAGAGCTAGTTAGGATTGATTTTCAGTCAAATAACGGCATGAGAATGCTTGCCTGGCATTGCAAAACTGCTATCCTGTACCTGCTTCCTACTGCCCTAATTCCAGTTGCACCCAGGAACACCAGATTATATTCTTATATTCATATAATCAAACAGAATTGCATCAAAGAAATCCTGAACTCCCTTAATTCCTCCTGGTAAAGGAAACAACTTGAAAAACCCCAAATACCTGCTGCCTGATTCACTGCCTATGATAACATAAAGAAATTCCCTCTGATAGCAAATTATTCTTGTAAATCCCACTTTGGGTGCTGAAGTCAGCCTGCTACAAGCAGAGCTTTTATGGTTATTATGAAATGCACACCAGTATGGAGGAACTATTTGGTTCTGGGGTATTTAAGGGTGTGGAATATTATTTCATCCCACTAGTTAATTAGGAGAGCATTTCACAGGAAAATACAGATATAATAAACCTGTGTTTCTCTATATGTAACATGCAAACTATTTTTTAACTGCCTGGGCTATATATTTACAAGCTCTGAAGCATTCCTAGGCATACAATATTACCCAGGAGCTACTGTAGTAGCTCCTTTTGGTTACCACTGATTTTTATGGCATATATTAAGCAAATCATTGAAACTTTCCAGGATGTTTTTGAAACCTGCTTGTTACAAGTCTTTGTAAGGTACTACACAAACAGATTTCTAATGTTTCTTTTCCTTTTCCATACAAACAAGTGGAAAGGAAATATAATTGCACAATGGCTGCTATTTCTACACACATGAAATACATTTCAAAACACAGTGTTTTCAAATGTTCAAAGCCAGGCAAGTAATTGGAAAAACAATAATAAAAGAAGTAAGAAAACACTGCTGAGAAACTTTCCATTTCCCTATCTCTGCCCATTAATTATGAGTGTTCCTCAGGTATTTTCAACAAATAGTAAGGAAGTCATGTTTGAATATTCATGTGAAATTTTGAATATTCATGTGAAGATTACCTGAACAGTTGTCTAATTAAAAATATAAAAAAGTTGTGATATGAAATATTCAACCCACTACAACCCAGGAGATATTGCCTTATTATATACGCCAGTATGGACTTTTAAAACTTTACAGTGATTTCACACAGTATGAAAATCACTGGAGGCAGCTTCCTTACAAAAATCAAGTGAACATGGTGCTTTGGGCATTATCACCACCAGCAGGTCTTTGTGTCCAAGGCAGGTTAATGTTTAACTCAGGTCTAAGTCCAAGTCCCAGCTTTTGCTGAAGGTGGACTCAGCTGTTTGGTAGCTTTTTTTCCCTCTGTAGTGTATGATCTTAGGAATCCAATTATCTGGGAACAAATTAAAAACTTATGTGAAAGATCTTTTTCTTCTCACTTTTTCTCTGCCCCTTTGATCCAACAGATTTGAAATAAGAGCATTACAGTTAAGTATCAATTTTGGAAATATTCAGTACATTGAGTCATAGCTAAACCACTAAAATGTAGCAAAAAACCCCTTGAGGTTTGGGGCAAAAAGAATCCAAATTCTAAAGATTTTGAAATCTGTCTGTAAAGAAAAGGCCTGAACACTGTCTTCCACCAACAAGATTGAAGAATTTTGAAATTTAGTAGGGTTTCTTCCCACTGTCCTTTTCTTAGCCTCACACCTGCTTCTTTAAAGCACGTTTCAGATGAGAGAAGAGCCTTGCTTTCCAGCCAGGAGACCCCTGAAATTCTCTGGCACTGCAAGGCTCCTACAGCATTTCTGTCTGTGCTGAGAGAGCACATCCACCACAGCCCAGCACGCCTGAGCCCACCTGCCCTGTATCTGAACACTGAATCAGTACAAAAGGTGCCTTTTGCAGAGCTGCTTGGTTGTTCAAGCCATCCCCAAGCACCTGAAGAAGGCTGGGGAACAGAACTGACCAGCAAAGTCAGGATACAAAGCATTAATAAAGTCATGGGAGCACTGAATCCAGGAAGATCCTTTAGGGACCCAGTATATCCCTGGGACTGCAATTAGGTTAATGGGTCAGGTATTATCAGTACTCCAGGGTCTCCTTTACATGGAAATTACCTGATGTTTTTGCCTGTGAGTCAGTATTCTGAAATACACTTCATGAAAAGCAAAGGATTCACACAAAACTGCTTGAAAAGAATGTCTCTCTTCCAGGCAAGTAGAAAATATGCCCGTATCTCTTCCTTGTTTCTCATTTCCATACACACACACAAATCTAATCATAATCAATGCCCAAGTAAATTTTCAAATCTTTCTCTCCTTCCCTTACCATGTCATTTCTGAACTAATCAGACTCTGATTGTTTTCTCCCAAGAATTATCATGAATCAGGCTCTCATGAATCTGGTAACAGCTGAAGAATATCTTTTTGACATCATGCAGCATAATTAGAGCAGAGCAAGGCTTTTTTTCATGATTGAATAGCAGAGTTAGTCACACCGATGAGCCCCCATTCCAGATGAGCCACCACAATGCAGTGCCTGTGCTGCTGCTGCTCACCAAACCACACTGCCTGCTGACTTTCACAGGGAAAACAAAACCCACCCCAAAACCTAAAAATAGCCACAACACACTGAGATGACCGGAAGGGGAATTTCTGCAGACCTTACAACACTGCAGGGTTTTGGAAAAGCCCGTGAGATACTCACTGCTGCCCAGTGTCATGGGGCTTGCACATGTGGAGTCACAAAATCCCAATTTTTGAGTGGCAACACTAATTGCAGTCTCGTGTGGATCCATGCTACAGTCCAAAACAGTGATCTCATTAACAGGTATCACACTGCAAAGCCCAGAGCTAAACAGCTAAAGCCAAAGGTTTAGTTGAAAAATTACTCTCTCTGAAGCATCTCTGGCTCCAAGGAAGCACAGGAGGGATAATGGCTATTTTGAAAGTACATAGAGATTATGGCCCTGACAATATTTTGCTGAGTTACTGGCAAAAGAACAAGGAAGCAAATGCTAAAACAAATTTTTTAAAAAATCAAGTTTAACAGCATTTGTCACAGATATTTTTTTAAAGTTTTCTTACAATTTGTGGCCTTAGTTGCCCCTAAATGGTTCTTAAACCCTGTAGAAATATCTAGCTGTACATCTGTACCAAGACACAAATCCCACTAAAAGGGTAATGCTTGACTCTTCCAGAATGAAATAAACTTTGCACTGCCATAAAAAAATATGCATCACGGTTTTTTCCCAAATATAAGTTCTTGCAAAACAAAACAAATGCTTAAAAAGCAGGACACAGGATAGACAACATGTGACCCCATTTCTCTGTGATAACTCTGAGGTGTTAGTGGGCTTTGAGCAAAGAGTTCTGTCTGGTCCTGTTCTTTTGGGACACAGCTGAGGGTACGAGGACAGCAGGACTCAAAGCAAAGGCACACAGTCCTCAGAGGTGCCCTTGAGTGACCAGTGACTCCCAGCCCAGAAGGAAAGGACACAAGAGGCAAGGACTGAATCCATTCTCCTCCCTGCTCCAAGATACTGGAAACATCTGGAAAGCCAGGATGGAGGGCAGGAGCTTTGTTTATTCCATGGTACCAAGCACCGTGGCACCAAAGCCAGCTAATAAAGGGAGGAAATCACCAGAAATCCCAAGTCTGAGGCAGTGATGGGCTGAACTGCAGGTGGATTCCTTCTAGCAGGCAGATGAGACAGCAGAATTACCTTCCTGGAATGTCACATTTGGAGACCAGGCTGGATGGGGCTTTGAGTGACCTGGTCTAGTGGAAAGTGTCCCTGCCCATGGCAGGGGGATGGAACGAGATACTCTTTAAGGTCCCTTCCAACCCAAACCACTCTCTGGTTCTGTGATTTGCAATCAACTAAACACAGCTGTCACACACATATGCACATACACCTACTAATTAGTATCTAACATGATGCCAGTACTCTCAATTACCTAAAGTGCTGGAACTTAGCAACTATTGAGAATTGAGCTACAACCATCTGCAATTCCCATTTGGTTCTCACATTTCTGGGGAAACAGAGTTGTTTTCTTCTTTTTTTTAATTTCTTAAGGCAACTCAACTAAATTATTCAATCTACTCAGATGTGCAAGTATTTGTTGCAACTGCTTTGAATTATTACCCATTGGTGGAGGATATTCTTCTGAATATTCCTCTGTCATTTTACTGGACACTTGTGTACATTAATTAGACTTTGGAAGTTAAATAGATAAATAGGTAATTTAAACACCACTGGAACTACTTATTTCGCTCTCTTTAAAGCCTTATTCCCAACTGAGGAGGGCTTTTCTCATGCATATGACTACTATTCAAAAGCAATGGGCTGACTCACAGCACACAGAGCCAAGCATATGCGTCAATTTTAGCAGGCCTGCAACCTTTCCAGGAATAGAGCCTTGGACCATCCACACTTCAGAGCAGGCACTGAGTGTGTTTAGAGCAAATCTTTGGTGGATACTAAACAAGCATCGTGCTTTCAATTGCCCAGCTGGCACCTTTCCTATTCTTTCCCCACTGAATATTTTACTACATTTAATATAAAAGAGGAGCAAAGAGAAAATTCCTTTTTTTCACCGCAGCTGTAAAGTTTCTGAACCCTGTCACTGACAGGTGTTGCCTGCACAGAGGGCTCGGTATTTCTCACAGAGCAGCATTTTGCTCTGGAGCAGCCTCCAAGGTGAAGCAAGGACAGTGATTGTGCCCTCAATGCTCCCATTATCCATCCACGTTTGCCACACACAAAGCCCTGTAAGCTGGAGCCACGCACACCACGCCAAGCAGGTGGCCAGTCTCTGATTCCCCCTTGCAAAAAAATCCCATGAAGTCCTGAAAAAAATGAGATTGCATTCACACCTACAGCGATTCCTTCACGGATCCCAGAGTGGAGTAAGAGTTTAGTTTGCTGAGCTGATTGAAAAAACCCACTCCAAGACACATTTGACTGCAGTGAAACAACTGAACTGATCTCACACCAACAAATTATCATCTACCTCAGAGAACAAAAGCAGCAAATGCACTATTTTTTTCAGTGTTTTATAAAAAGTCACCTGAAGTGCACAGCAAGTTATTTTCAAATATCACAGTTCTCATACACAAAATATACCTATTTACATCTACTAGCACACACAAACAGCAACAGAAGAGGGCTTATCTGGAATGGTGAGATATATCTACTCCGAAGACAAACCACAGAAAATCCTAAGAAGCTGCCGAAGAAAAGGGAAAAAAAAACAAAACCAAAATAACACTTCTAAGGCTGAAGCTAGTTACTGTTCAACAGCACCACTGCCATAATCCAGGAGCCAAGAGCTGCTTACTGTTTTATAATGGTCACAGGAAAATTTACTTCTCCCACGAACAGGGACCTGGAAGGTCATACTACTTATTGGCATATTTAACGTGCATATATCTGCTGGAGTCCAGCTTGTTCTTGCTTCTCAAGGGGTCCACAGTTAAATGATTATATATATGCTGGCATGTGAAGCTTGAGTGGTTAATTTTAGCTGAAGACACGCATGCACAGTGCTCAGATTTCTGACACAGTCAAACTTTACAAATCCCACCCCTCCTGCAGCTCTTCCCTTCTCTCTATGTCTAACACAGAGTTCCAATGTTTGACATCAATTTCAAACGGGATCAATATATTTTATCATATCAAATAAATTTACAGCAAGAATAAAGTTTGGCAGGTCTTTTGTGTTGGACACTGCAGGCATTAAAAGAATGATCAAAGAAATTGTCGGGGTTTTGCTTGACTTCTTTTGTTGTTGTTTTGGGTTGTTTGAGGTTTTTTACAGAATCAGGAGGCTTTCTACCTATTATAGAGACAACTCCCTTCCTGTAAATGCTCCTAACATCTATGGAAATTTATGCTCTGAAAGGCTTTTTGCACGACAAAAGCCGCCAGGTACACCTCTTTTTAGAACTTCAGAGTATATTGGAAGGTTTTACCCATCACAAATGCAAAATAAAAAACATCACAGTGAATGAGATCTGTGATGGACACACACGACCTGGTGCAGCAAGGGCTGCCTGCCCTCTGGCAAGACCCCACCATGTGCAAGTCAGTCCTAATTCCATGGTCTGATCACTGTTGTTGCCATTCCTTAAAAATACAGAGAATTGGCACTTGTAAGATGCTTGGCTGGAATTCTTTATATTAAAAAAAACACAGCCGATGTTGCCAAGGTAAGAAGCGATGGCTGCTTCACCTCTCCTGTTGCCAAGCTGAAGGATAGAAGTCTGACATTTTCACTGTTGATTTTTCAAAAGGCACACTCCTGCCAGAGTCAGATCCATGGGGCTCTTTTAACTGCTCCATGAAAAGCAAACAGCCTGGGAGCCACAGTGTCTCCACATCAGCTCTCCCCCAGCAAAGCCCCCTCACCGTGGCAGAGGTGGCTGTTTGTTTTGGGGAGGTGGGGGATGAGAGGGGCTTTGATGGAGTTTGAGGAGAACATGATGTGCTGTGACATGAAATAGCTGCTTTACCCAAACAGCTCCGAGGGCTGAGGCTCTGATGTGCTCAGGACTGTGCTGTGAGCAACAGCTCTGCTAATGCAGACAGGCTGAGTGGGAGAAGGGAGGAAGTTTGCACGTGTTCTCCCCAAAACCCTGACCACTGAAGATGGGAGAAGGCTCTAACTCCAGGATGCTACAGCCTTACAGCTTCTGCTGTAAGCACCCAACACTCAATGTGATCAGTTCCCAAAACTCCATGTAGTCTTGGCTTGTGAGACTAAAGTCTTCTAAACTTTTCTAATAAAGACAGATTAATTTTCTCTATTTGGAAAAGATCTGAGAGACTGTTCCTAACAGCTGCTGTAATTTCATTGGTATTTTTCACCTGGGGTCACAAATCTTCTGTGTTTACAGTATCATCTCCTCTGGGCAGAAAGCCATGGCTGCAGGAGGGATCAGAAAAGATGAACCATCACTGCTGGATAGGACTCTGAGAAACAAAGGGCAAGGAAAAGATTCCAGGAAACAATAATCTGAAGAGGGCTGGAAATGGAACCTGATTTGCCATGTAGCTTTTTAAGAACAAACTCACTCCTCTATTCCATTTTCCGCTGATTGCTTAGAAGATTAATTCGTCAAAACAACTTTCACAGATGTGAAGCCACTCCAAGTAAAAGTAAAATTGGTTTCTAAGGCATGTGATATTAAACCCTTTCAACTCCTAGCAGTGTATGAAGATGAAAGTTATCTGATCCAAACACTGAGGCCAGGAAACATTGCAAAAGCTTTGCTTAATTTTTAACAAAATCAGTTTGCTGTGGGGATTAAGGAATTACAGAAATTGGCCTTGGTCTCACAGCAAATCCTAGCCCTTTTTTAGCCAAGAAGGACGAGCCAACATTCCCTTTTGGGTCTGCTTAGTGCTTGATGGACAAAAATGAGACTTCAAAACCAGGGCCTGGGTAGGATCAGTCCATATCAACACTGCAGTCACCAGCCAAATATCCTCCTCTCCCACAAACAGAGCACCCAATGCCACTCAAAAAAGAGTAAGTCAACTGCACTTCCTTCCTCACTCCATAGAATGTAATTTAGTTCAGTGTCCAAGGCTTTTCACGAGAGGCAATGCCTCTGGGGCCGCTAGAAGCTGGCGAGAGGCAGCACTCTCTGACACCTGGAAGGACATAAAGCAACCGGCCACAACACATGGATGGAAAAACCACTGCAGCTGAGTTAGCAAGGCCTACAACCTATTCATCACTTTATCTGCCAAGCAAGATCAATGCAAAATCTGGAGATGGAGATGGAAAAGGAAGAAACAAGACCCAAACTTGAGCAAGGACTTGACCACATGATTGCTTCAAGCATGTCCTCAGATCTCAGCTACTGAGTGCACATTTAACTCCTCTGATACTTTACTGAACAGTACTGAACAGTACTTTAGCTGGTAGTTAAAGAAATATGTATTAATTCTATTATTTCTAAAGCTTATTGATGGTAAGAGTAAAACTGAGAAGGAACCATTTACCTTTCTAAAGACTTTTTAAAATTCTGCCCATATTTCTACACACCTCCAGCTTCTGGGTACTGTCAGAAATAGGACAGTTGGATAGACAAATCCTAGGTGTGACTTACTTTTGACCTACTTTAAGCTGCATTTTTAAGATAGTGAAAAATATTTTGTGACAGCTGAGCATTAATTTGTGTGGCAGAGATTCCATCCCAAAAAAACACCAAAATACCAAGAATCTCAGAAGGTTCCAGCTTTTCCCATTAGAGCCACATTATCCCAAGAGCTCATCTTCCTCCTAGCCATCAAAATAAAGACCCATCTTTCAGAAAACTTCAGATAGCCTAAAAAAAAAAAACTAAAGAAGTGCCAGATCTCCAGCATTTTTAAAATCTGGTCCTCACTTTTCAGTAGTGAAAAAGGAAATATTCATAAATATTTGTATCAACATACAGATGAGAGGAGGCAGCCTATACAGGTGTCCGGTTGTAAAAGTTTTGTTAATGAGATCATGAGGTAAAATTCTTGCATTTGAATATATTAACTACTATCTATACATAGGTGGAAGCACTGGTTTTGTTATGTCATTCACTATATTGCCACAGCCCAAAAATCAGACTACAGAAAAAAGCTTCCTGCATACCTGGGATAACGAGGGGTTCACCATATTTTACAGGAAATGAGGTAATCTTTATAATTTGTTCCTGCTAAGCACTTACAAGTTGTTTCTTTTTTCCTTCCCCAAACAAAAAACCAAAATGCTGAATTAATTTCCACAAACATAACAAACCTAATCTAATGGTCTTGCAGTTGGCCATCTGTTTCACAGATAGAAATCTAACTGAATCTCCCACTGGCTGATAACTTTCTAAATTACATTAAATTGTCAATGCTGACCCTGCTTCCAGCTTAGTTTCTCATGCTTCCATTTAGGAGGCTGGGAGTGATTTCTGTATCATGATCTATATGCCTATTAGACAGAAGAAAATTGGCAATAGATAAAGCTACACATCTGGCACTAGATCAGATTTGAAAGGGCAGAGAAAGGCAATGTCCCCAGCTGTGATGCAGACTAAGGGAATACAGGAGAAAAGCTCTAGAATGCAGATGTTATAGAAAAAATTTTAGTTCCCCCTTCTCCACTACAGTCTGTGTCACAAAGACCTTTTCAATCAAATGTACTTGTATATTTATAAATAACTAAGAAATACCCCTCCTAATGAGAAGGACCAAGCCTCTGTACCTAAGTTTAGCTTAGCACTGTATAAACAATTAGTAATTTTATCCCTAAAGGCCACTTACAGGCAGTCTGGCCAAGACCCTGATTAGCAATTCACTGTCTTTGGGATGAAGAATGAGTCCCTGCATGATACAAGAGGAAAATTCTGCTTTTTCATTTCCCACTGACCTTATGCCTTGTTGGGGAAGAAGGGAGGGGGGGTGCTGCTTCCATCAGAGCCAGCTGGTGTGGGCACTGCTGCAGGCAGGATGCTCATAGACTCAGAAAACCACTGGCCTGATCTGTGCTGGCAAATCCTGTGCTCCTAATTAGAGAGATTCACTAAAATGACACCAGCCTGTGCTTTCATTGATCTGGCAATTAAAATCAGTGCTGTAGGGTTTTGTTAAAAATTCTGATACTGAACTTTTAACACCTTCTTTTACATTTTTTAAAAAATCCAGTAAAGTAAAACTTAGAGCAGGCCAGAATTAATAATTTTCAAGTGTATTTCATGGTTGATCAGGAAATGACAGTACAGGCACAATTGCCACAGGTGCAGGAGGTTTCGGAATCTCTGGGTGCCTCCTCACACAGCCATCAGCCACTTAAAGGCCTCCTGTACCTTCCCGAAAAAAAATCATTCAACAAAAAGCAATAATTCTTGCACTGCTCCTGAAGCTTTCTACAGAAAAATATGTATATATATATATAGCACAGTCCTTTTATAGAACTGTCATGAGGCAGATCAACTGTAGGCTTCATCTATTTCCAGCAGAAAGAGTTTTATCATAAAGATATCTAATGGGAATTTCCATTAAACAGCATGACCTACACCAGGCTAAGACTATTATCAGTTCCTTATGATTTTTCTTCATACATCCCTTTTTAAAATGGGAGATGGTTGAAATACTTTTATTATTAATAGTCCTTCAAGAATCATATGGCAGCAAGGAGGCTGATCAAAAGACCTGTGAGCTCTGGAAAATTTAGAAAGCACAAAGCAATAAGAGCAGCCTATCTTCACTGGGCCTCCATTACTCAAATTCAAACGTAATTTTACACACACATACACAGTCCCTTCCTCTGTTTGATATCCTGCCTCTAGTCCTGCTTTCACCTGAACACCTACCCCTAGAAAAGCATTACTCCAGCAAACTTATGTTACTAAAATTCGCTGAGTAAAAGGTTTAGTGAGAAGAAAAAATATATGGAATTTACAGGTAATAAACGCCTGCAACTGATCCTTGTGATCATTTTACTGGGATCCATAGAAATCAAACATTTGACCTTTTTAAATACAGAAAAAAACCAACTTGGTAAATGCTCAGTTTTCCTTCAGATGAGAACATTCATTTTGATCCATGCTATGGATGTGGTCAAATGTTCCTATAGGATGCAGATGAAAGCCCGCCTATGTATCAAAGTAGGCATGGTTTAAAGTAACATAACACAGATAAGACTAGTGGCTTAGCTGCAGATAAAATCAGAGCAATTTGCTGGCAATCACTCGGAGGACAGATCCTGCCACAAGGCTTAGGGACATCAGCAACATCAGCTATTCTTTTCTGCCTGGAGCAAGGGTTGGAGGAATGCAGAACAAAGAACAAGCTGCCTGTTTGAAAAAGAAGAAGAAGGGGGGAAAAAAAGCTAATTATGCACTCCTATAAAATGTTGATTCAGAGATACTAATACTAGGAGGGGGGAAAAAGGAAAAAAGATCTATCAGGATTGGCTGCCTGTTATCCTGATTGAACAACTATTATTTATAGTAATACAGTTACTTACCCGGTTCTTTGTTAACTACAGTTCAAGCTTTGTAATCTTAAAACTTCAGAAATAGGCAAAAAAAATTTTTCAAGGAAAAAAAAAAAGCTGCAGCAGCTGCTACGTTGACATTTTAGGTTACAGGCCACTTTTTGCAAAAGGCGGGCAAAGAGCACCATCTAAAAGCTAAATTGCAACAAATTAATTAAGCTGTGGGTAAACGGTTGAGTTGTGAATGAAAATGGAAACTACTATTAAAACAACCTGAAAGAAAAAGCAGCTCACTGCTTGGATTTGGGGTTGGTTGGTTGTTTTGAGGTTTTTCTGGTTTTGCAAGTGGGTTTTTTTGTCTGGTTTTGTTGATGTTTTATGAACAAAACAATTTTATTGATGAATTTCTTAGAGCTGTCATTTTTGCAGTGTTTGTTTTATACCTTTGGTAATATTTCTGTTGAAAATTTTGTTTATGCAATCCCACAATGATTATGAGGTTACAAATTCATTTTTATCTCCACAGATAACCTTCCCAGATACCTCCTGTAGGTTTTCTCCTGAGCCATCACTGCCGGACTCTTGAGGAGCAAGACTGCTAGGCATCAGCTTTTCACCCGTGGCTGCACCTGGAACTAGAACACGCACAGCAGCCTCAGCAAAATGACAACTCCTTCCATGGAATATAGGCTGTGACACCCTGGGAACATCGGGAGCACAGATCCAGGCAGATGACAATTAGTGGGTCTGGGCCAGCTCTATTTCTCTTAAACATGGGCATCATTTTAAAGAGGTGGGTGACACTTCCAGGCACAAATCAAGGGAGTGCAGGCTTGTCCCCATAAGAGTGACTCTGACACAAAGGCAAATAAAAACATCTTACTGAACTATACTGGAGCTGACAAAGGCAGCAGCTGCTCTGCTTCACAGGGCAAATTTATATCTACAGGAGGTGTTGTGAAAAATGGATCCTTAGGGGAATTACAATCAGCTCATCCTCTCTGCCACAATGCTATCTAAGAGATCCTAAAGAAGAAACCAAGCAAATCAGAGACAATTTGTTTTTAAAACATGAGAAGTTCACAGATTCACTCAGAGTCGCACACAGAGGTATTTCTGAAGAGCATACAGACACACCAGGAACTAACACCTCCCAGCACACACTGTAAAGAATATTAATAAGTTGGAACAGTAGTGCCTTCAAAAGATACAGATCTCTTTATTGTGATTCAGAAGCTCCTAGAGGATTTGAAGGATGGATGTTTTGGCATGAGATCCTCAAACTTCATTTTATTAGCGCATAAGAGAAAAATTTACTACTACTACAACCACACAGCTAGCCAAAGAAATAATTAATGAGTATGAACTAGCTTAAGTAATAACTTGTAAAGATTAGGATTACTTGAAAAATGAGCAATCTTACATACTGAGATATTGAGATTGCACAAAATCAAATAGGTGAAAAAGGCCCCAAGAGTCCATGTGGTATAAAACACAGCATGGAATAATGCTGCTGTTTGGTACACTAAATCAGGCTTCTCCATGGACTAAGGGACTAAGTCTGTGCAGTTTGGTATACTGGCATTTGTCCAGTATTTTGCAAATCAATAATGCAGAAAGTAAGCACTCTGCAATACATACTGAACTAAGCATTTACAGACAATACACTGTATTTAGCACATCTGTTCCTGTATTTCTACACAATCCATTTTTCCTTTCTTTAGTATAACTAGTAGTAAATAGCACATTAAAGTATCTGATGGTCTAAATGAGTTTTTGTAGTGTTTTAAACACTTGCGTCTAGTTAGTGTGACCCTTTATGTTTACTCTTTATATAAACTAGGATGTGACAATGCTTGGATAAGGGATAAGGGTTAGGGGAGGGCTTTGCACATTCTTCATGGACACCTGCTTTGCACTGACAGCATTTTGTTCTCCCAGCTCTCTGCAGATGCTTGTCTCAAAAAGCAAATAACCCAAAGATCAGATTAGCAGCCTGATATTTCCATGAGGGAAGCTAAGACTGGCAGACCTGTAAAAGTACTGAGTAGCCCTGAGACCAGCCTCCATCCCCAAGAAGGATGAAACACAATTAGCATCAGGAAAGCAGATGTCTAACAAAGTAATAAACCATAACTTTCACACAAGGTTAAAAATTTCCCTCTCCTCTCCTCTGTTCGGCAAATGATCCATGGCTCCCAAATGTATCTCTTTGCTGCTTTACACCACCTCGAGACTCCCTCATTCTCTCATCAGTTAATTCATTGGCAATCACTTGTCAGCAAAAAAAAAAAAAAGCAAAACAACAAAGAAGCTCGTTGAGCAAAAGTCAGAGATCATTAAATTAACCAGTCAAAGATCAGCAATGAACAGCTGACACCAAATTGAACCCAACACATGGCCCCATTCACATTATTGTTTAACACACATAGCCAATCACTCTGCCTTCAAAATGACATTAAAGGATCTTTATTTCATCAAACAAAAATATTTGCTTGCGGATGAATAGTCAGCCTAACATTAAGTACATCATAAAAAGTAAGCCATTGCTTTCATGCAGTACCTTCGGATTAAAGGTACTGTTTTACCTCTGAGTACAAACTAAATTATTAAGCATTTTTATTAAGCATTTTCTCTTTAGCTCAAAGAGACCCGAAGTATATTTCTGTGTACTTCTATTTGTGTACCAAGTGTATAATATTACAGGAAGGCCTCCCAAGCACCCACTCAAGACTGTATGAAATTTCTTGCCTGCTTGGTGGAGTCACCTTACACCCACAGTACACCAAGGGAGGATGTGATCTCCATTGCAGGGCAGCAAAATCTCCCAAGGCCCACAGCTCATGGGGACATCACCTGGCCTTATGAGAACGGGTCCCAGAATGACCCAACAATCAGTAGTACCTTTATGCTGCTTCTCCCAAATCAATGATTTCAGCACCCACCACACGCCTTTCCCCGAGGCCTTTCCCCGAGAGCACACACAATCTTCAGCCTTGCTGAGTAGAAATGGCATTTGGCATGGCACTTGCCGACCCCAGATGGAAAAATCAAATACCACACAACACAAATGCATTAAAGGAAGTGAGAAACCTGATGGCTTTCTCCCCTGGCAGCAAGGGCCATTCTGTGCTGGAGCTGTTAATCAGTTAAGGACAGGTTATATGGGGACAGAGATAGAACTGGATGTGGATGTGAGGGCAAGGAACCTAATGAAATATATCCGTTCTCTCTCAACATAGGAAAAAGCCAACCAGTGAATAAATGCAATATTTTAAACACAGGGTGTTGAAATGACACATGAAAAAAATCATATTTACAAGAGACTAAGGTACCCAGAGTGGCAGGTGTGTTTCCTTTTATGCCTTGAAAAGGACTTTTTCAGCACTGAGTAAATCTCTCTATGTCTGTCACCCCTCCCATGCTTCTCCCAAATCAATGATTTCAGCTTCTCCCATCAGCACCCACCACACGCCTTTCCCCGAGAGCACACACAATCTTCAGCCTTGCTGAGTAGAAATGGCATTTGGCATGGCACTTGCCGACCCCAGATGGAAAAATCAAATACCACACAACACAAATGCATTAAAGGAAGTGAGAAACCTGATGGCTTTCTCCCCTGGCAGCAAGGGCCATTCTGTGCTGGAGCTGTTAATCAGTTAAGGACAGGTTATATGGGGACAGAGATAGAACTGGATGTGGATGTGAGGGCAAGGAACCTAATGAAATATATCCGTTCTCTCTCAACATAGGAAAAAGCCAACCAGTGAATAAATGCAATATTTTAAACACAGGGTGTTGAAATGACACATGAAAAAAATCATATTTACAAGAGACTAAGGTACCCAGAGTGGCAGGTGTGTTTCCTTTTATGCCTTGAAAAGGACTTTTTCAGCACTGAGTAAATCTCTCTATGTCTGTCACCCCTCCCACTCCTTGTCTTATCTAGGTAATAATTCTTAGACATGCTTATACTACACACCTCCAGAACAAGAGTTGCCACTTAAGTTTCAGCAACTCCTCACACAACCTGCCTGTGTCTCAGTAAATCAATGTAGGCAATCCACTCAAAATTTAAATAAAGTTTTTCAAAAGGGCACAAATTTGCCTCTTAAACCCATATTTAGTCACGACAATGTTTCTACAGAAGGCCAGAACAGACTATTTGCTCCCTACAGGCATTTCATCCTCATCAATCCCAGTATCCTGTATTGTGGACCCTCTCCTAATGTAAATGCTTCACTGCAATGTCTTAAACCAAAATCAAACAACAAATATTTCTACCTTCTGAATACTAAGGCATGTATCACAAGAGAACAAAGTAACATCTGTGTGGTTTTGGAAGTCTCTGCCAAAACCAAGCCACAGTCAGGTGAGCCTTTGGAAGTGCTGGTCTCATGCTCTGTACTGAATTCACTGGTATGGAATCCTGATCGCAGATTATTTACCTGCATTTTGGTCATTAAGAAAAAACCTCCCAAGATTTGTTAAGGCAAATCTCTGGATGCAGAGCAGAGAGAAAATCCTTGCCTTACAATGCCCAACTGTTTCACAGGTGATCATTATCACATTCCAGTGTGGGCACAAGGGTGAGATGCCAGAACTCTGACACCACCACTTGAAACAGGATACTCAGGAGTCTCTAGAAGCTTTCTAGTGCTTCATTGTAAAAGCTACTGATGAAAAAAAAAGAGATATACAACTATTGCTTACTTCAGAAGCCTCATTAAACCTTTCCCCACCAAAATCATCCTCTCTCCTTCACTTTAACAGTACTCACCCTGATAAAAATTCTGTAGGGTCGTGATTATTAGACAACAAGATTAGGATGGTTATAATAAAATTAGCAGCTGCACAGATAATCTATAAAGAATTTATGTTTGTCATTTCAAAATAAAAAAGCAGATCCACTACGACAATAAACAAGTGTACTTGAAGTAAGACTTTTCAGACAGAAAGGTAACAGAGAAAACATCTGAGCAGTCACAACCTCACCGCGATGGCCCTAATCGTGAACTATCTGTTAATAAAAGAAGGCAAGTAGTGGTCGCATGAGAGACTTAATCCTTACTCACATGCAAAATTTTTAAATTAAAGATATATTAAAGCCCTTGTGCAACGTGTAATGACCTGGGAAGACTTCACCTGAAATATCTAATCTCATTCTTGCCACCTGTGATCAAGAAGGAAGAATTCAGACCAGAAATGGTACAGAAAATTACCTTGGAAATTAGGAGAAGGTCTTGTGAAAGAAAACTCTTAGAATTATGTTTATTTGAACTTCATAGTAAGTTCTTTGCCCAGAACACTGAGGAGAAGGAACAGAGCAGCCAGCAGACGTGCTGGCAACATCCCCAAAAAGCACACAAACAGGCTGCGAGAGTCAGAGCAGATGAGGCTGAAGGAGAATCAGGGGCATTTTTCCACCAAGAACAAGAGACTGCAAGCCAAGTGGTTTTCAGATTTTATAGCCATGGAAATGGTGAAATTGTTACACTAATCAGAACACTGTAACAGTAAAATCTGACATCGATTAAAACAATAAACGCTCATTCTCACATGCTATTAAATACCATCTGCATTTATCCCTATGTGGGATAAGATCACTGCAGAGCAAGACTTTACACAAAAGCACATACAACGGGGAGTAAAAGAAATAGTAAGGCTTTTAGAAAGGTGTATGGAATTTTTAATCATTCCTCAGTGTCCTATGAAGGAAAGAAGTAAATAAACCAAAATCAAGCTGCAATCCCAAAATGCATCCTGTACCAGAACAGGAATGCTTTTTGAAGGATCACCTACCTCAAATCCCTTTCCAGTCTGTTTACTGCCATAATACCAGCACAGAATTAAATGAGGCCCAAACCTCTACACCTGTATTCTAAATTAAGACAAACGTATTAATCTGGAATATTTCAGAAAGCCTAAACCGAGAAACATACAGCATCTACATATATTTTTAGATTTGCATTTCTGAAACTCCTTATGTAAGGATTTTTAAAATTATATCTTCATTGAAATGTAACATGGATAGTTTGTAACAAAGCAGTTATAATACAGCATTTATTTATCTTGTGATACAGACATATGAATACGCACATTAAGTAATTTCCATGTGTTTGTTTTCAACTTACTTTGATTTCTGTAATGATATCAACTCCTTAAATAACTAATACAATTTAAGATATTTAGATTTTTATAATACTTAAATATCTATGTGTATTGTACAGAAAAAATACACACTGTGCTGGGACCCTGACGTGCATATACACACACACAGTATTTGTATCTGGGAATTTAATTGTGTGATACAAGTGCTATCATAAATGATCCAAGTCACTCCAGGCTCCTGTGTGGAGCCTTCCCTCCTTGAAAGAGAGCCTGTTTCAGTCCCTGCTGTGGTGATTAGAAGCACCCTGCTGTACTTTGATGTCCTAACAGAGAATACTCATATGCCCACATTGCGCCCCCCCCCCCCCCCCTTTTTTTTTTTCCCTTGTTAGGAGTGCCAAGAAAACAGATTTTTCTCTGTCATGGTCAACCCAAGAACCCTTTTTTTCCTTTGCACTGATCTTTTGTAAATGATCCTACACCTGTGTGGGATTGTGGGTGAGGTTTCACCTGCCTCCTGATAGTTTCACTGCTTTCACACCTCCTTATCTCTACTGACACCTGTCAGGAACAGGTCTGCCTTTTCACAGCCTTATGATGCTGCAGGTCACAGATGTGCTGTCCTCTCCCTGACTGATCCTCGGAAAAAGCGGGGTGTACTCTTGCAACAACACACTGTCCGCTCACAGGCTCCTGTGTCAAAAGAATATTTCCTTAGTTGTGTGATTAAACAGAAGTTTGGGGAATGTATGATTACATGCAACAGCATTTTTCAGACATATCCTAACCTATGAAACACTGAATTATACTTTGCTATTTATTTTAATCTCTGCAGAGTGCCAACAACTAAGCCTTCGATCTAGACATCTAACAGCGGGCTAAAGTTCCACACTTTTTGGCTTGGAAAAGGTGGGTAACAGGCTATGATCCGATTCCAACACCAAGTCAATAGTCAGCTGCACGATAATGCTATGATTGTTCCAATAAACTGCTTATAAGCACTAACACAGATGGCAAAAGCTTAGGGAACTGAAGGAATTTTTTCCCCTACTTAATGAAAAGAATTGCTAAGTCAGCTAGCAAAAATAGGCCTGTCATATCGTAACTTTACAAATCTCTTATCAGCCCAGTCAATTCTTCTCTCTCAGTTTTTAAGTTAAGCACTTGAAAATCTCTTCCAGAATGAAGTGTTTCTTCCAAATAAGTACGTCCCCTTTGCTGTATGCCCCACATCAGCCCAGAAGGCACATAAAGATAAGAGAATTAAAATGAAATGTTTAGTAGAAGGAGAAGTCATATGTAAACCAGGACTGAAATTATACACATAGACATAAACCTTTTAACACTCTCTTCACAGAGAAAATTTTGAATTAGCTCACTATTGTCACAACTATTTTACAAGGATAACTTTTTTCCCGCTGTTTTTGCATGAACATGTTTTTAAAATCCAATGGTTTACTCAGCTTAGGGCCTGTAAACTTGTGCAAACCTCAGGTGTTGATCCAGCTGGCACCACTCACCCTGGCACAGGGTTGGGGTGGTGCAGAGCAGGAGTCGTTCCTTCTTCCCTAGCCCATATGGACATGGTCCATCTCCTCCTGCACCTCCTGACCTCCAGCAGGAGTGATTCTCCTGCTCCTTGGATCTCAGGGTCTCCTATGGAGCAAGGGCAAGGATAGGAACACTGAGGGGCTTCCACACCCAGAGCCTGTCTGCTGCTGTGGAAGTAAGAATTTGGTCCTGCTCAAAGGTTACAGCACAAATATAAAGTGCTTATGCAAACACATGCACCTTTTTTTTCTCTCATGTTATTCAACATTTTAAAATCGAAGCAGAAAATAATTATGGGGAGAGAAAAGTAATGAAAGAATTATACTGCTTAATAGTAAGTACCATTCAAATTTTAAACATTGAAAACAGAAAGAATAAAGGTGACAGTGAAAGTTGAGTAGCCTTCAGTTTTCTCCAGCTCTGTATAATCCATAAGTCTGATCTCAAATGAGAAAAGACAAAAGCTACAAAAGTTACAAATAAACTTCATTAAATAAAAACCTAAAAAGCTTAAATTTTTGTGCATCTAAAACCTGTTTTTGAAACACTGTTATATTTCACAATAAAATGCTACAGCCTCTGCTGACATTACTGTGGCTCTTCAGTCAAATTTATTTTACTCCATTCAAAGAAACGAATCTTTCAATACAGGCTTACCTTGGGGTCATTTATTACACCCTGTCAGACACAGAATGTATCATCTTGAGAACACATACATAGGGTTTTCATTCATTAGTTTCTTACGAGCTCAAAAAACCAAACAAACACACACACACACAACCCAAACCAAACCAAACAAACCCAAACCCCCCCCAAAAAACCCCACCAAGAAAACAAAACAAACAAACAAAACCAAACAAACAAACAAAAAAACAAACCAAAAAAAAAGTTTCTTACGAGCTCAAAAAACCAAACAACACACAACCCAAACCAAACCAAACCAACCCAAACCCCCCCCAAAAAAACCCACCAAGAAAACAAAACAAACAAAAACAAACAAACAAAAAAACAAACCAAAAAAAAACCCAAAAAACCAAGACCTCCAATCTAACACAAACCAACCACACACAAAAGAAAGCCTAACTTGGAAAGGTTCTCTACTGCGAGTAACATACTGACAGGTTAGTTAACATGTTTTTACTGATACAATAGCAGGAAAAACCTCATAAAAGGCTGCAGCATTCTCATATTTGTATGCGTTGTATACACACGCTTCAAGGCTGAGGGCTTGTAGGATATGTACGGGGCAATTCAAACTTGGCAGAAAGAAACAGGATCACATGCTTTTTACAACCTCTTGTGAATTCTTAAAGCCATAAAACAGTGAGTGGGAACGATCCTTGTTTTGATTACATTAGAAAAAGGTGTTTGCATTAAGGTGTGAAGCTGACTCAGAACAGTTAAAAAGAAAGAGTGATCTACCCTGAAATATTGTTAGTCTCAAATGTAAAATGGAAATAAAATCAAAATTAAACATTTGTTTTTAGAAACCCAGGAATAAGGAACTCTGAGGTCAAAATAATTTTGTTTATCAGCTGTGCACAAGTCACTCAGGACAAATAGGAGCAAGCTACACAATTCATTGTTTTTGTCCCATGAGTTGGCAACACCTTAGCAAGTCGACATAGTCTATTCAGCAAGAAAATGATCTTGCTTACTGTCTGGCCACTCCTCTGAATGTCCAGAAATAACATCAATATGCTCCAGAGAGACTGGCAAGAGACCTGACATGACTGCCCAGTAAACATACCAACGATGAAAGCAACCTTGTATTTTGCAGCTAATTCAAGACGACAAGATGGCAGCTGAATGGATTGTATAGTGTGTGAAAAAAATTAGGCCACCACCCCCCAAAATTATTCAAGGATAGTATTATGAAAAAAGAGTTACCAACACAGAGTTTCAGCAGAGTTAAATACTTATTCCACGTTGCACACTTATGGCAACATCACAATTTTTATGAACTTATCTAAGTCTTGTAGGATCTGATATTTGGGGATTTTGTGGTAACACCAAACAGATAGATCCTGCTGCCTGAAAAGTCCTCTATTACAAACCTGAAAAAAACCCTGTTTCCATACTCTGAATCTTACCATTTCAACCGCCAATCGATTTCTGCCATCGCCACCCAAAACTCAGCAGAACATATCTGACTTTTGTCGGCATAGTAGCCGACAAAGCTCACCCTAAGCAGTCACTGGCAAACATTTTCTCATTCTTTTTTCCACAGAAACCTCAGTGGACCAAAGGCAGGAGGAGGAGAGAAAGCAGAAAGGCAAGGTCAGAGGTATTTACTTGGACACTCACTTATCTGAGAATTATTTATATATATGTACAAAAATAATATATATATATAAATGAAAGATAGAAATTAGTAAATAATATATAAATAATTCTTAAATACATAAGATATATATTTTATATATTTTTTTATATATAATAAATATCAATATATAAATAAACTATATACATACACACACACACACACATATATATATATATAATTTTAAAGTTTTCTTTCTTTGATCCACTTTATCAAGACTAGCCAAAGCCTCTGGAAGAGTTCTGCACAAAGCTGAGCCAGAATCCTGCCAGGCCCCCCGAGACAGCACCCAGCAAACCACACCAGGCAGGAGGCGGTCCCACAAGGCAAACCTCTGCAATTCCCGAATTACAGGGGCAATAAATGTCTGCTGCTTGACAGGGAATGTGGGTCACGAGCAGGGTATGGGGTGAAGGATTTTATCTTTTCTCCTCCTGCCCAAGAAGTGGGTAAATCCAGTACTTTTATTCCACTCTGAGCATCACGTGGATTTTGTTGGACACCACCAAGTATATGATTCCTCACATCTCCTTTTCTCTGCTTGAATTCATAGCTCAGTTCTCAGGTGCTGGTGCTGCTTGCTTAGCCCACTGGGGCCGGGTTTAAAGGCCAATGTATATGCAAAGACTTTGCAATACACCTGTGTACATAAACTCTTTCTGCTTCCTAAAGAGCTCTTTGCATATGAAAAGCGAGAGAAAGGACTCACTTTAACCTCCCTCCCAAAACACTTGGCTTCAGCTGGAACCAGGCTTGGGCAACCCCCACACAAAGCCGCCAACTTCCACTGCCAGCTCGCAAATTCATTATTCCAGGGGCTACTCATGCGTGAAACATCCGAAACTATCTGATCCATGTGAAGGGCTGCTGCTGTATCCAGAGCTGAAAGCTCCTTCACTAACACGTGTTTATCACCTCATTCCTTGCGAGGAAAATATGTAAAATCAGAGATTGTTACATTACCAGCCGCGCTATAAATTTGATTGCAGAGCCTGATAGGAAGAGCTGCTGGGAACTCCCACACGGACTTCAACAGAGTTTTCACACATAAAGGCTAAAGGATTAGACCTGTTGCAAATCCTGCGGCTTTATTACAAATTTCTCAGGAAAATAAATCTTTCCTCTAAAAACTGCATAGAAATGTAATTTTCTTTGTTTAAATAATCTGCCAGAGACACACAGAAAACAGATTTAAAGCTATCTTAGACAAGCACTGTACTGAGATTCTTTACATCAAATAGCTTAAAAAAAAGAGCTGCTGATGAGAAGTCTAAGTTTTGATCAGAGTTTATATCTTGGTATGGACAGTAATTCAAGCAGACAGGCAGATATGTGGGTTTTCTGAGCTGATTTATGCTGCAGGAATGGAGCAGCCACACACTTTATACTTACAATGTGCAGTGGGGTTTTTTACTTTTCAGGAAAGGGGAAGAAAGAAACGGGGACGAGGGAAAAGGGAAGGGAGAATTTAAAAACAAAAACTATCGAGCAAACAAAACTCCAAATGCTCCCAGGCGACAAAATTATACCAGCAAAACTGAAAGAGAGAAAATTGCTTCCAAGAAGAAAACAATAAGAAAGACAGTAAATAAATGAAGATGAGGGAGAGAGCTACACACATAACTGATGATTCTGTTCTTAGTTTTAAAAAAGCCTAACTACAGAGATGAAACAACAAGCAGACCTAAACAAGCCCAAAATATGACTTAATAAGTAACAAATCCGGCTGCGACTCCATAGAAAAGAGCATCCGCTTGGAGAGCACATCGGTCCAGCACCAGCCCTGCCACCCTAGGTACCCCTGCTCGCTAATGAGAACCGTGCAAGGGGAATTTTCTCTCGATCAGCGGCAGTCCCGGGATGTTCCCGAGGTCCTTACCAGCTTCATGGTGCTGTTGTTCTGCTCCCAGCGCCACAGCATCACGCTCATGGTCCGGCCGGCACCTGCCGCGCCCCGGGGCTGCCCGCGCGTGTCCGCGGCCGCGGCTGGCGGGGTCGGGCCCGGCCATGCCGGGACGCGCGGGCCCGGGCGGTCCCTCCGCGCCGGGGGAGGATCCTCGCACCCCTCGGGGCGGGGGTGACCCCGGCGGGCCCGGCCGGCCCGGCCCGGGGAGGGGTTTAGCACAGAGGCGGGGAACTCGGTGGAAGCTGAGCCCAGAAACACTGGAAAACAGAGATTAACCGAGCGCCAAGCCGCATTTTTGCGAGATGCTTAAGGGTACCGGGCGCATTTTAAAGCAAAACTGCGAATTACAGGGGTTTCTTCCCATTTTGGCAGCCTGGCTCTGTTAAAAGCACAGGTTATGGAGCTGTCATGTTGTATCTGAATTTGGCCCGAGCTGCTTCCACTCAAAACTGGGTTTATACTTAAGTCTGGTAGGGTGGGAAAGGACGAGGCTTGCCCTGAGTGAAAGGGAAGAATATTCTGCCTTAAAAATTATTCAACAGGTGGAGCATCGCAGATTGCCTTCAGGAACATAAACAAGAGGATAGGGAGAGTGTTTAGAATAATCAGTATATCAGAATTTGCCACATCACATTTCAGATACAGCTATTGAAGATCTCTGTAAATGCCAGGCTATTCCATAGGTGATCTCTTGCACCCCTCTGAAAACAGCTCCCCTGTTCCCCTGGAGCACCTTGCCCGGCAAGCAGCCCAAACAAGATACTCGGCTGTGGGAGGATTCATGCCTGCTCTTGCCCAAGGTCCTGTGAAATCACCACTAAATCAGTGGGAACCACACTCCTCACCCTTCTGCTCTGCAGAAGGTGTTACACCTGATAAAGGGCAGGGAAATATGGGGAATTAAAATACCTTTGAAGGAATTCCTCAGGCCACCCTTTTTGCACCCTCCCTCCAAATACAAGTTTTGATTCACATAAAGAGAACTTGGCTGGCTGCAGGAGAAGAGGCAAGAAATTACCACAGGCATAACCCACAGGTAATGGATCCAGAGCCCACTAGCATTTTAATATCATTTTCTAATTGTTAAATCACCATTTTTTAAAAAATTAATGGACCAAATTGTACTCAAAGTGATCACTTTCCTATCTGAAAATTCCCCTTTTTTATGATTTTACTGTCAAGACTGCTTCATGTATCCACTCAGTATGTTGCTCAAGAAATACAACAAACCAGTAAATTGGCATTTGAAATTCTGTAAATACCCTTTTCCATAAGGAAAAAACACACATGCCTTCTTACTGAAGTTGTTTCCTTAACAGTTATGCTTCCACAACTTAAAGATTTAATTTTTTCAGTCTGTAATTGTTCTCTTGTTCTAGTTTATTATTTTAAGTGATAACAAAGAAGGAATAATTATTGAAACAAACAATCATATATTCCTGCACTGTAAAAATAATTGCCCTACCAAGTCTGGTAGCTTGAATAGCTACGTACAGAGAAAGAGCTGCATGTTGAAAGCACTCAAAGACTTTATGCATACAGGTTACCTTTGAACCACAGAAGTAAAATCTGAATCCTCTTCTGAGAATAAAGAACTCTTGCTCTTTTCCTTCGGACCAACATGGACCAAAGCCCTAGCACAGCCAAATCTTCCCAGCCAGCCCTCTACGTAAGCAAGTACCCTGCTGAAAGGTCATTCCTACAACACTCAGAAGAGGAGAAGGTCACAGCCCATTCCAGGGCTTGAAATAAGATGTATGGTCTTCAGGAGGTTCAGAGGCTGAGACAAAAACCTGCTGACAGACTCATGAATGAGGGAATGAATGCGTGCACTGGGAGGGAGAAGCCTGGGTATGATGCCAGAAGGATTTTCTAAGAAACTCACAGTACCTTGGAGGAGCTGCAAGTGCCTGCGGTGCGCTCCTCGCTGAGCTTCAGTTTGTCCCTTCCCTGCTGCTAGTCCAGAGGGAGCATTGCCAGGGCTTCCCATCGACCTGCTGGCATCTGCCTGAATATCCTGACATGATGGTGTTCTGCTTCCAAAAAACACACCAGCTTCAGGCAAAAAACCAAGGGAACTGAGACAAGTGGAGCTCTACACTTGCAGGATTACAGCCTGTACAAAGGGCCAAGACAGCACACAGCACAAGTCAGCGTTGCCTCAGACACTTCCTAAGTCTCTTAAAAGGTTGTGGATGATCTGCTCTGCCAGTTTGAACGGCCAAATACTTTCATTCAGCACTCAACCTAGTGCCAAAATCAGGAACTGTAAGAAACGAAGAAGAGGTCTCAGAAAATGGCAGATTTTTATCTACCATCACAGGGAAAAACTCCATTTCTGGGACCCAGGGAACAGAGTAGAGCCAAACTGCCCCAGCTACAAAAAGCAGATTAAAAGACCAGATATGGATGGAAGAACTCTTCAGTCAGCCAGTCTTGTTTCTTTGAACACAGTTTGCTGTCTGTTTTTACCTTAACTAAAGTGTGGCTCATGCTTGAGTGTTTCCTCATTTTATCCCTGTTTGAGCCAGCTGAGCACACTGAATGTGGACAGAGACACATGTAATCACCCTGAAATACTAATAAAGCAAAGCTCCTGAGGTGTAAGCTCTTTGCCTCCCAATCACTTTTTAAGCCAATTAATATCCTTAACTAAAATCTGTGTTGCTTTTAGATACTTTTATTTAATGGATTTTCCCAAGCCAGCCTTGATTTGGGATGAAGATGCCTCGCTGATAGCATTGCCAGGTGTAACCGGAATTTATTTCTTCCATTAAAAAGTAAGACTTTGGAGCTGCCTTTCATCTTCCTATCTCCCTTTCAGGCTCCCACAACACAGTGAAAGAGATAAGGTTAGGACTGAAGCTGGTAAAACCCATGCATGACCTCTTGCCCCCTGGCAGAATCACGGCAGGAGTTCCTCCCCAGTTGCAGTGCCCCAGCTTTGCTGAGGGATCCAGGAGATGCCTTTCCCATACAATGCCCAATTTCAAAAGAGAACAAGGACCAGATATTTGCTTGTATTTGAATCCTTTAAAACCATAAAGCATTCAAGCTCTCTAAGCCTTTATTATGATCTTCAGCAACACATACATGATGACATGGGGTCAATATTAAGTTGAACCTTCAGGAAAGGACATTATTTACAGCCCTAATGGGCATCTAAACTTCCCTATTAAAGTGCTGAACAATACACTTGTTATTCACCAGCAAGCCTTCAATGACACAGAAACACGTGTCCCCAGCAAACCCGGTGTTCTAATGAGACATGCTTCCAGATTCCAATGCTTTCCAAATAACACTGCTGGAAAAACAGGAGGAAACAGGTGTTGGAAACATTATGAATGAACTCAGTGCACACAGTCGTCATCCGTGCAACATTACTATAAAGAAAGCTTGGGGAAATCCGTTCAGTAATAATTCATTGTTTGCCTATGAAAAATATGTGTGCTAACAACTTGCTCTGCCGTCATTAAACAAAGCCACACTCCTGTACATACCCATTACTTTTGCTTTTTAAACACATCAACATTTTGCTGGTTTTTTTGTTTGGTTTTTTTTTTTGGGGGGGGGGTGGGGGTTTTTTGTTTTTTTTTTTTTTTTTTTTTTTGGGGTTTTTTGGTTTTTTTTTTGGTTTTTTGGGGTTTTTTTGTTGTTGTTGTTGTTTTGGGTTTGGGTTTTTTTTGTGTGGGTTGCTTGTTTTTTTAATCTGGAAAAGAAAGCATATTAGAGAGTTTTATTACTGCATTCCAATGCATTTTGGTCAAAAAGACCACAATCTTCTGTTCACTAAAAGCTACAGTTTTATTTGTTTTTTACTATATAACGTATGTCTTCTCTTCATGCATTACACATGGAAATATCTACAAATTATAATCTTTAAAGCATCCTAGAAATCTTGAAGCTGTCAATAACAGTATTTTGCTAAGCATGATTTGGGAGAGAACAGAAGCCTAGCTCATGGAATCATAACAGATGCTCAACCATTTTCATTCCAAAAAAGCCCTCAAAATGGTGTTGAGTAGGAGCCTCTGAATTCAACATTTTCTAAACCAGCAGAAGAGATGCTTTGCACTGAGTAGCACGATTAGAGGACCTAATGAAGGAGCTGCCCACATGGTTACTCTTGATTTTTGGCAGTTGTTGGGAGGTTCTGGAGGACACAGAGACAGCTGGTGCTGGGTACCAGATCAAAGAGAATGAAATGGCCTTGATAGTCACAACCTCCCACCAGTCCCAGACAGAAGTACAAAAAGAGACAGAAACTCAATTAATGAACAGCTGAAGCAGACAGTATTATTACTGGCAAATGAGAATCCTTTCTCTGGAAAACATGTCTTGTTAAACTGGTATTTTCTGCTGAGTTCACAGGAGCTTACAAAAGTGATATCACTGATGTGATTATGTGAGGAGGCTCTTGCCTTATTTTCACCTGGCATGGTGAAAACCAGAATAATAACAAATCAACCCAGCAAACATCTGGTGGACTGAAAAGGAGTTAACAGGTTTAAAAATGTGATATGTGAGATATTATATTTACAAAAATAAGCAGCTTGACTGTGACAGGAATAATTTTCAGCCCTACTTTTTGGAGCAAACCCTAAAAGGGGCTACAAAATTTGTTGTTGATACATCAGTAATGGGAGATGTACATGGTAAGAAAAGAGGAAGATCAAAGCAAGAGAAGTTCATCTATAATTTCATCATGACTAGAACCATAAAAAGGTGTTAACGCAGCAAATGCAATCTTGTAAGGAGGAGAACCTAAGAACGTGACAGAGCAAATGGCTCTCCATGAGTTCAGTGCACCTGGAGAGAGCATCACAGCCATGATGTACCATCAGGATGCCCGGGTTTGTGCTCTGGTTTAGGGGTGATGCAATACTTGCACATAAGAACAGGGGTTTATCAAACAAGAACAGGCTTTATCACCTGCTGGGTTTAATGCTGGATGTGTAAAACAGTTCAACAGGTTGAACCTTTGGAGAGCCTTCAGAGAGGAGCCGTGAGAATGACTTAAGGACTGAAAAATGCAGATCACAAGATCCAAATATCTGCTTTTCATTTGTCAGAGAAGAGTAAGGGCAAATATGAGATCATAACGTGAACTAATTTTAAAAAAATCTAAGCAAGTCAGCAGAAGTCATGTGGACTGTTTTATGGAGGAAGTAAGAGTGAATTATCACATTTATTGCTGTTTTATTTATCATCAAAGGTTATTTCTAAGTTCCCCACTAAAGTGTATCAGTCAGCCACAGATCTGTTCCGGCCGACTCAAATCTTTACTACCACCTGACTCCTGCCAGCAACCCAATGTAACATACCGCAGCTGTCAAGGATTCCAAGGAATATACAAGTAATGGAAACATTCCTGTGCTCTATCCCAAATCCCAGTCTGCTGGTACTCAACAGCTCACCAGTGCACCAAGAAATTGCTGGGTGTCCTAGGGTGAGATTATCCCTATCCCTATCTCCAATCGTGTGTTCTGTTTATGCTGGATATTATATTCTGTGCCTTCAAAACTAGTTCTGAGAGCAAAGGTGGGGAGAAGAAGAAGCACGGAGTTTGTGATCAGAGACTGCATTCACTCCTCTAAAAGCAACACTCCTCCACATTCAGCTGGACTGTGTTGTCTGGGCATGGAGAGAGCAGATCTGGGCCCTCCTTTTCTTTTTAGTTAATTTAGCTATTAACTAAATAGCTGAGGCAGAGAAGTTTTCTGCTGGACTGTTTTTTTCTTTCCCTTTTCTGGGAACTGTTGGAACCTGCTCCGGACTGGGACCGGGGGGCACCGAGAGCTTGCCCCTTGTGGCCTAGCGGGCCCTGCTCTGGGCGGCAGCCTTTCCCAGAGCCAGAGGGACTGATAACAGAGCGACCGCCCACAGGAGAGGCTTTCTGAAATTGTTGTCTCTTCAGAGCGGCAAATGAGTTTTGTCATCTGGTATTGTTCGTTTTTTCTGCTGGGGAGTGCTTTGCCTGTTAAATAAACAGTTATTTCCACTTCTCTCCAAGGAAATTTTTCCCAAACTGGTTGGGGGGAGGGGCCGTGTGGGTTGGCTTTCTGGGGGGGCCCCTTCTGGAAGTTTTCTCCCAGATGTGCCCCAAGCCAGGTCTGGGGGATTAAAAAAAAAAAAAAAAATCAAAATCTTGATTCAGAACACAATGTGTTAGGGGAAAAAAGCCACTAAATAAAGTAATAAAAATACTAGTAGACTGAATATGGACTGGTTAAGCAATGCTGACAATATTAACAAGGTCATCCAGATGATGAAGAGCAATAAATTCACACTGTAGTCTGAGGGACACAAGTGCTCAGATCGTCACTCCTAACCACCCTGGACCCACAGTCCAAAAGTCTGAAAAGGAAAGTAATCCAGGGATTATCTTTGCCAAGGAAACCTATGGGTCCTCCTCCAAAAGTCTAAGGGCAGTGTTGTCTTTGGATTGGAGCATAATCCCAGCCCACACTTACAGCTCTATCATCCAACATGCCCTTCCCCAGTTGCCCAACACATAAAAAATAATAGTATTGATATCAAACAAAAATAGATTGACTTACTATATTTGAGACTAATTCTTCAGTCATATTATTTTAATAGACAGACTAAAATACAGACAGGAAAATGTTATTTGCTCTGCTTCTGCCAAGTCTTTGCCAACTACCCTGAACAGCAAGCATTTAAAATAACTAAGCAATTCTACTTAAGCAGATGCAGAATAGTACAAAAAAGTGATTCAATTATTCTGTAGACAAAGCTGCTTAGTGCTAACACAGGATCTCTCACCATAACTTCTGAAACCTGTCCCACAAAAGAATACATACCAAGATTTAATTAAAAAATAGCTGTTACTCATAGCCTTGATCAGCCACCTGGAACACTTGATAACAACTGGTATCCATCAGATCCATTTGCCAAACTCTTTATACTTCACTTTTAAATGATGTGGTTGCTAATTCAAGAGCACAAAATTCTGTGACCCAAAGAGCCTATGTGGCAGATTTGAGTTGAAGTTTATATTATGACATTACTTATGCATACAAATACAGAAGTACTGAAGTATATAATGACTTTATTAGGGGTGCATTTATTAGGGGTGGCCTTCAAGTACCAGAAGTGAGGCTAAAAGACAGATAGAAAGAGACTTTTTACATGACACAGGGGAATGACTTCAAACTGAGAGAAGGTTTAGAATGGATTTTAAGGAAGAAATTGTTTACTGTAAGGCTGGTGAGACCCTAGCAGAGGTTGCCCAGACAAGCTGTGACTGCCCCATCCCTGGAAGTGTCCAAGGCCAGGCTGGATGGGGCTCTGAGCAATCTGGTCTGGTGAAAGATGTCCCTGCTCAGGGCAGAGGGGTTGTAAGAATCTGATCTTTAAGGTCCCTTCCAACCCAGGCCATCCTAAGGCTCTATTTAGAGTTGAATCTATTGAGCAGTTTGCCTGTTATTATATATAAAAGCAGTTATTAACCTATTATTGATGGAAGCGCCATAATCAGATCTTCCCAACTAATTTGATTTCAAATATGTATTTCCAGTGTCCACAGAAGGTTTCTGGATGCTGCTGTTCTCCTCACACTTAGGTTTCCAGCACTGCCTTCTGAACCAGCTTCTTAATTTCTAAACAAGTAAATACAATGCCCAGGCTTGTTTTGAGTTTGTTGACAATGGCATGGAACAATGCTAATGGAATCATAAGGGCCATGCCATTAGTTTTTGGTTGTTTATTAGAGCACCAGCTTTGAAAGCTTCCATGCTTTGCTCATGGCATGGCTCTGAGTCAGAGGCTGATTTCACCATAGGCAGTCCTGCACAGCTCTCCTTGCTGTTCCTGCTCAACCCAGAGATGGGAGGGAGCTGCTGCCAGCCCCACAGAACCACCTTCTGTGTGCCCCGCTGAAGGCACAGGTGACTTCAGGAATGCACCATTCCCCCTTCAGTCATCAGCCATAATCAGCTCCCTGAAGGCACCATCTGGAGATATGAACATAGGTTATGAAATGCAGTCTAGTATTTTCATGATAAATGCTTCTTACTGTGGAAGAGCTGGTGAGAGACCAACACTACTGGGGACAGCAGAGCTGGGGTAGATCTCATCTCTTACCCAAATGGCAGGTAACATGATGAAGAAAAGCTCTTCGTGCAGGCTTTTAACTAGAGCAAGGCACATTGCCAGCTGCTGCACAGCAACAGTTGGTTTTGAAAGCCCGCACATTATAAATTAATGGGCCTGTGGAAACAGAGGAAAATCCCTGCTAGGGATGCCCAAGTACCCAAGCTGGATGCCCAACAAGACTCTCCTCTCTCTCAATAAATTTACATTTCATTCAGCAGCCCAACCAAAATTTATTTTTAGTTCCCATAAGAGTACTGTACCCTCAGTGAAACTTCTACTTGAGCTAAGAAATTAAACTATAGTGAGAAACTGAGAAACACTTGTTTGTTGTCTTTTGAGGTTTTTTGTTGCTGTTTTTAATACAGGGGACACTTGTGAAAAGCTCAATTACTTGGTATAATCACACATAGCAAAAAGTAATTCTTCTTCCTCTACATACTCAGAGTCTGTTGAGTTGAATGCACCAATTCTTCAATTTTTCACAGAATAACACTCATTGTGCATGTCATGGGGAAATGACAGGCTGCAGCCAGAGCAGCGCTAATTTGACATTACAAAACAAAGATACAAGGAATTAAATAATTAGAGCCTTAATGACAGAGAACAATGCATGTCTCCTTTGATAATCCCTCAAACTCTTAAGATAAAAGCGGGGTAGAAACGTGCACACAAGATGTTCAATAACAGAGTTTCAAAGTGTAGTGGAGCACATTGTGGTGCACCCTTCCATAGTATTCCAACATGTTAAAAGATCAGCCTTTTAGAGCAAAAAGGTCTCCAATTGTCTGGGCTCCTTCTGCTCCTTTGTACCTCCCTTCCAGCTGCTCTCCCCTCACCTCCTCTGCCAGCCTCCCCCTTGGCTCACTGCACTTGTGGGCAGCTGGAACTTTTCTTGCTCTACTACTGTTTGATAATAGCAGAAGTGACAAGAACTAACTTACTTCATGTTTCTCCCTACTCTACAAGATCATAAAAAATAATTAATATATATAATCTATTAAGTCCATTGACTGGAAAACAATTTTTCCTAAAATTTGCCTCTTTTTTTTATTATTATTTCAAATATTATCCTTTCCACTTGCTTTCAACTTTTCTTTCAATTTTCATCCTGCCACATCATCAACCTAGGGGGGAAAAACCTGAGATCCATTCAAGCTCAAAAGAGTTTGCAGCAGTCTAAAAGTCAACTAAAGATATTACTTAGCTACTTTTTATATACTTTTCCCTGTACTCTGAAATTGAGGACAGAAACAGAAATAGTAATAACAAAAAAAAAAAGCAGATGATGATATTTATCTTGAAAGACTCTTCTAGGCTGCATATAAATGCAAATTCTTATTCATAATGCTGGATACAGGCAGCCAAATCTCAACATATTTGTGCTACTTTAAAAGAGATAGCTTCCACTAAAGGGTAGAGAAATTATGAGCTGCCTCAGATAGGGGTTCTGAAAACAAGTTTTATCTAAGAAAACCTTTTCTAGTCCCTGGGGTTGATGTCCAATTAATGCTTCTGGTATTCTAAAGGCATTATCACTTGCTTGAAAATAAACTTAAACATTTTGCTAAAAAAACTGGGTTTCTGTTTTTGATGGATTAGTAAAATACCACAGAGCTATGAATATAGGTTTTTACTTTAATATTATTTTCCCACATATTATCACAAGGATTACTCCCATGGCTTACTGGCACTGTTATTCTTCTGCATCTCAAAATATGAGACAAATAGAAAATATGAATAAATAAAACAAAGCTACATCATGCCCCACTGTAAACAACCAGAAGCATTTTGGTGAGTTCACCTTATATTGCACTAATGAACAGAGCACATCTGCACCCCATAAATGTCAAAGAGAGTTTTATTACTATTCAAATCACTCTAAGAATTGGACTGTATTTCCATGATGGGGCAAAGAAGTGCATGTTACTTTAATCTGCTCCCCAGACTGGCCTGATCTAGACTATGACCTACAGCCCAGTCTGACTTGAATGAAATAATTAGCATTTACTAAGAAAACTCAGTTATCAGTCTCAATTTGAGATGCCTGTCTAAGAGCATACCATCAGCATTTTGACTAGGATTCACTTAAACTGTTAACAGGTTTTCAGTTATAAAGTTATATTAGAATACCAGGCAATTTTCCCACCTACTTGCACCACTTCCTATCACTTGTGTGTCTAGCTTATATGTCAGTACTAAAAATTATTGCTAGCCTGTTCTCAGTGTACCTTAATATCATAACTAAAGAAAAAAAAAAAAAAAGAAAATCCAATTAAGATTTATGGGATCTGATTCTTCTTTGCCTTTTAGTTTGACGATGTAATTTAGCATTTCACTTTAATATTCGACTAGTATAACAAGCAATTACATAAGGTGTAAGATATAAAAGAATCAGACCTGTTTTATTACAATAAATTAAATATTTCTCATTTTTATTAAATATTTCTTCACTGGTGGCAGGCCATGCCCCAGAGAGGAGATTCTAATACTGCTTTTAAGCTATTTAGGTATTTTAAAATTGTGTCAAACTATGCTCTGAATGTCCTAAAATGTGGTAGCTGTGAGCACAATGTTATTTTCAGAGGCAAGGAGCCTCTGAAAACAAGATTAGTTTCCAACCTCTAGCCTAGTTACACAGAGTTCAAATCACAGACCAAGAAAAAAAAAAAAGAATCTGCTGCTACTGTTACAGCACTTCACTAGGGTGAGTAGGAAAAATAAACAAACCTGAGAACAAGCTATTATTAGTTTTCCTCTGCAGATAAATATTATTAATGCTGCTTGGTTTATTCTCCAAGCACTTGGCCCAAAAGAACGGGCATTGCACTGATCTGTGCTTGGAAACTTTGAGGTTTGGTTCATCCAAGTCCCAAGAACAGGAAAGAGAAGAGGAGGGAAGAGACCGAGGTAAAAAGAGACATTTGCCTGAGGATGCCTTCCAAAAATTGTGTCCTGTTCATATGGTTTGGGAATGCATTGTCTTTCTGTGACAGAGCATTCCTGAACAATAAAAAGTGAGGGACCTCTTTGGCTGAATTGAACAGGGCAGGTCAGACTGCCTGAGCTGGGGATGGCAGGCTTTGTCTCCACCCAAAACATTCCGTCAAGATATTGCTCCCTTATGTTAAGTGGGTTTAAATCTAAAGGGAAAGCCCAACAAATGTATCCTTAAATAAGTTCATTTCAGTCCACTTTTACCTGTCACTAAGAGCCAGCTCAGCTAAACCCCTCACCTTGCAGCATCCTCTGAGCACAGCCCAACAGCACCAGGGTGACTCTTACTCGTGCCAGGGGTGCCTGCACTCCACTTGCTGCCTACCTGAGAAGCCTCACACTCACCTGGGCAGTAAAACACACCTAAAACCCATCCTGAACCAGTTCCAGCAACCACCTTCGTGTCACCACCATTCACCTGCTGCTTCCAGGGGGAGCAGAGCCTGGGATGAAGGAGACCAAGAAGGTGTCCATCAGCGGACTGGGAAGAACAATGGTCTTTAAAGACCTTCTGGTGTGCTGGCAGAACCACAGAAAAGACTAGAAATGTTCAAAGTCTTTGCAAAAAAAACCCCAAAACAAACTTTTAAAAAAAACCCCCAAAAAAAAAAAAAAAAAAAAAAAAAAAAAAAAAAAAAAAACCCAAAAAATACACCTCAAATTCAATCTACTTCCTTTCATCCCTTTTCACTGCACGTTACAACCAGGGATCACTGTAAGCAGCATTTGTGCCACCATGATCCAATTCATTTTCCAAATACTGTGAGGATTAAGCATATGAACCAGCATATGAGCATATGAAACAGAAAGAAAGAAAAAACAAACAAAACATCACACATGAGAAATAAGGTCTGGCTTCCATTTCAGGGAATTAAGAATTAAAATTGTTAACAAGTGACTGACAAAAATTATTCTGCTTCCTGCTCGTTTAACTGCTTCTAGGCAAAATTATGATTACTGCTAATAAGCCTAGAAATCTAATAAGCCTTAATACAGAACAGCAAGTCACAAAACAACTACACTTTGCCGTCAAAATGGTTCTCCTGCAGCCAAAAATACAGTGTGAGTATGGTTTGAAAAAGCCAAGTGAAATTAGCACTTGATATTCATGGGGGAAGGGGACTTCGCACACAAAGGCACCATTTAGTTGTATTTCAGGTCCTGTTAAATTGGCTCACACTACCATATTAACTGGAAATCCAAAGATGATAGCTATAAGGACAGTGTAGCTGCTTCAGAAATATTTTTTCCTCAATTAAAATCACTTTTCTTTCATTATGAAGGATCATGGTTTGGGTTGGAAGGGAGCTTAAAGACGATCGGGTTCCAACACCTCTGCCAGTGGCCAGTGTCACCTCTGGGCAGTGACAACTTCCACTAGGCCAGGTTGCTTAAAGCCCCATCCAACCTGGCCTTGAACACTTCCACAGAAAACTTCCATACCTGACAACACAATGGAGATTTTTTCAGCCATAATTCCAAGCAAATGCTTGTGACTTTAATGGTTTTACATCTTCCTCCCCACAAAATAGAGAGTTTTGTGGCACAATTCATGGCAGCTACAACAGAGGGAAAAAGACTTCTAGGTTAGACCCCTACTACAGGTCAGATCAAATTTCCATAGGTGACAAAGCTGATCTTAGCTCCAAAGTGCTGCCTGCAAGATTCACAGCAAATAACCTATGCCAGTTATCCTCTGAAAAACACTATAAAGCTCTGAAATGCTCCAGCAGATGCATATGCTTTGTAGAGACAGAGAACCTACAGATTAAGCTACAGAATGTGGCTTTTTCATTGAACAGGAGAGGCTGAACAGTGATCTCCTTTTTTTCCTGGAAACTACAACTTATTCTGTATTCCCCTGCTAAAAGGATTGCAATAAAACTCTTTTTAATGAAAGGACAATTAAGTCACATTATGTGCAAAAAGTCATCATTTGATAATGATCCACTAACTTCAGCAAGATAAGAGACTAATCACTTATGGTAATCAAATTTGCCCTGGTAATGCAGTGATTGAACCCTGCTGCAGCAAATCAGAGATGTTCATTAGCTCTGCACCAGGATCCCACCAGGTCACAGGCGTGTCCCTGATGAAGATACTCCGATGCTAGGAGGTCACCACTGGCCACCACTTTACCTCCTGTTCCATTTTTGTACCAGAAGAGGCAGATTCTGGATTCATCAGTCATACTTTTTGCATTAGTTTCCAGCCACACAAGTACTGGCAATTCAGAATAAAATGATCCCCAAAGAAAGGCTTTATTATGTATTTTTTTACAACATCATCTATTCCCGAAATAAATGACAATCATTAAATACTGCGGGTCTTTTTTTCCGACTTTGAAATAATTATCTATAATAAAAGCATATTCATAATAAATCTAATCCATACCCAGTGGATACTTAATCCCATGCAACTCATCCGGGAAAGCAAAGGAAAATTAGGTGTGCTTTGGTTCTGTCCAGCACCACCAGGTGGCAATAGCAGCCCAGCTAACCCATCCCACAGGACACCGGCGGCACCAACTGCTTTATTCTCCTTTTCCCTTTCACTCAGACCTACCCCGAGCTTTTTATAACTTAAACTCAGAGTCAGACTAAGAACCTATAATAAAAAGGACACCTACTCCTGCTTCATGAGCTAGTCCAATGACTGGGTCCAACCTAAGCAGCTCCCAGGAACCCATGACTGACAATTCCAATCTAGCAAATTCTGCTGTTCTTGTGCTTAAAGGCGTAGCAGCCTCATTCAGACATGCATCACATTCACTTGATTTCTGCATACTGACACCCCTCCGATATATTTTGGCTCAAAGAGGGAACAGCATGCAAGATCCCACTCATTCCCTATCCAAACACTACATATATGCCCCAAACCACATGATATATGGAAAAGCTGGAGAAAGAAAAACACTTTTTAATAACCTGGAAATTACAGAAGTACACCGAGCCTGGATTTGAACAGAAAGTTAGATCCAAAAAGTGGTTTATATTTTTCAGATTTCAGCAAGTTCTTTATATAAGTGAGTTAGGTCTGTATAGTCTTGCTTTACCAGTTATCTTAAGTTCAAGCAAGAGGCAGAGGTGGCTTGGTGCATGGAAATTAATTGCCATTGTAAACACAAGTTGCAGCATCAATCACACTGAATGATGAAGCTGTAAATCAAAGAGCAATCTGGCTTCATCCAGTATTCCAGGACTACAGTTTCTAAACTTCTCAACAGTCTAGTAAACAGATCTGTGGAGGTTTTTTTTTTTTAATGGGGCTGTAGGAAAAGCATAATCCTAGGTAAATTAATATATAAAGTTATATCTCTGATCTGACTTCATCAGTATCCTTTCTGGAATTACAATAAGGTAAGCAAAAATGAGTAACTGATCTACACCTGCTTTTCAGACTTACAGTTCTAGGTGCTCAATTACCTCAGACCACCAGGAACTTCCAGCTCTAGCCCCAGAGATCAGCATTCCCTCCCTAACAGCCATATTTCTGGCTTGCAAGGATTCACCCACTGACCTAAGTCAAAAACTATTTTATATGACCCTAAGGAGAACCTGGAATAATTTGCATTGTAACCACTATTGTCTACTATGAACTTCTGTTAAAAAGAGTTTTTTAATCAAGTCTCATCCCTGCACTGGGAAAGGAAATGTGACTGAAGGTGATAGGAAAAAAAAAAGAGGAAGGGGAATTAGATTCTCTTGGCTTCCTCTCATCACTGTAGACTTCCAAAACTGAGCTCATGCTTAGGATGGATTTATATTATGGTAGTCAAAACCCACAGCATTTTCTTATCAGAGGAACACCTGCTCAAATGCAAGTTACACACTAGGACTTTTTGTCCCAAATTGCTTTGATCTTTAATTTCAGTTCCAGTATTGTCTGTATGTCTGTTCATAAAGCTAAATTATGACTTGAACTGCAAAATTCATTCTAGCTCCTTCAGAATTTAAAACAATAAAGCAGAATATGAAATTACCCACTGCCTCCAGCTGCAATACATTTCTTCTTTCTCATTTTCACCCACACTCATTGGAAACGTGGTTCAACCAACAACCTGAAAACTAGTTTTAATCTCAACTAGTACATGGAGGTTCCTCCTCCCCACCTTTTCGTTCCTTACATCCCATAAGCACCCAAAACAATGACCCGTAAAGTGGCAGGAGATGAGCCAAATAGCCCTCCAAGATACTCCAAGGCACCACACATCTGAGCAACAGGTGTTGAACTCTGCAAAACAAAACCAGATACCAAAAACCCAAACCACACTTTTATTTTATTTAATTTTTTGGGCATTCAGCCTCAGGCCTAACACTGCAGCTGTTCACAGCATCCACTGATACTTCTCTGCCATTCCTGAGCCAAAGGGGCAACTGTTCCCTTTCAGCCTCTTGAGTGGAAGCAATGCAATGTGGTGGAACCAGCCAGAGCCCCACAAAGAGGGGAACAGCAGCAAGCACTGCACCACTCCAGAGAGCATGGCAAGAGCTTCCTGAGGGAGAGTCCTGCTCATCAAACCTGACTTCCTTTTATGACAGGGTAACTGACCTGGTTCATCAAGGGAAGGCAGTTGATGTAATCTTTTGGGATTTCAGAAAAGCTTTCAATAGTGCCTCTCAGAGCGACCTTCTGGACAAAAGCATCATGTGATGGGTAAGCAACTGGCTCATGGGTTACAATGAATGGGGTGGCATCAGACTTTCACTAATGGGGTTCTGCAGGGCCCCATCTTAGGCCCTGTGCTCTTCAACATCTTCACTAATGACTTGGATGCAGGACTCAAAGGAATACTAACCAAGTCTGCAATGATACAAAACTGGAAGGAGCCTGCAGGGAGGCCCTGCAGAGAGATCTGGACAGGTGAGAGGACTGGGCAATCACCAACCACATGGAGCTCAACAAGGGGAAGCGCCGGATTCTGCTCTTGGGATGGGGCAGGCCTGGAGGTACAGAGGGTGGGGAATGAGACACTGGAAAGCAGTGCCACAGGAAGGGACCTGGGGGTGCTGGTGGATGGCAAGCTGAATATGGGTCAGCAGTGCCCTGCAGCCCTGGGGGCATCAGGCACAGCACTGCCAGCCGGGCAAGGGAGGGATTGTCCCGCTCTGCTCTGAGCTGGAGTGGCCTCACCTCGAGTGCTGGGGCAGTTTTGGATACTACAAGGTAAAAAAGACATGAAGCTGTTAGAGAATGTCCAGAGGAGACCACAAGGATTGTGAAAGGCCTTGAGGGGAAGCCGTATGAGCAGTAGCTGAGGGCACTGGGTCTGTTCAGCCTGGAGAAGAGGAGACTGAAGGGAAACCTCATCACAGTCTACAGCTTCCCTGTGAGGGGAAGAGGAGGGACAGGCATTGATCTCTGCTCTGTCACAGGTGACGGACCTAAGGGAATGGCCTGAAGTTGTGCCAGGGGATGTTTCGGTTATATGTTAGAAAAGGCTCTTCACCCAAGGGTGGTTGGGCACTGGAACAGGCTCCCCAGAGAAGTGGTCAGAGCACCAAGCCTGGCACAGCTCAAGAAGTGTTTGGAAAACACTCTCGGGCACATGATTCTTGGGGCGTCCTGTGCAGGCTTGGGAATTAGACTTGATGATCCTTTTAGATCCATTCCAACTCGGCACATTCTGTTATTCTGTGGAACAGGCTGCCCAGGGAGGTCCATGGAGTGTTCTCTGGAAGTATTCAAAATCCACCTGGACACGGACTACATGATCTTCAGAGGTTCCTTCCAACCTTAACTATTCTGTGATTCTGGGATAAAAAGACCTCATAAGTCAGGAATTGTTCTGTGTTCAAATTTGCAGAGTTAAATGCAAAGCCAACCTGCAGTAGCTCTAGATCTCTGGAAAATAAGCTATTTTTAAACAGCAGTAGCAATGTGGACTGCATAAATTAGCATAATCTCAGCCTTCACAGATAGTTCTCAGCTGTTTAACATACTACAAATCAACACTCTGCAGATTCCTCACTTCTACTAACATGGTCAATCATGCATTTCATTAGGCTTCAAATTTCCTTTTTTCATCCTACAAAATCTCAACGGCCGTTTTTTACACTCTTCTTTTCCTTTTCAGAGCAGTACTATCACAGGCTCAGGTTCCATTACAAATCTCACGAGGTTTCATGTGTAACAAACTGGTGGTTCTGTGGTTGCCTAAATGCAGGACATCCTCTTATTTTCTGATGATGATTTTTTCCTCATGGGCAGATGGCATAGAAGTGGAGTGCAGATGGAAACCCACAGCCCACAAACTCATTATAATTTGAAATAGTGCTAGCAGCTCTTCGATTCTCATCTTCTCTTCAAATTATTTTCAGCAATAAAGGATGAACTGCTGTTTTCAGAAGGCACAGCCGAAAGTAAGGATATCTGTTTATAGCTGAGAACCTTCTAACAATGTTACTTCTATTTTCACAAATTTTATTAAAATCCACAAATCATTACTGAAAAGGACTTCAAATCAAGCATCTCTTGCTTTGATTCAAGTATTACCGTAAGAAAAAAGATCAATAAGAAAATAACAGATCACACATGCATGAAGGTTTACAAGTCCCACTGTTAGCTATTTAAGGTAATCTGTGGCTCCAGGTATCACTTTACCTGAGCTGCTTGGAATTATAATGGATTTATCTCTGCAGAACACCTGTGAGATAAGGGAGCTGCTGGTGATAAACTGCAGCAGGCAGCAAGGAGGTGACGATGCTGATGGCCTGTGGCTCACAGGTTCACCCTGCATCCTCTCTGTCCTTTAGGACTGAAACCCCTCCTGGCAGAAAGGCGGCTCAAAATGAGGGTGCAATAGAAACTAGTCTTATCATTTCTTCAAGCGTTTTCACAGCATGTCCAGTCTGCTGGAACTGGCTTTCCTAACCTTCCGACCAGTTGGAAAAGCCTAAAAACAGCAAAATAAAAATATCTGTGGTGGAAATAGCAAGGAATGAAAAATATTAAGAACTAGAGGTCAAGCTTGGATCCCTGAAAAGTTTGTATTGACCAATGGAAAAGCATTAAAATAACTAAACTTATCCCTTAGCTATAAAAAGAAAACAAACAAGACTTGAGACACCCAAGTGACATGGTGAGGATTTACAAACTCACAGACAGCTCTCTTACACAGCATAAATGAAAAGCTGGCTAATTTGCTCCTGTTCCAGAAACCTGGAGTCAGACTTGATAAACACAAATAGCCTCTTTTGTTCCAAGTTTTGACCTGGTGCCTGACAGCCAATTATTAAACCACAGTGCTCCACCTCAGCTAGAAAGGGACCTTCTAAACTGTCTCACAAAATGGTTTCTGTCTATTTAAAAGATGGACACATATTGCTTAACTGTATTTTCAGCTTGCAAGAGTAAAGGCTTTTTCTCAGACGGCTGAATTTGTTTGCATATTACATATCAAAACCATTCAGATCTTCAACCTAGTTGTGATATACATACTCTACAACATAAATAATTTGCCTATGTAATGCAGGGCTATAATCTTCCTCAGCATGCAGGCATACTAATAATCTTACACAGAAGATGAAAGAATTAAATATTACATCACCAAAGACAATTTATCTTTCCTGCATTCATGGAAGAAGATTATGGGAGGTCATCTTCTTAGAGGTTTCCCTTTCATAACAAAAAAAGACAATGATCAGTTTTCATTAGGGAAGACTTGTCCTTTCTCCTGCACCCCATGACTTCCCTGTCCCATCCACCAAACACAGCACTGATATCAACCAAGTAAGTACGCACCATTGTCTATCACAAAGGTTTACAAAGGGTAATAGACACGCCAAAATTTGAAATGCAGTCCTTAAGAACTAACCCGTGTCAAAAGAACCTAACACACATTTTATCTCCAGCTTAATGGCTTGCACTGATCAGGGTCTTCAGAAGTGACCATTTGAAACTGTTGTTTGAAGAGAAAACTCAGCTCGAGCTTGACAGAATAAAGAATTTCCAGAGGAAGGGAACGTTCCATTGTAAGTGCCTTGAGGAAGCCCTGATTCTGTGAAATCCAATATCCCACAGCTCATCCAAAGGCACGTTCAGAGTCTTTGGATAAGAGGCTGATCACACAGGGAAGGGCAAAGTGAATTTTGGCAGAGGATGAGATACTGTACCAGCATGTCTGATGCAGTAAAAGTGACTCTACCACACATCTGTCTCTCTGTGAGAGGATGAATCTGCCTGTGACAAGGTCAATTTTGAGAAAGGTTGGTATTAAAAGATTATGCTCCCTCCATCCTCTCACTGAGGTTGTGCTAATTATTTCAGGGGAGCAAAGGAATTCTCTGATCCTCCAAGTCCTCCTTCCCTCTCAAGTTGACTCTGGCTGCCGGCACAGCACCCAGAGGAACAGCACAGCATATCCTAATTCCATAACTGTGGAATTAGCCATTTTCAACCTTGAAATTTAACCCTAAGAAATTGAGAGTGCAGTAATCCACATAATCCAGGCCTCTACACCTGTCCTTCTTCCAACTAATCTCACCACCCTTCACCATGACACATCTTAATTTAGAGTCCTGCCTGCTAAGGTCAGTGTGTAAGTGGATGCTCAGGAGTTGCAAGAAGTAGCTGTCATATGGTGGGACCAATTGCTTTGTGAACTCTGAGAGACACAGAAATATCAGCAGCGAGCAGAGCCCTTTGCCAGCCATGCACAAATGATCTTTACAAAGGTTCCAGGAGGCAGCGAGGAGAAGGGATAGATAAAGAAATAAATGCGTATAGCATAGCCCTGGATAATGCGATCTGCTGGTATTAAGCTTTCTCCTGAAGGAGTTAAGTATATACCAGCTGCTCTACATTAAACCGAGCTGGCATTTTACATCATGCAAATTAGCTGAGCTCCCATCCATTTCAGCCCATCATTTAGCAGCATTGCTGTAAATGATGCAAAGTTCGGGCCAAAGTAAGCCCTGCCATTTCAGCTGCTGTCAGGGAGGAGAGGAGGAGGCAGGGCAGGCAGTGGCTCTGACTAATGCTGCAGCTATTCACAAGATGGTTTGCAAGAGCCTCCTTCCACCACAGGTATTGTCTGCGTGACCAAAACATGCCCATGTGCATGAAAAGCCTGGGGCTTTTTATTTGTTGAAAATTCATTTATATACACTATTAAGAACCACTGAAAAAATTATTTAAAATTCAACTATTTGCCAGTGGAAAACTGAAATTTCAAATTTTTCTTTGCCTAATGCTGTACAATAAACACTGAGTAGATCTGACAGGTCATTGGCTCAGAAATGCTGACACAGCAGCTGAGGGTAGCATCAGTCCCCTCCATCATGTCCAACACCAGTGGACGTTTCTCAGACTGTGAAGGAAAGACATGAAAATCTGTGTTTATCCAACACAAACCCCTCTTCTGCTGAATCTGAGAGCACTCAGGAGGCAATAAAGAGGGCTAATTCTTCCTTAGTTCACACTGCTGTGGCCAAGAGATTAAGTTTCAGCACAAAGCTGAAACGGTGAAAGGAGAGTGAAAAATCTGATATTAAGAAGCCTAGTGAAGGATCTGCTATTAAGAAGCCTAGGAGCTCCACAGACATTTTGAAAACTATTATTTCAGGTTCTTTGTTTACCTGCTCAACAAGGGGAAGGTGGAATTCATTTTTGTGTTAAAAATAAGGTAAACTGCCTTGCTATCCAACCTGATAAACCAACCCACCGGTCAAACCAGTGGTGGTGACCCACAGGCATGACATCCCATCACACCATACTGTATCTTGGTGGTTGCACCACCCATCAGTCCACGTGGTCCAAAGCCTACTAGGGGAAGGCCAAAAGACATCTTACAGGCAGAAAAGGAAAACCTACATTGCTGCAGTGTGGGAAATTGCTATATGACTGGTTGGAAACTACTTGGATCCTAGGCAACCACTGCTGTTCCTCTTGAAAAGCAGAAAGAGGTTTGATTCAGTGAAATAAAGCAAATTCATTACAATTCCCCTGGAGATGCTCCAAAGGGATGAACAGGCTGCTTTCTCCCCTTTCCATCTCCACACTAGAGGACATGGCTCCTTTTTGCCAGCTTTCTTTGGCAGTGCCCATCGGCACATTAGTGTGGAGGACCAGACCCCTGTGTGCTCCAGAGCCCATCCCAGAGGAGTAAAATGCAATGATGCCAAAAATACTCCTTCCCAAAATAATCCATCCCAGTTAAGCCTCAGACAAGTCTGGAATACATGTGGCTGTCCTGAGAAGCAGACTGACCTCTGGTTATTGAGCAAGAAAAGCTCAATTTCTAAGCTATTGCATTAAATGGTCAATGCACATTTAATCTTGACACAACACGTGTCATTTTTTGATTAGTTTTCAAGACTTAAATATCCATGTGTCTCTGGCAAATGGAGAATAATTTAAAACTGAATCAAATTTGTCTTACCACACTGATCCATTAATTATTGTCTCCACCAGTTGCAATCAAAGTTGCATATTGATCACTGTGGATCAAAATGCCAGTACTGAAACTACCTGTAGTTTCCAACAGTGGACACAGCTCAGGTGGAGATGGCTGAAGAAAAAGGAATCTGCTTCTAAATATTTGTTTCAAGATGTGAAAGTATAACAAAGTCTTAGCACCCATATTCACCATAAAATATCACACAAACTAGATCAGCAACATGAAATCCCACCAGGGTATTAATTTTGTTCTACCAATAGGCAAGTATATAGAACTAATAGATGGCAGAAAAAGACAATACAATAATTTTTGGTCAGCATTTCCAGAAGATAAGCAATCCTATCAGGAAAGATCCCCTCATTGTGTGAAACAAAAAGGTTTTACTACAACAGCCTTCACGACTGAGAATGTCACTCCATGAGACGAAGAATTATATAAAATTACAATTCCAGCCTCTCACACACCTCTCCCACTTCTCCCAAGAGCAAAGCATGGGTGTCCTCAGACAGCTGTTACAGAAGATGTTCTTCCTAAACAGCTCTGAGAAATCTAGTTCCTTTGGCTAAAAGGCCTTGTCGGCCCTTATAATGTTATTTGGGAGATGAGGGAGAACGTGCAGAATGATCAGGGAAGTTGGGTCATTCCTTTTGTTTTGAGAAAATGTAATCAAGCCAACAAGACCCCAGCACAGAGAAGAGCTACTGCTGCTGCCCGAGCAAGTCAGCCTGTTAAGGGCTGGTTTAGGGTTTCTATTTATTTATGGATTATTTACTTCATGAGAAAGCCTAGATAGGCATGACTAGCTCACTTTCTTCAGCAAGTGAGACAAACATCTCCAGGTTTCTCCAAGAGCGCTTCAGAGCCTTCACAGGAAAGCTAAGGCACTTTTGGATTATACCATGGTGTCATTACACAAAGGACAAGACAGAAGAAATGGACCAAGATTAGTGACAGGACAGGTAAAACGAAGACACTTCGGGAGACTCCTTCCCACTGTGAAACTGGCAACTTATAACCACTACTGTAGAGACAAAAAAAAAAAATCCATGCAAGGAAAAGGACTTCAGGAAATATCCAAGACAAAGGATGAACACAAGCTAAAAAACGCAAATAAACAAGACACTGTCAAAATATGATGATATGACAGTCCAAAACTCAGCAAGCACAGGGGAAAAAGTCCTGGTAAGAGTGCATATTTAAATACAAAAAATGGATATTTTTCCCTTTCAGGCATTGTTTTCCCACACACTGCTTCTATTTCTGAAATAACCCAAAATTAAAATGAAAAATAATCCAAGGATAACACAACTAAAAATACTTTCAACAGGCAAAAAAAGGTGGAATCAGAATAAAACTTCAGATCTCAGCCTGTTTTAAAATAAGAAGTGACTTGTTTTCTCATTTATTTTAATAGGTGGTTTATTTGTTTTAAGTTTTAGCAGTTATTTCCATGCCTTTGAAAAACTGAAGAAATTGAGACTGTTTCCACAAGCTATTTCAGAAAAAATAATTTACAGATAAAATTAGAGGCATACAACTAAGTGCCAAGTGTTTGACTGAATTCCAGTTCTTGGTGAATGGAAAACCAGCAGCTTCCTGTTACAAAATGTACCAACAGTTCATGTCTAATAATACACGTATCTAACCATTTATATACTTCAAATATAGATGTTTCTAAAAATAATATTAAAGCAGGGCATTTTTAGCCAGGTGAATTTCTCAGGAGAATGAGATTCTACAGTTTGCTGCAAGGAAAAAAATAGATTAATGGGTTAAAATTTTAAGCACATCTCTTGATTTATACCAAAATATAAAGTAGAAGATTTAGCTCCAAACCTTAAAAAAAAAAAAAAAAAAAAGGAAAAAAGGTCAAGAGCAGAACACACACCTTTCCATTAAAGGCTCAGCTATTGCTTAATTCACAAATGTATCTTCTTAAACAGCACTTACAATATTTATCCTGTTGCAAACTTGGAAAGTTCAAGCAAAATAATTATTGATTTAAGCACCTCCTTAATTTCTTCCACTTTGGTAAGAAGAGGGAACTTGATGGCTAGAAGCATTAAAATACTCTACAAATTGTTCAGAGATTTAAATCTAGTGGTGAGAAAAATCTGGAAAGTGAAATTATAGAGTAAAAAATGTTTCTCGAAGGACTCCTAAAAGTAAATTAAAACCAGCCAATACCAATCCTTGATTTCCAAAACCCAGAACTTAATCCACACTATCCCAGTAAATATAGGCTTTCTTTTCTGATACCCTCTGGACAGGTAAAAAGAGCACAAGTGGTGTTGGTCTGGGGTTTTTTGGTTGTGGTTTTGTTGTTGTTGTTTTTTGGGTGTTGTTTTTTCTGTTCTGTTTGTTTGTTTGGGTTTGGTTCTTTTTTTTTTTTTTTACTTCCTAGATACTTGAAACTTGGTAAAGGTTAATTATTTGTTTATCAGACTTCTTTAGAATCAGGTTTTTTTTCTTTTTGAGAACTAAAGCTCAGGTTCAGTGCCAGCAGATTTCAAAAGCAGTATGTGTTGTTCTCCTCTATTAATATGCGTGTACCTCTTTCTGCTTGGCATCACTGTGCATCAAGTGTCACAGCAGAAGGTGATAAAAATCACTTGCTAAAGCAGGGACAAAAAAGTGGGAGTGTTCACTTAAAAATTCAACTTAATGGAGTAAACCAACAGTTTCAAGGACAGAAGGAGAACACATGGACACCATATGCATGAGCATTTTTAGCTGTTAACAAGTAGCAGCAAAGGAGAAAGATAATCTAGTATCAAGGGGCTAGCTAGTGATTTTCTATGGAGCTGCAGACTTTCTGACCTTGGCTACATTTCTTTGTGCCGTAGCCATCCACTTAACAAATATTCTCAAAAAATTAGAACAATATCCCTACCTCTAAGGTGCTTTAGGTTAAGCATATTCAAATTTTCAAGCCAGATAGATAGATAGATAGATAGATAGACTGTCACAAGTAAGAGGGGGAAAAAAACATTTTCCAAAATGATAAAAAATCAAATGGAACTTTGAACAAAGTTACTTTACGCAAAGTAACCCTTTGCATATTCTAAATGAAAACTCAATGATTAAAGATACCCTGAACTTATAATGCAATGTTAAACCTGTTGTTCAAATGCAAGAAAAGGTAGCTCTCTATATGAAAAGACAAATCACTGAAAAATCTATGTTAATAATCACAATAAAACAACTTTGGAATTGTTTTCTTGTTTTCTATCTGAGAACATTTAATCTAGAGCAACATCCCCACCACACCTCTCGCTCCCCCAGCAATTAAATATTTTTCAGTATGTATCTAGAAATAAATCAAACCCAAGACAATCATAAATAGCAGAAGAATTTGGCTACTTAGTAGCCTCAAATTGCTTACAGTGTGTAAAAAAAATTCCATCATAAAGATCCAGCTCAGGCTTTTTTGAAGGAATGTACTTAGGTACATAACTATAATCATATCAACAAGCTCATTAGCACCAATTTCAAATTTGTTTTCTGCTTATGTATTTTGATAGTCTGAATCTATAGTTTTTCTTAGCTTCTCCCAACTTCAGTAAAATCTATCCTTTGGTCATATCCTAAACATGACTCCATAGTTGGTTTCTTCCAACTACAAAAAGCAATCTTTTATGTGAAAGCTATCAGTATGATTGACCATATTTTTCATAATTTCATTTATAATTAGCTCAGCAGTCATTGCAAGACCATATTTCACACCACTGAGGCAGCTCATACAATGGCACTGAAACCAGCTGATGTTCATCTGACTTTAAATTGGGTCCAGATAAAGATTTGCTTGATCCATATCCCTGCTTCAAGTTGGTTTGGTACGAGAACTGTGAAATGCAGCATCACACACAAAAATGGCTAATGCACGTCAGAAGGGAAGGCATCATTTCTCTGCAATATGCTCCATTAATCTTGCTCTCTATGAAGCTTCACATTGGCAAGACAGTGATATGAAGGTTTAAACAGCTCCAGTTAAAGTTAATGAAAATATAGAAAAATAATTACTAATATCTGAACTATGTGGCTTCATTTGCATTGCTAATGGCATGGGCACAAGGGGAGTGAGGCAGAGAAGAGAAACCGAGAGCCCACAGATCATGGGTCATGTGTGGCTCATCAAACATCTGATGTGAGCCTAAACTTGAAGTGTGTAAAAAAACGGGAGGAACCTGTTAAGTTAGACAGTTTGAGAGCAGTGCACAGCTGACTGAACTCCCTGGAATGTGCCACCAACCTGGGAATGGCTGTCCACTCCATTTGTATCAGAGAGTTGCAATAAAGCTTCCACACCCTTGTCATCACTTGGACTACAGAATGGGCAATGAGGCAAAAAAAAGAGATGTTTTTAACCTCAACAGGTATGGCAAATGCTTTTGGGGCACACCCCAGGTGTAGATGATCTTGACAAATTAGGAAAGAATCACTAAATAAAAAATCTAGTGTAAGACTAGAAAATAGGGACATCTAGAACACACCAGAACTAGACCATCACAGATCCAGGCTGCCCAACTCAATAAGATCTTCACAAACTGGGAAAGCAGTCTGAAGAAAAATCTAGCTGAGTGAGATAGCTTGATTTCAGATTCAGTTTAAAACTGATTTCTAACCAGTTTTAAACTGAATTATTCAAAAAAAGGGGTCTAGGGAAACTAAAAAGAGCTCTGTAGACAGCACAAGGAGTTGCAGGAGTTATAGAAATCTTAGGCTTCACCTAGTGTAGGGAAAGAGAAAAGTGAGGGCACCTGTGAGCACCTGCTTGCCCTGTCCACCAGAAGAGGGCAACTGTCTGGTTTTCAGCAAATTAATATTGCAAAGAAATGTGCAAAGAAATACCAATTCCTAACCCCTCCCCTCCCAGCCAAATTAAGCACAACTACTAATTAGGTAGTTGCCAAACACATATACTTTAAACCCAGGTTAAACAGATGTCTCGTAACTTGGAAGTGTTTTAGTGGAAGGGTGGGACCAACCATTTAGCAAGGTCCTGGTGTCTTTAGTGCTGCTTCTGTTACTGAAGGTACAAACAAGTGGCTATTTTTTAGGTTCTCTGGAGAAAGAAAATAAAGAAGTTGGAGACTACAACATAGCAGCAATAAACATGGTAATTAAATCTGTAATCTCCTTCAGTGACATTCACAATGGCATAGCAGCAGATTGCCTGCAATGGCATCTTCCTTCTTACATCTGCATGAACAATTACACCACAACCACAGACTCCTAACTGGCAAAGATTTCTTTCTTAAATAACTAATGCAAATTTAGTAGCCAAATGCATCCAACTTTCTCAGAATCACTGAGAAATACCATTCTGTAGATGAGAGATGAGAATCTTGCTATCTACTTGACAGAAGTTTCTCTGGTAACAAAGTTAAATATTTCCAAAACAATTCTCTCTAAATATGGGTAGTACAATTTATTGGCGGTGTTTTCAAATTAGACAAAATAAGTACCAGTGCAACAGTCAGATACTGTTGTGCACAACACAGGGGATTTAATATGGAAAAATAGAGTGTGTGTATCAGTAACAGTAAAATAGGAATGATACTGCCATGATTCATCAACTTAAGATTTCCAACTAGCATTTACAATGGGCTTGATGCTAAAACTCTCAGACCTTTCTTTGGAAAGTGCCTCTGAAATACTCTGAAGTATGCTTTTTCTAAATTGCAGAGCATTTTAAAACACACTGCCCTTATAAAGCCTTAAGGCACAAAACTTCCAGTTATATAAAACCCAGCTAACACATAAAAAACCATATCAAGAGGAACAAAATTAGCAAAACATTTAGAAGTTTTCACCGATACCACATTTGTGAGTGGGACATCTTGAATTTCAGCAGGTTTTTTTTTTAAGTGGTGTTTTAATGAATACCACCTACAGTGCTCATGTTCTCTGAAGAATCAGGTTCTAGAAATCAGGCACCACCTGGCACCAAAAAGCTCATGAACCTTTGCAGTGGTGTGTAAGTGGCTTGAAACATGCTAACCCAGCACGAGAACGTGGTATCCTCACATGCTGGCTTCTGGACTATGTTCTAGACACAGCCTCTTCTTCAGAATAAACAGTCCAATAAGCCACTACATTTTGTATTATGTAGTGCAAAAAGGACTTACTCAATGGGATTAAGAACAACCCCCTGAAATATTCCCAGAACCAAGATAGTTAGTCCAAGTTACACAATCTCTCTCTCTCTTTCTCCTTCCACCCACAGAGGAGGATGTTCTTTCTTGTGGGCTGAAAATTCTGCATAGGGCAATGGTCCAATTTGTGGATCTAAACTATAAATTCTACTGTAAGAATATAACTTCCATCCCTCACAGGTGATGCCAGGTGCCTGTAAAATGGTGAGGGTCACACTGGTGCTTCAGATAAGCCACCCAGAGAAGCAAAGTGACCACCCTCAGATTCTCAAGCTATTCAGTGTTCAAGTCTAAACCTTACTAGGGTTATTATCAGAAAGCACTTTTGTACCTGAATGTAGCAGAAGGTGTTCCAAGATAAAAGCTTCAGTTGCTGACCTGTCAGCTGGCAGCTGTCCATTCATCCTGTTCCTCCTCCCTTGGCAGGGAGGAAGAGTAGGAAAAGGAACGAACAGTGCCCTTGAGACGACATATTTGGAAAAATCTCCCTCTGGATATAGACTGCCATTCCAAATGACCACCCTGAATGGCAAAACCCTGCATGCTTTTGTGGGCAGAAGAATCAAAGCTGGATCAACAAAACTGCTGAACAACAAAAAAATGACTGTGTTTATTCAAGATAATACATAGTGAAAAAAGCCTCACTGGTTCACACCTTAAAAGGTGCTGGTCATCTGCTCAGACTGCCAGCCAGAGGAGGTTACTGAGAATGCAAAGCTTAAGATTCTTCCTGCTGCTGAAGAAATTAAAGATGTAAAATTATCTGACATTTCTTTAGCCAAAATCTTTCTCTGTTCAAATCTAACAAGTTAGCATCAAGACCCTTTCACCATCAAGCTACAAAAAATGGGGTTTGTTCCACATCCTTGCAAGGGTTAAAACCACCAGAGAGTTGCCCTTAGTGCTGCAAATGGCTTCCACTGGCAGATCTCTGTGAGCATAATCTGTTACAGGATGAGAAAGTATTTCTGAATAGCAACCACCCTTTTCAGCAATGTAGATTTCCATGCAGAAACCATGGCACGTGTGAGAGAAAGGGCAGCAGATAATGAGATTTTGCTGACGTTTCATAATCACAAGGACAGTCTCAGGCACAAGTGAGAGAGAGCACTTGATTATCTTGTAAAGGCAAGACGTGATGCACAGGTTGATCTGTCTGCTGCCACTACCCTGCATCCATGCTTGGCTGTCTCCTTTTCCTGCTCTCAGTCCTTCAAGAACTGCTCCAATCATATCTGTCTGGCCTGAGCAGCCCAGTACGTCACCCTGTCTACCAGCAAGGAAAGTGCAGCATATCCTGAAATCAGGGCACGCGGTCAAACATGCTCAATCAGTAGGCACATTTATCTGAAGGGAATAGGGTTACCAGGCTACAGATTTCACAATCTAGGTGGCAGGGATGATCCATTATTCTGCAGAGAAGGAAAAAACCAGGTGAGTCTCTGTCATCATTTCCCTCTCTCAGTATAATGGTATCACCTTCCACCGGGCTCAGATATTGGCAGAAGCAGCGTGTAATGTATATGGCTGTTGCCAAAATACATCCCAGGGCTGTACAGCCATCTCTGGAGCTCAGCAATCAATTGTGCTTGCTGCAGCAGCCCATCTGCTCTGCTCCCTCCGCAGCATAGTTACACACACACTGTGCCCATGCAAAGCTCACTGGGGCATGGGGCAGCACGGGGCAGCCCCAGCCTCGCTGACAACCTCACCCTGCCCGCAGAAGTTAAACCAGCTGAGCAACGGGCATCTCTCCTCCCTATTCAGCAAGCAACACATATAAAAATACTTTAGAAGGCTGGCACAGATTAGAGGGAAACCTAAAATGTGTCTATTGATGATGTGCTGCATCTATGATGTCATGCATGTATAGCATTATACAGGCAATTCCACTTGAGCGTTCTTTTCCTACATAATATGTTTAATTTAGCTGCACTGAATGACATGCATATTGTAATCTAGCATCAAGCACTGCCTCCCATTCACTCCCCACACAGCTACAAACACAGAACATTCATACAACTAGTGCTCTGGTACAGTACATGACCAAACACAAAACACATTCATGACAACCAGCAATCCTCCCCCAGCCCAGGCACACGAGCCAGCCACAAGCCAACCCTTACACTTAGCACCTACAGAAAGCACACAAAGAACACACCCCACAAACAACATCTCTACCATCTCCCTCCTTTAAACCCCCCCCCCCCCCCCCCCCACTAAAAACACAAGGCAAGCCACCTCCCAGTTCAAGCAGAGGTGATGGAGAAAGCAGCACACGCAGCCCCATCCCTCAGCACCCCACATCAGCTCCATTATGCTGACAGAATTACACATGCCACTGTGTGCAATATAAAACATCCCACCACTGCAGACAGATGTTGGCAGACACACACTTCCCTTCCCCGCAATTCCATGCTATTTACCCCAGAAAACCTGCTGCACACTCTCAACACAGAAATAAATTCTCACATACACGCCCCAGCATTTGGTGCCTGCTAACCTGTGTGTCAAATCCATTTTCCACCGAGCTACTCTTCCTTGCTGGGAGGCCATCTCTTGCGTTTTCTTGTCCGTTGGAAGATTTGAGAGGAATCTGGCTGGAATACAATGGCTTCGTCACCTCCACCTTGCTCCCAAACTTCAGGTAACAGGGCTGTGGGATGGTCCTGGCCGTTGGGACATGCAGGATTGGAGCAGCACTGTGTACGGGTTTAGGTAGTCCCGATTTCATTTTGGAGGCTACCAGGATGGCTGGCATTTTCTCTTTCTGCTTTCCTAACACGTTTCTGTCAGCAGCAACAGCAGAGACAGCAGGCAGGGAGAGAGAAAATGACACGTTTGGGAAGCTGTTCTGCTCTAAAGCAGCCTGGTTACTGCAGAGATCTCCAAAATCAGCTTAGAATTTAAAATCAACAATAAAACCAATTAATTTTTTTCTTTAAAGAGAAAGGAAAAAAGAGAAAAAAAAAAAGAACACCACTTTTAGTCTAAAATATCACCCAGCTTTACGCCAGCCTTCCACCTGTTTCTTCGAATTTTATTTTCAGTTCTTTACCACTGTCCTCTTTCCTATTTCTGCTAGGTAACTTGCTCCTTCCTTTCTCTATCTGACTCCTGCAATTTTCTTGCCTGGAAATGAGAGACTTTCACTCCATTATCTTGTCACTGCATCTCCAAAGTGAGGCAGCCTTGGGGGGGAAAAAAATTTAAAAAAAACAAAAAAAGAACCTGCTGCTGCATATGCTTCCCTTTCCGTACGCACGAGAGAGTGACCGAGCAGGATTTCCAGCTTAAGATGTCCTTCTTCAGTCTTAGCCAAGAAGCAGATGTAGCTCAGTGTGTTAATGACTGATGCCCTTGGATACAAGCCTTAGAGAATCAAGCTTCTTAAGCCTAAATAGCTGTGAATAGGACAACGATGCCGGAGCAGAAGGAGAAACGTGCACTGACAACGATTTTTAAATCAAAATATGTCAGTGGCTACAAAATTTCCCGGCTCCCCCAGTGCTGAGCATAAAAACCTGCAGGAGGAGGGGGGGTGGGGGGGATGGGAAAAAGAAAAGAGATTAAAAATGAAAGCGGTTCAGCAGCGAGAGGGAAGGGAAAGCAGCCGGCAGCCCGTGCTCCCTCCCGCAGTGCAGCGGGCTCCCGCCCGGCGCTGCTCGGCGCGTCCCGGGGGGGCCGGGGCCAGCCGGGCGGGAGGCGGCGGCTGGCCGGCACCGGGCGGGCCCCGGGTTGGTCCTGCCCGCTCCGAGCAGGAACACCACACAAATAAATAAATAAATAAATAACCAACCCAGAAATCGCACCCTCTCTGCGCAGGGGGAGGAGCGGCCTCGGCTCCCGCGGCGGGCAGGGGGACCTGCGGAGCGGAGAGACCTGCAGGGATGGATGGATGGATGGACGCTCCGGGCGCTAGAGGGATGCTCCGGGGGCGCGGCACGGAGCAAGCCGGGTTTCTTTTTGAAATTTCGGAAAAAAAAAAAAAATCAAATCAAAACACCTGGAGGTGATTTATTGTTCGTGGCTGTTCGGGAAAAACTCCCGCTGCCAGCATCAGCAAGAATTTGAATAAGTGCAGTGAGTAATAGGCCCTATTATAGCCCTCTTGGCTTTGGGGAGGCTTTCAGTGTCAAGGTTCCTCCTCATGCTGTTCGGTGGATGCCAGGATCTGTTAAAAGCCCCGGATGCCGTGTTCCTGTTCATCCTGACACATTTCAGAGCTGCACATATTCCCCTTCCTGCGCACACTTGCACCATCCCGGACAGGGGGAGATTGATTATCCCGGTGCGAATCAAGGGACCAAGTGATGCCTTTCAGACTGGGGGGGGGCATGGGGGACTCATCACCAGGACATACAGTGCCACAGTGCCCAGAAAAGGCTTTGACTTATCCCTCACCACAAGAAAGACATTGAGGGGCTGGAGTGAGTCCAGAGAAGGGAATGAATGGAGCACAAGTCTGATGAGAAGCGGCTGAGGGAGCTGGGAGGGCTCAGCCTGGAGAAAAGGATGCTCAGGTGGGACCCTCTGGCTCTCTACTACTGCCTGGGAGGAGACTGTAATCAGGTGGGAGTCGGGCTTTGTTCCCAAGCCACAAGTGACAGGAGGAGAGGAAATGGCCTCATGTTGTGCCAGGGTAGGTTCAGATGGGATATTAGAAAAAATTTCTTCACTGAAAGGATTGTCAGGCACTGGAATAGGCTGCTCAGGGAAGCATTCACAAAACACGTGGATATGGCACTTGGGGACACGGTTTAGTGGTAATATGGCAGTGATGAGTTAACATTAGGTTTGATGATCTTGGAGGTCTTCTCCACCCTTAACAATTCTATAATTATAGGAGGGTGTCTCAGAATAATATTCACAAAACCAATATGAGACATGGAAGCAAAAGGTGCATTTCAATCAAATCTTCATCACAGTTCCGGTTAATTGCTTTATTTCCCTAGTAGGGCTGCTTCCTTCAGCTCCTTATTCCCACCTCATCCACTCCTCAAGTACTGAACCCCTAAGCCACTGCCTGGGTGGCAAGGACAAGAGTGATCCCAGCAAGAAGAGAGTGCTTTGGGTTGGAAGGGAACTTAAAGATTAGAAGTTCCAACCCCTTGCCAAGGGCAGGGACAACTTCCACTATTCCAGGTTGCTCAAAGCCCCATCCAACCCAGCCTCAAACACTTCCAAGGATGGGGCATCCAGAGAAGCAATGAACCTAAGCCTGAAATGTTTGAAATACACACTGGGTGAAGTGACTCAGCAGGACAAAGGAAGCCCAGCCCCATTGCCCCTGCCCCATCCAGGCTGTGAGCAGTGCTTGGGGAAGGAAGGCTCAATCATTCATAGCAAGGGGAGCTGGGACCTGCCTATTTAACACCCAATCTTTTCAGGAAATTTTAAACATGCAATCCTCAGGTTTTTAGATCTGAGACTCTTTCAGACAGAAAAAAAGAGGCATTTCTTGGATTGTATTGTAGGTGTCTCCAGGATGAACGACAGCACTGCTGGATCCTTCTGCAGATGTCATCTTCAACGACTTACCCAAGGTTACACAGTGACTAAGCGGCAGAACTAAAACCTAAAGTCAGAAATTGTGCTCTACTTATTATCAAGTACTATTCCTCCTCAACATTGCAATGTAAAATGTAATTCAAGTTTCCATATGTTCAGTTCTCACATGTTCAGTCCTGGCTGTTGCTGGGATTTTTCAGCACATCTGCTTTCACCGTGTACCCTTCTGCAGGCTGTCTTGTAGTAACTACAAAAGGGTAAATTTTATTGTAGCTGTTTTTGTAAGTAACTGCTTCCACCTCAATCTCTTTATCCATCTACCAATTTCAGACGGGAAGCACACATCCCTCATCATCCAACTCACTGAGATCCCACCAAGACAAATCTTCTAATGTTCTGCCATAACTGTCCACAATGTCAGCTTAAACACAACTATATAAAACATTTCAAAACGCTACAATTCGATAAAGAATGTAAATTTACCATCTGAGAGGACTGGTAGTCCTTGGAGCAGAAATTTGCCAAATACTCCAACACCATTTCCATCATTCCGTGCTGAGAACTCAGCCCTGCTGGCTTAGAGAAGGTTGGGCTCCAGTATGAACATCTCGAAAAAGATCCAGGCCTGAAAACCAGGCTAATTTTAGATCTGTAATAAAATATAGTAAACTTTAAAAGCTATTAGAAGATCTAACTGACAGCTTTACGTTCTGTTCTTCACTTACACATTTTATGAGGTTCAGGCCACCAATCCCTACTGCACGCAACTTGCCAGTTTTTGTTGTTCTGTTTTTATCTTGGAAAACTGGCTAGGCTATGGGATACCAAACCAGCCACAAAGTTAATCTGACCAAAAGAAAAGGATTCCTTTCATTACTCCCTTAACAATTATGGAAACTGATCCTTTGATGATGGTGGATTAAATACTCCACAGTTCCTTTGGACACTCAAAGAGTTTTACTGACTTCTCAGCGTGCAGTCCAACCAACTGAATATGATTTCTTCTGAATACACTCAGTGTATAATCCTGACAGATATTTTGCCATATCAGTGGACACATTCATCATCAAAGCTTAATGTGAATTCCTGATAAAACATTTGAAGAGTGATCTAGAATTACTGCTTCTCTCATGGATTCAGTTTGCATCTAACAATCCTTTGTCATCTAAAACCCGGGGAGTTTTTATGTTATACATATTTTGCTTTATATATCTAAACATCACAGCATAATGGCACTGAAATGCAAGCTGCTGTATCCAGTGGCAGTGTAGTCACATGAGATCATAAATGATATCACATTACAGGCTCTATCTGCAAAGAGTGACAACATCAATTTTGGTCTCTCTTTGGAATTGACAAGGTTTTGGGTTGTCTGGGTTTTTTGTTTTGCTTTGGTTTTGGGTTATTTTTGTTGTTGTTATTGCTTAATAAATTATTTTTTATCTGGTTTTAAGGCTAGGATTTTTAAAAGAAACTACTTCTCTTGGACAGTCAAAGGGATCTGGTAACCTGTCTCTTATCTTCTTTGAAAAGCCCAACCAGTTTTTCCTTCCCTGTTTTGAATCACCCAAATTTCTGTGTCTAAGGTAGGAGTAAGTAACCTTAAAAAAGGAGGCAAATTATCTAAACAAAAAGCAAGAGCCTCATTCCTTCCCAGAAATGTTGGGTAAGCCTCTGACTAGGAGAAATTCCCTTGCAGCTTTAAGTCTGATGAGTATCTTTGCCTGAATAACCACAACATCCCCTCCTTATCTGCCTGTAGTGGAGGGAGCATCCACTCACTCCCCAAATGGGGGAATATGGAAGGAAAAATGCTATAAACAAGCACTTTACTTTCCTGTTAGGAAAAAAAAAAAAAAAAAACAAAACCCAACAAACCAAATCAAGAAACACCAACACAATGAAACCACAAACATCCCTACTGATCTGGCTTACCCAGCTGATTTTGAGGTTCAGAAAGTATCACTGCTTTAGACTCAAGCTGTGACTGCTCAGCACCATGGAGTGCCAGCTCAAGTGCCAAGACTGTGGTGTTGAGAACTGGCTTAATACTCTCAAAATTTTAGTGAGCAGGCTCATGTGAACTCAAGAACTTAACACACCAGAGGAAACTATTTGAATGCCCTGTAGTTCAAGAGCTTGTAGGAAAGTCAGCACATTGCCCAAAACAAAGCCAGTAAAGAGAAGAAAAGCCCAGAGTTGACTGCTCTTGAACAGATGATCTTTATGAATGCGATGAACATTTCTGGAACAGTAAAACCACTGAAGCTGCCTCCACAGCTCACACATTATCAATTAACAAAACAGGGTCTCTATACCCAAGTGGAAAGAAAATGTCTGTATGAATTGCATGTGGGTATTGCAAGTAAAATTAAAAGCTTGATGAATTATTGCAAAAGATCAGAGAATTAGACTTTCCTTTCAACTTGTGGTTAATATTCATCCTGAACAAAGCCAAATGTTACATTAGCCTAAATGGAAAAACCATGTAGAATTATACTATCAATTAGAACGCCTCATTAGCTGGTCTGGTGATTCAGAACTGCTGATGGAACTGAACTCAAGGCTTGAAAATACCTTGATCAACTCCATCCTTGGCTTTAAGGCATTAAGGATGGATATGCAATCTCCCAGAAAAATAATTTCAAGCCAAGGTGAATATTCCTAAAATGTCACCACATTGTCAGTGTGGTGTCAGAATCACACAGTGTCAGATTCAGAGGGTTTAATTGTTCTCTCAAACCCATTCTCATCAAGCTTTACTGCTGCCAGGCAGCTGTCCTATAGACTGTGGGCATGTTCAGCCTTGGCACAGCTCCATCAACTTAAGTGAAGTTATGACAGGAATAAATATGGATCTATTTTTGGTACTGCAGGCATTTTGCACACTCACATCCATCTTTTGTTCCTGATCAGTATCAAATACGGAAAAGACTGATCCCATCTGTACATTCACATTACCATTCTATGAAAGAACCCACAAGGGTGTAGAGGAGTAAAGGTGTAAACCTCATAATTTTTGTTGTGTTTCCCCCTGGGGAACAGTAGAGATTAGAAAGAGGAATGTGGATAGAAGCATTATATAATTTGGCATCCTCTCACCACAGCAATTATAATCTGTACATGTGAGTTCTTTATATAGAGCAGTGAGAAGAGGAGGAAACCTTGGTTCTGTTCCCAGTTCTTTTGACAGAAATCCTGTCTGCATTATACTAATTCTGATCTAAAATTCCACTTGTAATCCCCTGACATGCTTCTAATTCACACTGGGTTTAATTCCACTTCATTTTATAATGGTGTAAAATTTTTAAAAATATACAAGCCAAGTTCCACCTGGACAAGAACATCTGTACCACTAATTTTCAGAAAATACACAGGAAATTTCACTGGCCACACTAGTGATATAAGCAAATGCTCTTGCACAGTTATGGCACCATTTAAAATTAGCGTCTTCTGAACAATGCTCACATTTAATCCCATTTCTGTACCAGAGCGCTGCACGGTTTTGCAACGTAAGCCTGTAGTAGTGCTGCACTCAATAGCTTCATAAGTTTCTATTGTCACAGCAAATGCACACTCACAGCTTTAAATTCATTGTGCTGCCATTGTTTTTGGATTTGTAGCCATATCATTTTCCCACAATCTAATAAAAACTGGGCTCAGCTGTCTTGAGACACTCACTGATAGGGGTTCTGTGACGGGCTTTGAAAAGGTCCATCTCTCTGACTTAGCATGTAAAGTTCATTCCTCAGACTTAAACTCATCAGGACCCGGAGACTGAAAGGGATGAGGAATGCAATAGCTTATTTGAATTAATGCTTTCTGTTGTGGTGTAAAATTTAGATGCTTACTGTTTGTCTGTGCCATGGTCACAGCAGTGACCACAGTGTAAAGCATATACACATGAATAATCTTTATGATCCTAACAGAGGAGCTCTGTCAGGCCAGCCCATAGCTCACCTTGACTTGCACATCTCTGTGTCTGTGACTGTAACAATGGACATCAACTCTCCATGCCACTAACAGCACCTGGAATAAATATTGCAGTACTGTTTTGGAAAGAGACTTGCTAATCACGTCTTTCCAATAGAGATGTGCATCTGGGTATTCTTAATCTATTCATGTGTCCTTTGTTTCCACAAGGTTAATGGTACTAGCTCCTACATTATTTTATGCCTGACTTGACATTGCCCATGGCTTGGTGTGTTTGGAAAAGCAAAGAAAACATCTGTGACTAATGAGCATATCACAGAAGAAAGGTAATGACAATGATGATGATATAAATACCACAAGCTACTTTTGACTTTACAAAGCATCAAGTTAAGATGAAATATGAAGGAGAGGATTTAAAAAAAATGCTCTCTTCCCTCTGCTGCTGTTCTTTCTTACCCTCTTGAGAAGTGGCATGTTAAAAATAGCCACCACTTACAAGTTAACAACCTCACATCATCAGGTAGCCACCTTCTGTAACCTTGCTGGCACATTTCAAATGAACCTGCTCCATCATCTGGAAGAGTTGTCAGAGCCTAAAGGCGGAAACCATCTGAGAAGCAGATTGGAAGAAAAGACTGTATTTCAAAGCCTTTTTACAACTGGATCTGCTTAAGCATTCCAACCCACCCTCAGCTGCCATTAGTCTCTCCCACATCAGCAGTTCTGAACAAACACAAATTGGCCAGATTATCATTAAGCAACTTCAGCTATTTCGTAAAGAGCAAAGTTTCACTACTCAAACTAAGTGGCTAGGACCAGATTTTCCCTTGCCTGTAGTTTCTCTATAGCCAACATCAGAATTTGCCTTCCAAATTCAAAGTATTTATCAAAATCTTCTTTATAGAATGATCCAATCCTATAATACACTCATATTATCTCCATTCCGTTCAGTATACATTTCCTATCAATTTCTATTAAAAAAATCCTCTTGCCTATTGAGCCCAAGCATCCAGTTCAGCTGGTGCTGCACCGTGCAGCTCTGAAGCCATGGAATAAGTGCTTGTGGTGCTCACCTACTGCCAGCGGATATCAGGGAATGATGAATATCATTCTACACTTCCAGCTTTTGCCAAGTACACTTCACAACCCAAGTCTGCAGGCAGCCACTCTTCCCTAGAATCCCAAAAAAAGAGCATTTCCACAGGGCACCCGTTCAGCAGCAGTTCTGACTTCTTCTGCGCTGGAAGTCACCTGCAATGCACCACAGAATGGCACTAATTGCAATAATATGAACACCAGCTATTTCTGAACATGTTACCACAAAAAATTTATATATACAAACCTAGATTGTTCACAGTGGTATCAAAAGAAACACAGAAGTGCCTAACATAATGCCCTGAAATGAACGCTGCCTACCTCCACAGTTCCTTTAAAGAAAGATTTGTCCTGAGTTGATGTTTATGGAAAATAAAAGCAAACCCACGTCAGCTAAATTTTGGGGTAATGGTTCTACTGAAATTCTTGAATCAAAAAGTTCAGGGAAATTTCTTCAGATTTACACAGACATAAGTCAACCACCAACCCAACAGCCATGACCATTCTTGAGAGTCAACATCCTTCAAAACCAACCTCAATTCCCACTGTGATGATCTAGCAAGGGAATTTGATGAGGATTACCTAACCCATAAACTGGGAGGCAGGGGCAACAGCAAAAAGTAATAATTCATTTTATTTTTAAAAACCACATGTCTGTTTGAGGGAGATATTTACTTGCACCTGCCGAATATCACACTCAGTTTTAAACCAGAAAGGTTAAATGTTCACTTTGCAAGGAAATGTACAGGAAACAGTTATTCTTTAATCTCTCTATTAACCTAGCACAAAATAATCAAATTTAAAGTGCTGCAGGGCCACTGTGCAGCCTCATGCATGGCAGGATCAAGCTTATGTTCTCAAATTTCCTTGTAATTTCCTATGTTCTCCCATTAGCAAACTGATAACGAACCCACCTGTGCTGTTCTAACACTGACTTTTTCAAGCATTTTTAATATCCTCCACCCAAAACTGACATAAAAACCTAGTAATGAATGCTGTCTTAATATTTTGTTTCCTACCAAATCAACGGAAGTTCCCACTGTAATGATTAGAGACACATTTGTTGCCTTAAACAGCTTTGATATTTCAACATTTAATCAATTTTAATTTTTTTGAGGTTTCCTGCCACCCTTTTACCCATGATGCTGTACTGAACTCAATGGTTTGCAGCTACAGTATGAAGACCTGACAGCCTTGCATTTATTTTACACACCCCATCAATAAGTTTTTTAATAACACTGCTCTCGCTGTCTGGAATATTTTGGGAAGGTATCAGTGTCATAACAACCCATGGCCATATTGGAGATCTGGCTGATGTTTTTCACTGGACAACAAACAACACACTGAAGACGTAGGACTGAGAGAGAAATTTTCTCAATTTCACATTTCCTCTTGAAATTTTAGTAGCAAGGACACTGTAACACACAACCTTTTTTCCAAATAAATGGCACACAGATGATGGAATGATTTTCTGTGTTTTAAGACATAATCACCTCCTGTATGAGAATTAACATGAGCTTTGTTTATTCCAGCAGCAAAACAACCTGTATTCAAGCTTGCCCAGCTGTCTAAAAACTCAACTGATTCCACAGTAAAAGCAGGTGTAGTCAATCATTCCTGTCACAACATTAGTACATTACTGGCTGTTGGCAAGTGGGTCAGCTCGTCACAAGCAAAGCACTTCTCAGCTGCTGTTTCCTTCCATCCCGGCTGGCACATGAAACAACGCCGCTACAGCTGCTGAATTTCAAAAGGAATCCATCTGTTTAACTTCCTAAAATGACTTTAAAGAGTGGGATATAACAAACACATCTGCTACCCTCAGCATGTTAAAAAGATCATCTGGAAATTAACTGGGAAATTATAAATCTTTTTAGATGGGGATTCACAGTGAAGTTCCAATATACGTGTAACATCTGTTCCACCTTCAATTATAGCTCAAAGCTTTGCACCTCTGGCTTGCTGAAGAACCAAGGCAGACTTTAGCTGTAACCAGCTCTGTATCTCCTTATCTCACTGCTGGAGTTTGTTCAGGACCACATCACTGGGCATCCATCTATTCAATTTTGTCACTCCTGAAAGGCTGGACTGGATAAAGCCTTGAGCACTGTGGTCTGATCTCATAGTTGACCCTGCTCTGATTAGGTTAGACTGAAGACCTCCTGAAGGCCCTTTCAATCTGAATTAGCCCAATTGTTTCCAAATAAAGAGAAAAAAATTAAAATTCCATTAGTACCTACTGGAAGAACTCAAAGTAGAAACCAGCTATGAACAACAACCTGGTCCATCACAAGAAAATGCTTAGGCAGGAGGGCCAGCAGAAGACACCAGCAGATCAGATTTTAGGAGGAAAATATTAGCACATGCTGAAGTGTGATCTTCCTTTTGGTTCTTCTCACATCTCTCAGAAACACAAATGTGTAATCACTCTGAATTATGTGAACAGATGCCTACATCTAGGATTTGCAATTTACATTAACCTAGCCTGCATTAACAGCTATTTTGACACCAAATGCAAACCACAGTGCGTGTTTTCACCCTAAGGTACAACATATGTGTACCCTGCAGCACCAGGACTTCTCAGGAAGTTCCTTGGCTACCTGCTGCATTCTCAGCAGACTCTTCAGGCATCCCAATTTCATCTGCACGGTGCAGGCAGAGCTGGTGGAACACAAGCCAGGAGAGACATGCATTTTCCACAGGTCTGTGGGCACCAGAAAGGCTGGCAGGAATGCAGTGAGCCATGAGAGGTCCCTCCCAAGGAGCTGCCATATCCATTGGGGAAGTGAGAGGAATTTACAAGGACACGGAACAAAAGCAGCCCTGGGGAATATGTTACCAGCAAACTGGAAACAGGTGAGGTGTGCTAGCAAAGGGCTTGTGAACTACAGGCCAAGGCAGACCTTTAGTAATAGGAATTAGTATTTGATACTCAGTATTAGAGCAGAATGTCTTAAGTGCAGCACTTAGCAGCAGTGCCAACACTGTTCTGCATGTATACAAATGACAAACCATTTTTTCTGTGCTGTAAGTAGCTTGTGCAATTAACAGCAGTTTGCTTTCCTGTCTTCCAATTACAGACTCAGGAAGAAAGGGCATATTAAGCTACTTCGTGCAATTCTGGACCACCTACTGTTAGAAGTGCAATTTGAGAATGAGCTGCTACTGCTAATTATCAAAATTAAAACCTGAAATAGCAATGTTCACTTTTAAAAATGAGATGACTTCCTATTGCAGGCATAACTTTCCACTGCTCTCCCCTGCCAATAGTTATCACTTTTGTATGAGATTTCTGGACTGAAACTTTGAACACAGAAATGCCATCATCCAGAAAACCTTTCAAAACATTTTGGGTCACCACTTTGGGTCTTTCAAAACAAAACCATTTATTTACCCTTGGCTAATTACCTTTTAGTTTCTCTGCACAGACGCAAAATATTTGTGTTTCTATTTTGTCTTTTCTTTTACATTTTCAGATGGCTGCAGCCATTTCCAAAATCATCACCATGTTTCTACCATGATGTTGGGAAAAAAATTTCTCCTGGACAGTACCACTGTTAGTACAACAATAAAAAAAAAAATTACAGCTGTGTATGCATATGCACGTGTGCACACACACATGCAGTGTGAACTGAATAAAAATGTGGTGATGTCTAATTTGACCTGAGAAAGCCAGAACAGGAAAAGTTCAACACTATTTGCAGCACAGCATCACCAATTCCAATCTCTCTTACCCTGTGCTGAACAAGCATTTTCAATTCAAAGGAATAATTAGCATGCCGAAAAACATCAGAGCACTAGCAAATACCTTTTACTTGGCATTAGCAAAGATCAATGAGAATTCATCACTGTAAGCCCACCACGAGCACTTGTTGCCCAAACACACTGGGACAGGCAGGACTGTGCCTACACCACCCATGTTTATCACAGGAAGTCTAAACTTCATTAGGAAATAATGAAATAGCACATATCATTCTTCTAAACATCATTACTGACTTTTTAAAACCCACTGAGAGACTCCTCACCCCAAAACCCCATTCTCAGCCGCTGACCATTCTGTCCGACTCTAACGCTCTCATGTGAGCAGACATTGCCGGTGCCCGTGGCTGCTCGGAGCCGCAGGCTCTGCCCAGCGGGCAGGCCGTGCCGATGGCCGGGCCCCAGCAGCCGATGCCACGGCAGCGGCCAAAGGAGGAACCCAAGCCCGCCCGTTTCTGCGGGGGAGCCACCAGACCATCAGCTTTGCCCGAGCCCTGCACCTCTCCAAAGCTGTTTTCCTCAGTTCTGTGACCCCCTTCTCCCCTCACTGCTCCTTCTCCCCAATTCCATCCCTAACCCGCCCTCCCCTTAACAAACCCTTGGGAATCCACTCCATCCTTCTAAACCTGGCACTGCAGCCACACGGCTAAGCCTCAACATTTCACTGAATTGAAAATTCTACTTTATGATCCCCTTCCCCTGTTATTCCAAGAGCAGGACGATAACCATCTCTGCAATCCATACCCCTTTTTTCCTTATTTTGGGTAGATCATCAGGAGCAAACCGCTTGAAGGTGCAGGGTACCCCAAAAAGCTTTTTCTTTCACAGAGTCCCTGGCTCCCTGTAGCCTCCCCAGTTCCCAATCCCTATCCACTCGTTCTAGCTGAAGAGAGGGCGTCAGCTAGAACTTTCATCCTAAAACCCTCTAACCTTTTTATCATTCTTATCCAATACCTGTCCTCTCTCCACTTCCTTCCTGTCTCCATGAAGTAGTTTTTACAATTATGCTTTTCTAGTTTGTGTGTGCTCTTATTGCAGATTGTCCTGTTTTCAGTTTTAGAAAGCAGGGACCTGTCAGGTCACAAGGGTAGATCCGACGAGAAGCAGGTTTTGATTGTTTCTTTAATAGCGAGGGTTCAGACAGTATTAGACTGCTGAATCAAAATTGCTGTTGAGTTTAACCTGTCCTCAGTAGGTTCTGAGGATGACTGATAAGCTAAAATGGTGTCTGGGAAAGTATTTTGACGGTTTTTGTGGTAAATGCTCCCTGAGTATAGGTAGTAGCTGAAGCCAAATTTATTTTTTTTCTTTTTGTTTTTCTTTTTATGACCTAAAACTGAGGGTCTTCTGGATTAAACTGGCTGGAAGGTGAAAGCCCTGAGAGGGGGAGCAAAGTCAGCACCTCAGCCTAAACTGGGGGCTGTGGTGGTCCAAAAAGCCAGCTGGAAAAGGTTAGACACCATTGAGCCAGTCACGCTGAAAAGGCCAATCCCAAAATTCTCCTATGAGCTTAGTACCAAAGGAAGCACTTGCTCATGCTTTTAAATTTGATTAAGATCTGCAATATGGACCCACATAACCAGTTTATTACAATTAAATGCTCATTTTATCTTTGCTGCCTACCACCAAAAGCAAACATCAAATCAAATGGACTGTTTAAAACATAATCTTCACTGCAATTGTATTTATATTGATGTTACAAAACTGTATAACTACTGTTTCATTTTTTTAATTGTTAATTGTCATATTTCTCTTTTCTTTCTAACGAAAAAAGGGTGAGGTGTAGTATTGCATTTTATTTAAATGGTATGCTCTGTCTCATCCCTCCAAAATGTGTGGTATATTCTAAGCCTGTGGTCCTGCCCTGAACCATCCCGTATCTGTAATCCCATTGGCACAAGTCTGATTCCGCGCCCACTTTCAATCTCCCTCTTAAACTGTGCGAGCAAGACCAGTGGCTCTCTTAGCCTTTCCCCCCTCTCAGCCTTTCTCCCCTGTTGGCCCTTCCCTCCCCCAGGCTCCCCCTCCTTCCCCCTCTCCCTTCCCCCCTTCTCCTTCAGTGACCATGCTGTTCCCAGGGATGGGACCCCCAATAAACTCCCATTTAATCAGCACCCTCAGAAGCCGTGGGGAGTCTCCTTGCCTGCCTGCTGCTGCCAGTGCACTCACAGCCTGGGGGGCCCTCTGGGGACACCCCGGGGTGCCCCCGCCCCCAAAACGAAATACAACAGATGCCCACCCCAGGCTGGAAATTTTGGAATGCTTTAGCCAAAATGCTAGAGTCAAGGTAGAACCATATGTCATCACTCAGCCATGTCCAAAAAGCACCTTTGCTTCAACAGCTTAGGCACTCCAGAGCTTTGAACTAGGTTGGGCAAGGCAGTTATGTTTATGCCAGAATAAAGTTTAACGTGTTTTTTCTGAAAGCACACACAACACAGCTGATTTTAAAATCACTTCATTTTACACATGCTCCATAAGAATGCTTAAATTCAGCAGTTAAGGTCTGCTGAGTCTGTGCTCCTGAGCACTACACTGCTCCCACGAGTGAGGGACAAGGCCCACAGCTGAACTGAGCACTCCCCAATCCAGGGGGACCAGAAGTAACAAAAGGAGGATTCTAAGCAGCAGGGAGCATAACAAGGCTCGAAGAGAAAACCTGTATGTGGGGCTGAGAGCATGGATTACGGAAGGACATGGAGATGGAAACTGGTTCTAAAGAGGATAGTGTGAAGAGCAGAGCCAATTATGGGAACAGGACTGGGATGAACATCCAATATAATGAGAGAGAGAGCATTAGGACATGGAAGCTCTGAACATACAAAACACTACACAGTGCATGCCCCAAAATCAGGTTCATATTTCATGCGTGAAGCTAGTAAAATACTAATTTTAACTTTCCCAGTGTTTCAGGCCCATGTTTATGTAACAGAGAGTACATAGCATTGTCATAACTCACCAAACATCATCCAGGTATCAGGTGAAGGCACATTACTGCCAGTACAGTATTGAGATATTAAACTGATCAGCACTATGCACTGGGAAGCACATACCAGGAAAAATCCATGAGGGTGTCAGGAGGGAAGAAAAATACAAATTTTGCCATTACGTGTAGTTAAATCTCACATACCACACACTGGTCTTTCTTAAATAAATATACTATGAAATAACTGGTTGCTAATTCACTACTCTTTAAGGCCAGCATTGGAAAAAACAGTGTATGATCAAGCCCTTAAAACAGAATCATCACGACAAATAGGCTTTATGTCACAAAATGTAAAAAGCAGGTATCTGGGATTTTGTATTTGGCATTTCCTAAACGTTGGGTTCTTAACCTTTGTATTTCAGCAACCCTAATATTCTTTTAACACTTCATTTGTTCAACAAGTTTGATATTGTTTCCCAATGTATACTGGATGGTAGATCAAAGAATTTGCACAGAAGACTCTTGCACAGAAGATTTACAGTGGCTATTTGCATCCTGGGAAATCAGCAGATCTGCACACAGCCCACACACACCATCCCAGTGCTCCACACAAACACCCCTGGTATCCTGTCCCAACCCTTTCAGCACAGACTGGATCACAAAATATCCTGAGCTGGAATGGACCCACAGGGACCACTGAAGTTCAGCATCCCACCACAGGCACAGCAGCAACTGCAAGGTCACCTCTGCACAGCGATGCTGGGATGAGTCCCACACAGCTCTGTCTCCTGGGAAGGAGCAGGCACAAGGCCAGCTCTGCCTGCCATCATCTGAAGAGAGCGAGAGCACGTTACCAACGCAGCCAGGATCACCCAGCCCTCAGAGCTGCAGAGGCAGCAGCTGTGCCAGGCTGCCTCAGCGCCCATCGTGCCCTTCTGCACAGCTTCCGTCCCTCCGCCGCAGCCTGGTGTGCAGTGCCACCTGCAAACGGGTCACCAAGCCTCTGACCCAGTCCCCGTGGCAGCCAGGCCAGTTCCACATGACAGCCTGGCACCCCGTCAGCCAGGTTTGGCAGGCACGGGCTCCCTGGACAGCAAGCAGGCAGGGGGGACAAACAGCAGATGGCTTTTCTTATCTCCACAACAATTTAATCGCAGTGGTCATGATGCCACTTACGTGCTCCACGCCACCTCCAGTGCCTTGCTGCAAGGTGAACAAGCTGCTCTCTCCCAAGGGCAGCCCTTGTGACCAGCCAGGAAGTGTTTGAAGTGTAGTCAGGACACAAGCCACACTCACGCAACTTGAACTTTGTAACTGGAACAGAGCACGACAGATCTGACCAGCTCAGGCAAAAAGGAAAAGCGCTTCTTCTGCAGGAGAGTTGTGACCCTGGAAGTCAAGGATATGGGATGAGCCCAGTGCCACTGCTGAGTTCCCCTGCAAACGTAGGCAAGCTGGCCTGACAGCTTGGCAAACGCCTCAAATCAGGCTGCCCTAAGTAGAAACAAGTAAAATTGGTTGCTGCTTTGGAAATGTATTTCTTTGTTTTCTCTTTATCAACTATAAAACCAGATGAAAATGTCTGCACAGTGTCCAGGGCAATGTGACAGCTCTGTTAACAGAAGCCCCTCAGATACTGAGACGTCACCAGATAAAGATTTCATTTAAGCATGGGAGCATTATGTAATTAATGCTGATCTACATTTGTGCGACCCAAAGCTAGGTTCCTCAGCACTAAAGGGGATGTGGGGATGCCATAGCCACTATGCAGGCAAATCCAAAAGGAAGGCCAAGGCAGCAACTATACTCCTAGTAAAGAACAAAGACTATTAAGTGTGTTGTCTTTTCCCAGCCTTGATTGAAATTAGGAAACAAACAAAACAAGTTTAAATTGGTTGTATTTTGCTAAGCTGGTCAGAGCAACACCAACTTGGTAACACCAAGGTTGTGGGTTCAATCCCTGTATGGGCCATTCATTTAAGAACTGGACTCAATGATCCTTGTGAGTCCCTTCCAACTCAGAATATTCTGTGAATCTGTGTTTTCAGCTCCTTAGCAAGACAAAACTAAAACCCCCAATGCATAATAGTTGATTTCATATTTCCCGAAGGGTATAGCTAACATCAGTTCTCTAGGCTACTCTACAAACTTGGGCTCTTAGACATATCATGGGGACTTACACATATGGATGCAGCAGCAGCTAAAGAAAACAGCTGTAATTATTCCCAAACCTGTAATAAATCACAACAGGGGAGCTGTTGGAAGAGGAGATGGAGAGCCAAAGTTTGACAAATGGAAAAGACAAAACCATTGGAAAAAAAACTTTTGGGATGTGTAAGCACGCTAATGAAGAGTAGAAATAAATAAAGTATAATAGATAGGTTATATACAAAAATATTTGTAAAGCAATCTAAAATAACAGCTTTCTCTTTTGATGTTACTATCTGTTTTGAGTTCATGTTTATGGCACTACCAAACCCCAAACAAATGAGATGAAAAGTGGGGAGGGTTATGCAGATAACATTGTTAGAGAAGGAAGAAATAAAGGAAGGTGTTGTTTATCTTTCCTTTTACTCTCAATATTTTGATTCCCTGTTGCATAAACAGGAGGGTGAGGGAATTAAAACGCTGTTAGGGAGTTCAAAAACTTAGTTCTGTTCCCTTGATCCAAAAATTCCACAAAATGTTCCTCTTCCTTTTCATATTATGCTTTACCACCTAGAGCCAGAGCACAAAGGGCAGCGGTTCCCAACATGTGTGTGCACAGGCACAAACCTTTGTGTGGCAGAGCTGTGCTGGGAACAGATAATTACAGCAAATAAAAGGCAGCTCTGCATACAACAATGTGGAAGCAAATCCAATTGCTAAGGACATTGGCTGAAAACAGCCCTCAGAAACAAAGAACCAGCCACATTAGAGCAATCTTTCATACTTGTATAAAATAAGTAATTGAGTCACAGACAAGGTGAATCCTGGGAGCACAAAGAAAGACCACAAGTCAAAGCTGGAAACTGTCCCAACAGTACTATATTTCAGCTCCCTCTCTGTTTGGTATTCTTCCCACTCTGGGTTTAAGCACAGCATCAAAGCTCATTATTAGTCTGCAATCAAGGCCATTAGAGCTCTCAAATTCAACCTGAATACTCACTGGGCAAAACCTGGCAAGACAGCAATAAAGATTCCCTCTTAGTAATCAGAGTATTGCTCCACACCATACTGATAGAAAACAGTCCCTTTGTGCCCAGGGGCCTGCCAGAGGGCTCACTTGAGAGAAAATGTTATCTTACACACTATAAATATGTGAAAATAAGATTGGAGGCAGCTGTTGTGACAGCAATTTGCCCTGTTAATATACCCCTCACACTCTGCTCAGGTTTTTAGCTCACTAGTGACTCAGAAGCAAGAGTGACACTGCCAAACCCCATCACATCCCTGCGTTTCCCGTCCACTTGTAGGACTGCCCTCACCCTCACCTGACTTCACTTTGGCTATCAGAGATGGAGTCAAGCATCCCACAGCTATTTGGGAACTGTGCAGAACAGGACAGCTTCTTTATTGTCCTAGTTTGGCCCTGTGACATCACAGCAAATGTTAACCAGGAGCAATGTTAACATTGCAAAAGTCTCTTAAAAAAGTAGATATTTGAAGCATTCCCACTTAAAACTAAGTACAGTCACTTATCAATTTTAACTCCTGCCATATTATTACATATTACTAAAAATCCTCAGCATTCTCTCAGATAATTGGCTGCATTCATTATTTCCAGTAAGAAAGAAATTACTGAGGGAGAAAAAAACCCCCATTTTGTTTCTACATTACTCCAGGTTGCATGCTTAATACAGTTCCTTCCCAGAAAACCGAGTGGTTATTTCTATTTATACTGCGTGTCTTTGCTATAAATGAAGATCCAAAACAGGTGGCAACTATCATGTAGCTGCTACAACATACAAAAGGTGCATAAGGACATACTGCAAAATATGACTACTGGCCATAAAGCTACTATTGATGAGCAAAGTATAGCCTACTGATTTCCTTCTTCAGGAAGGAAACCTAAACCTAAACCAGAGAACACTGGCACGTTAGCTCACCTCACAGTCAAAATTTCGCTGGACACTCTCAAGACCTACGGGTAATGTACTTCCCCCAGGATGCAGTATTTTAAAATACAGGTAATGAGAGAGAACATCCTTGAGTAGTAAGTTCCAGATTTGAATAAGGATGCACAGAAAACCTAAATCAATGTTTTTAAGCTTTTTTAAGCTTTCAGTTTCTGGAAGCAACTTCCTAAGGATGACTCAGTATCTGTAAAGTAATTGTTCTTCTCTGAGATGAGATAACCTTGGGGAGATACAGCAAGCACTGAGTGATGGTGTGACAGAAGGTTTACCTCCTTTGTACCTGTTCTGGAAGGGTTGACTTCAGCTGCAATTCCTGAATTACAGGGTCTAGAGAGGACTGGCTGCTGCCAGCCCGGAGCAGCACCAATCAGCCAGAAGTCATGGTAGGAGGCAGCAATGCCTCGAGCAGACTGCAGTGCCTGTGTCCCTGCCACCTGTGCAGAGCAGGGGGGGAAGCCTGCACCCTTCCAGGGCACAGCCCTGGCACCATGCAGTACACTCCCACACACACTCCCACTCCCAGATGGCCTTCACACAACCCTTCCAAAATAAATTATTTTAGGATTTAAGCAATTAAGCCACTGAGCCCAGATTTTTGTCTCGCAGTCAGGAGAGCAACTTTCTTTTTTTTTTTTTTAAAAACAGGGAAAAAACCTTGAACAGATGAACATCCCTGCCAAACTAAAAATAATAAAATATTCCTGTTTCTACAGCAAGTCACCTAATACAGCCAATGAGTTTGTTCTGCTGACAGCTCTGTGTTTATACCTGCTGCTTTTCCTTGTCCTGAGTCTGGCAGGAAACAAAAGCAGGAATGGAAATCATCTCTGTGCCAGCAAGTAGGGGAAATTAAGGGAAACAAGGGAAGGAACACAAAAAAAGGCACATGTGATGTCACCCCAATTTTTATTGTTGCTTATGATGTAGAAGACAGCACTGGCACTCCAGTAATTCAGTGGAGGGGAAAAGGCAGCTACAGACCTTCAGCCCAGTTTAGTGATGAGTCCCCTTAAGCTCCAGAACCTATAATTCAGGACACTTTTTTTTTCAAGACACTGATATTAGAGCATATCACCACATCTACCCTGCAAATCTATGTATACTGAGGACGTGGTTTTGCTTTAGACCTACTGAAGTGAGACAAGAAACACAGTCAGCTGCAAAAGAGAATTCTCTCAATTTCTGTCCTTCCTGAAAAGAGAAGATTGGGCTAAAAGATTATTCAGATAAATTGAACTGTGTTAGAGACAGGGATCAGACCTTAGTGAGCCCTCAGGTAACCACTTGCATTTAAATGCCTGTAGCAGTAAGCTCCTGGCAACGTAAATATTAAACAGACATTTCTAAAGCCTAGCACAGAAAGACAAGGGCTTTTATGCTTGCCTGCTTGCTTTTAATAGTGGATATACACACCTTATATTATATAATTTGAAATTTTCTCATTGAAGTCTTGAAAACTGTGATTGAAACTTCAGTAACAATCTGCATTGTCCATCCCATGACTCTGACTCAGAGACAAGACTGAAAAAGTCACCAGGACCAGCTGTGTGTCCCATTCCCAATGCACACGTGATTCCAGCTTCCCATAAGCCAGGCCTTGAGCCGCTGCAGTTCAGAGAGAGCCATGCACAGGAAAAGGAAACATCTGTGCTGCCCTAAGCCAAAACAGCCCCTCTGAACTGCCGTGGCCCAGCCTCTCCCCATTCACCTCAACCACTCCACCCCAAATCAGGCCTGGAGACATGACCCTGTGCTGTCCTAGCATCAGTCACCCTGTGACTCACAGCTCTCTATGAGCTGATGCATCCTCCCATCTGCCCAAATCAGGCCTGACAAGGCTGCCAGGTTCAGTGAGCAGTCACTGAACAGCTGAATCACCCTTTTCCAGCACTGTCATTGCCCCAGCTCTGACTCTGTCCTTGCCCTGGTGTCTCACCACATTGGCCTGTGTGGAGCTGCTGTTGAAGCTCCTGGAATCCATTAGGGCTGCATTACTGAGGGAATGCTGTGGGAGAAGGGGTGTGAGCAGAGTGCTATGGGCAGAGGCTTTACCTGCAAAACAAGCAGACCACCAGAACAGTCAACAGAAAGCCAAACTTTATCATGAGCACAGATGCTCCTCCAAGCATGTTAAAAGCAAATCCTTTCTACTGGCTCTGCTAACTTTAATAATTAAACCCCTAGGTCAGGCTTTTGAGGAGGCAAGTCCCAGTTCTCATGCTATCTCAGGAGTCCCATGGTACAGAGAGACAAGGAGCAAAAATAAATGTGAGTGACAGATTCACATCTGAGGCTGACATCTAGCTAAAACATCAGGTAAGTGCAGGATCAACATGACTGAGAGGCATCAAAGGAAAGGAGATACTGTACAGGACCAATTCTTCTCTCCCTCAAAGGCAAAAAGTATTTTTAAAAAGGCTCAAGAACCAAAGGACAAAAAAAATCCAGGTTATAACTCTTTTTCAAAAAAAGACTATGCTCTTAAAGTGGACGTTATAATAAGGAGTAGCCTTGTGACACTGAAAGGAGTAAAAATGGCACAACTGATAACCCACAAAACTCTCTTTTCTATATTCAGCTCAGCCCCACAGTTCTGTATACCAGATCACTCAGCTTTGTGTTCTCCTACCTCTAGGCCCTTTGCTCTTGCTCCTCAAACTCCAGATAAATCTCTGATCCTCATGCCATGCTGTCAGGAACAAGTGGCACAAGGCTGGACTAACATTTCTTTTCCTTTCCGGCTTGCAATTACACAAATCACATCTTTACAGCTTTTCCATCACTCCCTGCCCATTTATTTCACAATGCACTTTACCCAGGCTTGCCCAAAGTTTCACTTCCTGGCAGACATGAATAGTGAAGTGAATCAAATATCAGGCTGAGAACATCTCAAAAAATGTTTCAATACCAGTAATTTTTGTGAATAGTGAAGTAAATCAAACATTAGGCTGTGAATGCAGCAAGGAAATCTTTCAATACCAGTCATTTTTGCATTCAAGCTGAAAAAAACTAGGATGGAAAACACTTATTTCCTGAGTTTTGCAAAAAATTGTGGCTTTTCTCTACCACTCTCAGTGTAATCCATGTATTTTGGGAACAGTCAGCTATTCCCATTGCTCTCAGCTGGCATGTTCCATGCCATAACTCAGACTTTGCTGAGAAGTTTGCTGACCTTGCATCCTGTTTAAAGCAGTTACTGGTCACCAACATGGTGACAGTAAAAAACCATCACTTTCTGCAAGCCTTCTCCTTCCTCCCTGACAGCCATGAGAGCCAAGCCCAGAGCACACTCACCCCTTCCAGGGGAAGAACAATGGACTGGTTCCTGAAACTCAGCACAGGACAATTTTGGAGCATTATAAAAAATACTATGACATTATAAATGGCCATTTTGGGGCATAAGCTGGAGTTGGGCACATCTTATCTTAACACAAGCAACATAGACATTGTGGAGAATATCCATAAGAGAGATGGGAATCCGGCCAAACACAGGCTTTGCTAAGATGACAGGATGAGGCACTTAAGAGTGTGTATTTGAAGATGAGAAGGCTACAGGGGGGATCTTCTTGTGCTCTGTAAGTACCTTAAGAGGGATCACAAGGATCTGGTGGACGGATAAATTTGAACTAAACAGCAACAGAACAACATGTGGACAACCCCAGGCTTTAAAATAGAAGCATTTTATATTAAACAAAATCGTGGTGGTTTAGCCAAAGTGAGCTGCTATCTAGCCATGTTGGGGGTTTTTTTTTGGTTGTGTTGGGGTTTTTTTGGGTTTTTTTGTTGGTTTTTTTTGGTGGGTTTTTTGTTTGTTTGTTTGTGTTTTTTTTTGTTGTGTTGGGGTTTTTTGGGTTTTTTTTTTGTGGGGTTTTTTGTTTGTTTGTTTTGTTTGTTTGTTTGTTTTGGGGGGTTTTAGTTTTTTTTGGGGGGGGGTTGTGGGTTTTTTTGTTTTGTTTTTGGTTTTTTTTGTTTTTGTTTTTGTGGGGGTTTTTTGTTTGTTTTTTGTTTTTGTTGTTGTTGTGGGTTTTTTGGGTTTTTTTTGTCCAGGAGACTTCTGAAACATAAAAATAATGCAGCAGTCAAGAAAATAAAAACAGATTGCTTAGATAGCATAACTATGGATATGTATGGGATTAGATGCTCAAACACCATAATTTTACTCATGCATACAGGATTTATGGTTAGCATAAGTAAGGAATCTTCTTTTCTCAGAGTTTTCAACTCTTTTCTGGAGTTGGAGAGATAGAAGCTTGTGGCAGAAAAAATGGATATAACCTTAAGAAACAGATGATGTGGAATATTCTTCTAGCACCCAGTTGCACAGAATAATTTCTAATATACAGACAGAAGCACCAAAGACACACTTATTGTATCATCCTGAAATGACAGAACAGAAGAGCAAGAAATGCTCTCTAAAATGTCTCTCACCTGCCTGCCCAGCACACAGAACCTGATCACTCCCAGAGGGCCACTGTCTCCTCTGCCAACACTGAACACTGCAGCATGATCAAAATACCCTGATCTTTCTTTACCTGCACCTTGCAGATGTTCTTAACACACTTTTACTGGATGCTCAATGTCCAGCCTGTGTTGTGAAAGCAGAAAAAGCAGAAAAAAATCTTTAAGCCCATTGTAAGGGCTAATGGTTTTTAACTAAAAGGGGGCTGGTTTAGATTAGATATGGAGAAGATGCTTTTAGAGATGAAATACTGGCACAGGTTTCCCAGAGAGATGGTGGAGCCATCCCTGGAAATATTCAAGGCCAAGTTGGATGAAGCTCTGTCACCCCAGGACAGGCTCTGAGCAACCTGGTCTAGTTGAAGATGTCCCTTCTCATTGCAGGTGTTGGACTAGATGACCTCTAAAAGTCCCTTCCAACCCAAACCTGTTATTTTTCCCTCTCAAAAAGCACAACAGGCTGAAAATATTATGTGCCATGTGCAGAGCGACTTACAGGAATCCCTTCTGAAGAGAAAGTCTTGCCAGTGGCCAAAAGCTGGTGTTTTATTTTTATTGGACTGGGAGTTTTATGTTGCCTCCCTGCACCAGTTGAGATGAAATTTGAATCTGCTGCTGCCGTTTCACCTCGGGTGCCTTGACTTTCTTGTACTAAACAGGAAGCCCTTGTCAATACAAAACTATTTGCACTGGCCTCCCTAGCCTGTGCTGTGTCTAGATAATTCAGGCCTAATGAGAGATTATTTCCTGTGTTCGTGGCTGACAACACCCAAAGACATTCTGGGATTGTGTGGTGATAAAAACTGAACTATATTAAGCTGATAGCACGGAGCTGTTAAATATAAGTAGAGAGTAGAAGAGGGAATGGATACTGCTCCATGCCATCCAAAAGTCACTGAGATTTGTGCTTGAGCCAGGAAATTAAAACAAAAACAGGCTTTCTGGTTTAGGACTGACATCTCCACTAAACCCACTGAGCTCCATAAGCTTACCTATGTGCTAAAATGCAGAGAGGTAGCAGAAGCAATATGTGTGTGTGATTACAGGCTAATGAGAGCATGACTTTTATCCTCACCGGATGCAGATGGACTAAAACTAACTCTATTCCTAATATGCAACAGCAAAGGTCAATCCAAACAAAAGGTAAGGGTCAGATTTCCAGCAAAACTAACCATAGCTTCTTGGCAGTTTCACCCCCAGGGAGCTGCTGGAAGAAGCAGGCATGTCACAGGAGTGACACAGCCTCTCTCACAGGCACCTGGTGAGTACGAAGTAAAGCCCAGCCTTTCCTTGCTCTACCAAAGGCAGTTGAGCCCAGACCTAAGCCAGAGGGTTTAATAACAATTATCACATATTATACATCACACACACATATTATACATAATACATATACATATTAATATCATAATTTCATTTCTTTCCCCTTTTCAGAATATGAGCCAGTTTTCCAGCATCTCATGTGGACATTATGGATGACTAACTTGCTCACCAGCAACTAAATCAGGGCATGAGCCAATATGCTCCAGAGTGTAGCATATTTATAGCCTTTGGGATGTAAAAGTGAGCCATCCCTCTATGGAGCAGAAATATCCACTGTGCTTGAAGAAGATGGCCCTGTATAAACAAGTCAATGTACATTCCAGATGAAGGAAATGAAGAGTGGCAATACAGCACCTCCCATAATTCTAGCCAGCTGTCAGTCCAGCTAGGAAAACAACAGGATCAAAAGCAAGCTATTTTTCCTTGTGCATTCATGAACAGAAGAAATTTTCTTATCGTAATTAATTCCATTTTACAGTATCATCATTAAGATATGCAGATTATTAAAGCCAAATGAAATACTTCAGTTAATCTCCATCCACATATCCTCTTCACTGGTCTTTATAGGGCAGATTTTGAAGGCTACCTATCATTTCGAGCTGCACTGCTGTTCACTTCTACAAAGAAACAAACAGAGAGCTGCATGAGACACGGATAAAAAACCCCAAACCTTAAACTTTGTAATAGAGATGTTGGGCCACCTCTTTGGACCAAGTACAGTGCTCCAGACTCTTGTAGGAGCATCTTCAGGTCTATTTAGAAAAGAATGGCAGTCTGACGGCCCAGCCTCCAGGCAGGCAGCTGGGCAGCTCTATTAAAACTACACTGTTACCTTGAGGAGAAGCTGACAGGTTAATGAAACAGGAAAAGCGCAACAGCCCCGGGGACTTCATCCCAGCTCCCATCAGCTGTTACTATGCAAAACTGGCACTAAAGCTAAAAAAGCACCACATAAGCTTAATTACCTCCCATATTTTAGATCAATGTGACTATTTCAACCACACAAGACATTTTCTCTACTTTTCTTTTGCAGTTTCTACACATCAATTCCCTAGTTGCTGTTTCCAAGGCAATCCCACACTAGAATTTCAATGGTTTGAAGCAACTCAAAGGGTTCAGCCATAGAAGGCAGGCTGAGTTGGTCTCCAATTCCACTGCTGTAGGAAATATGAGTATGAATACCAGAAAAGTGAAATTATCTAAGAAAAAATAGCATGAGTCTTGTTGTACCTTCAAAGAGCAAAAACAGATGCTTGAAGGCTGTATTAGTTGAGAAGTTAGCTTGAGAAAAGATCACCTTGGATGTAACACAAATCTATCCAGGACATAGGGTGGACACAGAAGGAATCATTATTTGAAGAAGTTATGATTATGCTGAAAGTCAGGACCAGCTAAAACTCTCTTTGCCATCAAAGGGGAGAAACAGCACTGCTACAGAACACTGAGATCATCCAACGGTGTGTACCTAAAATAGTTCAGGTGAATCACATCCTAAAAATGCTTATTTCTGTTCTTTAACTATAAAAGGAGCCCTAAGGCAGTCAGTTCAACTGCATATGTCTATGCTGCAAAGGTTTAAAGAAAAATGAATCAATTTCTCACTCAGCGGTTCCATCCAGAACCACAGAAAGTTCCCTAAGTTATGCAGCAGTGAGATACTTGAGGAAATTACTATCCTGAAAGTGGAAATGGGGTATGCTTTCTTGATAATAAAAGTAGCTATCAGACCTCTGCCCATGTTTAAAAATATTAAATTATCACAGTGTTGCCATACCAAAAAGGCAATTACCAATATGCAAGTGTCCTAGGTTACAACACAAAGATGTATTCTATTCCCATCCACAAGAGCTGTTGAAACCAGGAGGGACATTGTTTTTTCCTTATCTCCTGTTAATGGGCCGATCAATGCCTTTCCTAGTGGCTCAGAGATTATTCCATCCAGGAGCCATTCCTGTTTAATGGACCCACCTCAGAGAATGACAACAGCCCATTGGGAGATGCTCCGCCCAGGGGGAGGAGCTGAGCATTTCCACCTGGACATAATCTGGGTTTTGGGACACAGCAAGCAGTCTTTCCACTGCATTCCCAGAGGAACAGCTGCCCTTACCCACTGGCTACCAGATTGTTTCTGCAGGATCACCAATTCAACAAGACCATTTCATCTGGACTGCTACCACCACCCTAACTAGCAGGGTGTCAGGCTGTATTCTGACCCTGTCAGTGGTTGTTCTTTCGTATTATTGCATGTATTTTGGATAATTTTTTTTCCTTTTTTTCTTCCCTTTTCCTAATAAATTGTATTTCTGACTTGGAGTCTCTCACTGGTTTTGCTTTCAAACTAGAACAGTAAGAAACCAGATGACTTGATTCTACTGAAGAAAAATTCCCATAGTGAAGTTACAATTTCCACTCTCACAAAATAAATGACAGGAGTCTTAAAAGAGAAAACAGAACAATATTCTGTACAGCTACTGACCATTTCTTCAAGACAAACTCAGTTCTTAATGCAAAACTGTGCACCTCACAATAAGTACAGATAAAAGGGTAAGAAGTGAAGAGCACCCAACTATAAGTCCTAGGCTCTACAGCAAGGTCAGTGAATGTGAAGAGAACAGTGCAGCTGATCATGCTGCATGTTTCAATCCGATCTCCAGATTCCAAGCCTGGTAGCTCTCACAAGCATTAAATTTCCCAAGTAATAGCATAATTTAAAAATGCTACCAGGAAGGAAAATACACTTGACTGCACACACTTGGTTAATTCCCAGAAACATTGCTTCTCTCTTACTTTTTTGGATGCTGGAGCCTGTTCCTGTAATTCAAAAGTAAACAATTATTCAGGAAGGCTATTCAGGCAGAAATCAAGCGAGGAGCACGCAGTGGCCTGTGGGTTCCCCAGCAAGCCCCGTGACTCATCGGGGCAGCCTCTGGGCCAGCAGACAGCACACGCTTTCACTTTCACACAACGCCCAGGCCTGGCAGGCTGCTCCAGGGAAAAGCATCCAGCCCCTGCACATCCAAAGCAAGAACCTCGGAATGACGAACAGGCACCAGCAGCCTGCTGAGAGGGCAGTCAGCCTACAGATACCAAGTCAGGCTTACTACCTGTTATAGATAATGAGATTATTTGCTCTCGTATTTAAAAGTGTAACTATTGTGTGAATGTTAAGAAAAGCTTTAGTAATATATAGCTATGTTATTGTAGTTTAGATGTCCTCTGTTCTCCCCATAGTTCCCTTTCCCCCCGCCCTGTTTTGTGACCATGAGACAGCCAGGGTTGTCTAGGACAGGTTAAAAAAAAAAAAAAAAAAAAAAAAAAGAAGGGTGCACAGTGTCCCTTGCGGGAAGCAGTTGGGAATGGAAAAGTGGGAGGTGTGGCATGGCAACACCTGACCCCCTATCAAGTTACAAGAAAGCAGTTTCCACCAATAAATGGCAAAGAAGAGCTGACAGACAGAATTTGGGAGGGGCCAGGGCAGGCTGATGCAACCCTCAGGGGTATAAAAGCCTGAGCATCCATCTTGAACGCAAACTGGCCATGTGGTATGCACAGGAGGTTGTTTTCAGTGCTGCAGCTTTTTCTTTATGTAGTCCTTTGTTGTATTTTTGTTAAGGTGTAATAAACCTTTTTAAATTTTCAAAGTGAGCAGTTGTTTCTCACACTACCTCAGCTCAGCCCAGGGATCTGCTCAAAACCCTGCCATCAGCAAGGACCAATGCCTTCTAAGGGCCTGGCTCACCTCAGGCATTTTCTTTGATGCTTTTCCTAACTTGCAGGAGGAAGGAAAGGGTGGAAGAGGCTTTCATCCCCTCAAAACAATAGACTGTGACCCAACCAGAATATCTTCTGTTTTACCACAGTTAAAATTATCCACACAGACAAACAGAAAGTGCAGTGTTTTTGTTTCACAGTCTTGACACAGCAGAGAAAGGACAGTGAGGATTTGAGGAGCCTATGCCAAGTTCAGTTCCATCACACAAAGTCCTTACTCCCAGGAATTCCTAGGCAACTGGCAAGAGAGCACACTGATACTAGGCAAGGAAACAGAGGTGAGATTTCCCTGACATGGCTTGCACAGGTTAAAAGCAATCAGCTCCTATTTCTATTTTGAGCTCTTCCAATCCCAGCTTGTCGTGGGCTGCTTTTTGAATCATTGCCAACAGCTCAAAATTGTGTGAGCCTGTCGTAATAGATCACAGCTTGGGACAAACTGTGACAATGGCTGCTCTGCAAAGGGGCACAGGGAAAGCCCTGACTGCAATCCAGGATTAAGGGGCAGCACCCAGTACCTGCAACACTACATTTTTAAGTACCAATGAACTTTTGTCTCAAGAAGAAACTACCCATTCACTTAAAGCTGCTTTCTGTTTCCCTGGGTACAAGTTAAAACCAGACTCTGCCAGCTTTATCTCTGCTCATGAATCACATCCCAGTCTTTCTAGTCTCCTTGACTACAGCTAAATAAAACAGGGGCAGGAATCATTCGTTGGCCGTTAAGTGCCTGAAATAAGGCGACGACTTGCAGCTGGGAAGTTTTATGGCAGGAAATACTGGGATGTGTGTTTCATGACCTGGGTTGTGGCATAAAGGGCATCAAGTGGAGCTCAAGGCATCAGGACGTGTTGAGGTAGAGCTAGAGGACAGAGCAGGATGAAGGGAGCCATGGAAAACTGGTTCCTGGTGGATGTTGCTGCAGCACAGCAGAGGCATGAACTGCCCCAGGACCTAGTGAACAAGGGAGATGGACAGTTGGCTAGGTTCACTTATTTATCAGTACAAACATTGCCTGCACCAGCACAAATCAATGATCCTTGTATGTCCCTTCCAACTCAGAATATTCTGTGAGTCTGTCACCAAAAAAACAGACCACGTCGCACAAGCTGGACTCAATCTTTATGTGTCACTTCCAATCAGGATACTCTACGTTTCTAAATCTGGAGATGAGACTGATGGACATGGGGACCTGAACTCCCACAACTGATGATAAGCAAGGAAAACCTGGCTTCCGAATTAACATCTCGTCTCCTAAATCCCAAAGTAATTTTTGCTTAGTGGATTAAGTAGCTCCCAGACACTGCCTTGGGCAATGCTTCAGTTTTATTTCAGGTGTAGGGCCTCATCAGCCACTTCAACGCACATCAAGAACAGCCTCCAAAGTCTGAGGTGACAACCACCCCTTTCCCCAAGAAACAATTATCTGAATAAGTTTTCATATCATTGAAGGGGAAAACTACTGGCTGTGTTTCCTCTTGTTCTGAAGCTGAGTAGTTTATTCCTATTTCAAATAAAACCAAAAGTGCAAACCATGTTTTTGCTGAACTCCTAGGTCTCGATGAACATGAACTGAAAGAAAGATAAAATCTACTGATGCATTCTCTTAACCATCCACATCAGTAAGTCTTTGTACACAAACTAAATGGAGTATTTAAAGCCTCAGAGCAGGAAAACGAGATTATAAAGGGATTTTGGAGGAAAATGAATTCCTAAGAGCAAGTTGCACACCAACTTTCCTACACTGCCCTTGCGTAATTAAATCTGTATCCACTGAAAACTAGCACTGCATGAATGAAGCAACCTCTTGAGAAACAACTACATGAAGACTAATAAAACAGGACATGTCAAAATTATTGCCAGATCTCTAAATCTTTGCCATATATTTTACAGCATGTTTGCCTACGGTTGACCCCAGTGTAATATTTATAAAATACAACTGCCAGAGAGCTACAGCACTTCCTTTCAGCAATCCCAAGGTGGTATGCAAGCTGGGGTTTTGCAGCTCAGTGTTGAATCCTGGAACTTTGGAGGATGGAGTCGATCCACACACAGTAGAGATATATTTAAAAAGTCTCCAGCAAGAACAATATCCTCCCCAGGAACATTTGCAAGTTTTCAGACTCAGACCTAAGGCTGTCAAGGCTGTGCTTTCATCAGTCTACAGTGAACAGACTGATAGAATAATTTTGAATATTAACTGATTCCTCTATTTCTCAATATAATTTAAATCCACATGCTCTAAAAGAAACAGACCCCCAAGTCAGCACACTGAGTTATTTGCTCTCAGCCAAGGATCTAACTATAAAGCACAACAATCCTGCTTAAAAGTCAAAGGGAGCTATTTGTCACTGGAGCTCATTGTAAATGCACAGAAATATGGAAGTTAATTTTATCCTCAAAACTATCCCAGAATGTGTGGAGCCTGACAGCCACTTTAGGCACCTGAGATGCTCAGAAGAAATGCCATGCCTTTATAAACCAAGTGTTGTTCCTGGATCCTGGGTTTTTTTTGGGTTTTTTTTTTTTGTTTTTTTTTTTTTTTGCAAGTGAAAGCATTATGCTTTTAGCAGAAGCAGCTCACTTTTATAGCTGCTGTGAACTAAATTAACAAAGGTGTCTCATGTAAACATAGGCTCCATCAAATTAATACTCCCAAACTGTTGCAGTACAAGTATTATCTTCAACAAAAATTAAAGTCTTTTTTGAAATAGTAAAAAATAAAATGTTCTGGGATGTCATCCAGAGCATTTGGAGGGATCATGTATCCAGGTTACATGGACCTAAGCAAAGTTACTTTGGTTTTAAAAAAATATAGATGATCCAAAAGAAATACAAATTATATTAGGTTGGACTCCCATGTTCCTGCAACAAATGTGGAAAACTAGATACTGTCTCAGCCACCCATCATTCTTGTACTTCTTGAAGTATAGCACTGTCTCTTACAGATGGAGAGGTTTTGTTTTTTTTAGAGGAGTGAGCATAATTTTGCTGACTGTAAAAGACCAGCTACAAAACCCAGCTCAAGACTCTGCACTGCACTAAGAGCTCTGTTATTGAGCAGCTTGCATCTGCTGTTCAGCTGCCTAAGCACTGTGACAGTGAGAGCGCCTCCCACAGTAATTCTCTCCAATATTGGTTCATTCCTGACCAGGCAGGCACCTTTTAATTTCTCAAGCAGGCCATCCAGTGTCAACACTCTACCTGCAAAGTATCTTCAAGTCTTATTCCAAAGATCAAAATCTTTGGAATCAAAATCTTTTAAACTGAGATTTTTCAAAATCCATTTCATGTTCCAAACTAATTTTCCACACTGTACTGCATGTTTCTGGTGGTTTTTTAGAGAACATAAATGCAACAGCTGTAGTTATAATAACAGCCATGTAGTAGCTACATAGACCTAGTTAAGAAAACATGGTCTGAGGGACTGCATTCTCTCTAAAGCACCCTAACAAAGTCCACAGTGCTGATTTTTTTCAGAAATAATTATCTAAGTTATCAGACTTCTTTCTTTTCCTTGTGGATTTGATTTTCAGTGTCACAGAATATGAAGAAATCATCACCCATCCTGTAAGTGAGAAAAATACCAGGCAAACACGCACTTATCCCCTTCTCCTTTGGGGGTTCACAATACTATCCCTCCCTGTCCTCCTGTGCAGCTCACATATGCAGGTTGAGGTGTCCTCCTGCATCTTTCAGCCAGCACATGCAACAGCTGAATTCAATATCTTCACAAAGTCCTTCAGATTGCCTGAATGGCAGTAGTTGTATTACACTGAGCCAGTTTTGACAAGCATCAAGTGTGAAATTTTGTCACCCGATTAGTATGTCCCTTTGCCACAGGAATGAACAGCAGAGCAATTGGAAATGCTTCCTCGAGAGCAGAGATGTTGTGTCAGCTGCAAACTTCCCTCTCTCCATCCCCAGAGTCAGAGGCTGGAAGGGTTATCTCATGGAGCAACAAGGAGTCCTAAACACATGGTTAGTCAGGTCATCTGAGGGCAAGTCTGTTTCAATTACTTTTTATTTTAAAACCCCAAAGTCCTTTGCTGTGCAGTGCTGTACTTTCTGACTTTGTCACAGGATAGCTGCTACAATTTCTAGGTCAGTAGGGCTCCAGCATTGCCTTTGGGCTGTATTTTCACATGGCTCAATACAGTTAACATGTCAGACACACCACAGTAAATAGCTCCTATTGTCTGTTGCTTTAGGGAGCCATTGGTTTCACATAAAAATATCACTACTTTCACTAGCAGGTATTGATAGAGGTCTGGAAATGGTCATTCACAATCTGAAATGCATCTGCCTTGCTCAGACAATGATAAAGTAAGGAATTAGTGACCCATGCTATGGCATCTGCTTGACACGGTCCTCACGCACATGAGCCAGACTGACAGACCACTGCAGCAGACGAGCTGGGGTGTAACAAGCTGGGAACTCCAGTTCCTCAGCCCTGCCTTCAACATACACTGCATTCAGCCTCAGGGTTAAGTTTACAGCAGGAGATAGGAAAAATACTGCATTTATGACATTGACTTTCCCCCCCTCCCCCCCTTCCCTTTAAATCAGATTAAACTAATGGGCAAAAGCCCTCATTATAGGTGTCATGTCTGATGCAATTCCCAGAGTAGCAGTGCATTCTTCCTCCCCAAAGAGAAGAAAAACACACATTGTGCAGCACTTTGAGATGATTCCTTTGTTCACTCTTAGTACATTTTCAAAACTGGACTTCCCCTTTAGCTGCTTTGGGAATTTATCACAACCAATGCATGGGACCAGGCTTCAGTCAGTTTAGATTATCTTTCAAAATCCTCACAAAGTGCAAAATCCCAAATCCCAGAGAAGAAAATTAACATTCCATGTCTGTTGCTGAGACACCTGGAAATATTAAAAGATTGTTTCTCAAAAGCTAGGACAATTTTCAAGCATTTCCCCTTAATTTATTTATGTCCCTTGTTACTTCTCATCTATAAAAATGCAAAGATTTGAAAACGCTGAAGAACATCTTCCTTTAAAATATGGAAATATACTTGGAGATTAGGATCATTATGATCATCCAAATCACCAGAGAAAACCTTGCCAGAGCTAGGTTTCAAGGAAAGCTCATCTCTTGATAGGCAGAGTCCAGGCAGTAATTTGTGTCAGGGCTGATTTTAGTCTTTTTCAGCCTTCTGTTTGAAAACATCCAAATTATTAATTAGCTCATGTACAAAGAGTGACAAAAAAACCTCATTAATACATGAGCTCTGTCAGAGATCTTTCTGTTGGAGACTAAGTTGCATCCCACCAGGGAGGAAATTCTCATGTTTTTAACATTTATTTTACTTTCTGATTAGAAAGAATAGGCAAAGACATTCCACTGGTACATTAGTCCTATAGAACTGATACATCAGATTTTAGAGAAGGTATTCTAGCAATTGTTCGGTTTCCTTTTCCTTTACTTAGCTCTCCATTACCTTTTGGAAATTCCCAGAGTGATACAGGAGTATTTCCAGAATGAAGTTCAACAGCTGTGTAACAATCCATGTCTTTCTTGAGGATTCCATGACATGGAACACAAAGTAGGAGAAATCAAACCTGATGCTGCAGGAAGGCAAAATATCACCATCTCTATTCCAAGGTGTGATGCTGTTCCCTTTACATCTTAGGTAGAACAGGTAACCACTTGCTCCACTTACAGCAGCCTCTGAAAGCTTTGGGCTTTCATCCTGTTCAGCTTGCTAAAGGCAACACATTGAAAAGACAGGGTGACATCTTTTCAGGTATGAAGCTGAGTAATTAAACAGCTAAAATTCTTTAGCTCATTTTAAGTTCGTTCTTTCAGATAATCTAATTTTTACTTTGAAACTGAAGAGCACTGTATACTGTGTAATTTACTAAATCACCTCTGGTTCAGATGTAGGAGGTTTTCTGGTTCATAAAGCCACAGTTTTAAATCATAATATCACCCCAATGTGCTGAACTGCTGATCTGTGATGCACAGTTAGGTGGGAAGATCTGCCATCGGTGGAAATACCCAGCTGCCAGCCTTCCACACATACCAGAACAGAAGGGATGAATTCCTGATGCAAACCCATCAAATATGTATGTGTTTTGCTAGGGGAGAAATGGAGCAGAGAGTCTGGAGATGCAAAATGAGCCATAAGGAGCCACCACCACCATTGCTACCCCTGCAGCGACAGCAGGCTGTGTGTGGTGGGTTTGCTTTTTATAAGACATCTCCACTTCTGTTTCAGGGAAATGTCTACAGATTGGTAAAATAAAAGACAATGAAGAAATAATCTGGTTTGTTACAGCAGCTATACATCAAAGGGTCAGACTGTGTCAGCAATCTGCACACACACCCCCCCATATTCTTTCTCCACTCACATAATGTACATGATGTATATATTTACATGTGTAGAGACAGATTTATTATATACATATTAAAAGGGGAAAATGTGCCTCTCATGCTGTGTCAGTTGACTTGGCTAAGCCCGTTGAAGGCTGCAGTTCCTATTTAATGGGTGAAGGAGATTTAGGTAATGAAGTCTCTGGATGAGGAAGCAGTGGTATTTATGAGACTAAAAAATATTTGGGCTTATCCAGCTTTGAAATTACTATAATAGGACAAAATAGAGGAGTCACGTGGGCAACTGACAGCAGCAACAAGCAGAAGCTTTCACAATTCCAGCCTTAATTATGTGGAATGCACTGGCTAGAGAAGATGACCCACAATTTCACTAAGTATTCCAGCACATAGAATATTTACACTTTCTACTCCATGTCAAAAAGGTTATTTCTGCTCCTCAAAATACAGTAACAGTAGTTATTTTCTGATTACTTCAAGGAAGAAATTTCCTGAATCTGACTGGATATTCAGCTTTTGATTTTTTTTTCCCCTCCAGGATGTTTCTTGTTTACTTTACTTATTCATTAGTAGTTTTCTTACACACTGCCTAGATTATAAAGCAGAGAATGGCAAAGCAAATAAACAGAGATTAAAAGCTGCAGCAAAGTTAGGTCTTTAAGAATTAAATCCAACCTCTAAACTGCAGAGGCAACTCTTCAAAAGTCACACTAAGCAGAGTACATACATTTGCAGTCCAACTTCCATTTAAAGTGGATGACAAGTTTAGCAAGGATAATACCCTTCAAATACTAGCTGATTGGAGAGGCAAGGACATTTGCTCAATTTGCCCATAGTATTATCTTCCTGGCTTGCTGGGAGTTGATGTCCCGCTGTGAGCTTACAATAAGAGTTTTCCTTCTGAAGTTCCTGATGTGGGAGCATTTTTTTTTAAGATCATGGGAAAGTTTGGGGGTTTTTATTTTAAATCACTGCAGCAAAAAAGTAAAGAAGATTAACTGGGTTAGCCACACAATTCATCTCGCTGCTTTTGGCTAATTCACACCAGTCAGCATATCCTAGAAGACAGTCTTTAAATCTCACATATGTCCTTGTTAATTATTATACCATATGATAAAAGGCAAATATTTTTGAGTGCTGAGAAAAAGTGGCACAGCATTTTAATCCATACACACTTTTTTTTCAGATTATTAATCTAGTGTTAATCTACCTTCAAATTTATACCCAAAGATAAAATATCCTGCTGCTTTTCCTTCTGATTCCCCAGAATTTAACAATCAGGGTGCACAGCAATGTATCGATCTGATCTAGCACCGTTTCCAGTGCAAACTTCCCCTTGCAGCAGCAGGTTCCAAGCAGATGGTGCCTGGATAGAGCCAATTGATGCCCAAGTAAACCAGGGCATCCTGACAGCTCCAGCCAACAACAGGCTGCACAACAACTCCAGAGAGCTTACGAGGCAAAGCCCAGTCTTAGGAAAAGGCTAACGCTTTCCAGGGAACTTGCTAGGACTGCTAGGATTGACATGTTCATGATAATCAAAGTCCACTTGCACTGGCTTGGAAAAACACCAAAGAATTTTTGAATGTGGCCAATCACAAATTTTTCCTGCAATTAATAATTAGGCAGCTCATTACTTGGCAGTGAGAGAGATTAGATATTTGATTTTCCTGACTAGTCACAAAACAGATTAGTAATAAAATTACTATTTAATGCTATTAATAATGTATTCCTGTGTAGCACTAATTCCTAGTGCTACACAGGAATACATTAGAATACATCTAATTTTTCTATGTATGGTATTTACTCTTTTATTGCTCTACATCTCCTTTTACAAAGATTATTTTCTCCCTGTTATAGATTAACTAACTACATGCTGGTTTGCAGCAGAACATGATTCTTCTCTGTAAAAGCAGAGGGTAAGAGACAGCCAGGGACAGCTCCAGGCAGGATGACACCTGGAGCACTCCAACCATGACAGCTCCGCCCTGGGAAAGCTATATTAACCCCTTCTGTCAGGCTGCTCTTCCTCCCACACCTCCCCAGCACAGCCATCCAGCCCCTGTGCTGCAGCTCCAGGCAGGGCAGGTCACCAGGGGCCACTGCCCTGCAGGGAAGGGGATGAGGTTTATTGCTCTGAGCTGCTTTTTCTGCTGGGAAAAGGGAAAGAGCATTACTGGAACCAGGATGGGAGCAGGGGTTGTTCTTTACACACAGGAGCAGGGAGATGGCCCAGAGCCAGAGCCCAGCTTGGATTCCAGCCCCACAGGTGCCAGGGCAGGACCAACCTGGCACCGGGCTCCTCTCAACATCCTCAGCAGGCACGAAAACCAAAACATGGGCAGCAGGTTCATTGCATTCATGTGAACAATCTGCACTCTGCAGCACACTTGCTAAATATTTTATCACTTCTGATTAATTGATGGATTTTTAATTTTTAAATATACTCATGTTTAGTTCTAAATTCTTGGCAAGAAAGAAAGGACTGACATAGTTTAGTAACCTACACTCTGTGAACACTGTACCCACCTCTCCTTATAATCAAGGCCATCACCTTCCAAACCACAGGAGCAGTTTCAATTAATTGAATTTTTTGGTGAAATATTTTAAGATACCTGGCATTTCTGAGCCACAATTTGCCCAAGATTTCTATGTATGTTACAAACATGAAGGAATGTCTGCAATGTCTACCATATATAGTAGCTTGGGGCTCTTTCACTCCAGAGTAAATGGTAGGTAAGATACAAAAAAGCACTGCTTGTACATCCTTAGCCTGCACAATTAATGAGCTGAGACTAAAGCTCCTCTTAATCCTCGGTCTCATATCTGATTGAAGTACACTGGGCATAACTCTTTTTTTCTTTTGTAAACTTGCTGGTACATACAGCTAGGGTGTATCCTTTTTTTTTTTTTTTTTTTTTGTAAAAAATAACAAAACCAGCCAAACAAAACCCTACAGAGTAGCAAATGGGATACCAGATTCCTTCTGTTCACCACCTTACTGTGTTCCAGAAGAACTGAAAGAGAATTTATTTATTCTGTGGTTTGGGGGGAGTTGGAGTTGGCTGCTGGTCCATAACCATATTTATGTTGACTGCGTTTGGGAACTCAATTCATTCTTGAACACCATCTTTTTGCCGGGGTTTGTCTGCCTGTTTTTGGTAAGACAGTTTCTTCATAGAAAAGAGACTCTCACAGTAATCCACATGATCAAGCCTCAATTGTATATACAGAGATGGCTTTGATTAGTTATTTTTTCAGTATTCTTGGAGATCAGGTAGGATTTGTACACCTGGTAAGAGACATCATCAGCCACAATCAACATGCAATATGGGCAGACACAAGCAAAAAGGGATGGAAAAGCAAGGCACATGTCCCTGTTTTATAGACAAGAAATGGAGACACTGAGGAACAGCGACTCAGGATGTGCAGAACAGCCCCTTTCACCTTGGAAACAACCATTGCTGCTGGCATTTGCCACAAAGCAAGCATGACCCAAAGCAACACCCACAAGCACTCACACTTTCTATGTTGTGCATTGTAACTTTCAGGTATTTACACTCGAGTCCTTCCATTTTTCCTATGTCTTTACTGAGAGGCTCCATCCCACATCGCGTGCTGAGCCAGAGCATTCCTGCACAGCCCTCCCTCCCACTGCCATGAATAGCCAGGCTGGTGTGGAGTGGCCCCCGGGTGGCAGCCACTCTGATCCACACTACATGAATAGAGAAACATCCTTTACTGAGAAATGAAAGCTGACAGTCGGTAGGACTCCTCCTGTACTCATCTGCACAAGCTTTCACATCCAATACTACTTCAAATGCAGAAATTTAACTACAGGGCTCTTCACTTTCATTTGGAAAACAAAGCTGCAGCTCTGTATCCCTGCTCTTTATTTTAAGGCTGGGTTTGGCAGAGGGGTTTTTGTTGTTGTTCTGCCTTACTCAGGGCCTCAGCAGCGCACTCCTGATTAACTGCTCTAGATCCAGCAGCACGGGCTAAGAAGGTGATTTCCTTACTGCAGATCATGCTGCAGGGATGGAGAACAGTGATTCCATCTCTCTGAGTTTATGGCTGAAGCATTCTGGAGACAATTCCTCATGTCCTTGAGGGCAGATGAAAATTATTCATTGGGTGAAGGTCCTGTTATCCCACTACTACCACCATGCCCATATTTCACTACTAATTGATGCTTGGAGCAGTGATAATGTACTCTGAAATTAGATGGTTCACCTATCCCTTGGCCAGATCAAGCTGGAGAAAGGTCACTAAATGGGAAGACGCATGAGGGCACAAGAACCAAGGAACAGAGCAATGTATCCAAGAAAATACATCTCTGCAGTTTCCTCCCCTGATGTAGGAGCACTCAGATACTCAGAAGAGTGCTCACACCAAAGTAAACTATACAGAGCTAAGAAGTTCCCATTGAGTGATATAATGATCCCTGGGCAGGCTGCCCTGCTGAGATACCAGGGATAGCAATCCAGCTGCTAGGAAACCAGCTCAATTTGCTGCACACTTCAACTAAAGAAAATAGGAAGCAGAAACATATGCTCCATCAAAACCAGAGTCACAGCAGGACTCAGAAGTAACCATATGATAACTGCTTTTAAATATAAAGTGAAGGGCATTCTATTAATGCTGATGTAATGCTGTAATCTCTAGTTTATACTCTTATTGATCTTGGATGCTTGCAAAAATAATTGAAGCAACACTGAATATATTTCCAATTTTGTTGCTTATTCAGTTCTGTTTCATGGATCTTTGTAGGCAGCTACAATTTCTATGCATATATTTCTTATCAGATGTATGCTATTCCCACTTGCTCCTCAATTATGTACATTAACTCCTTAATGACTTGCAGCTTGAAATCTTCAAGCCCTGTTTGCCCTATTTTTAGTTTTGACTGGCACAGTCAGAGAAAGAAGTTGCAAAATAATAGCATTAAAAAAGATTTATGAAATCTGCACATTAAATTATTTAAGTCTTCATCAAATGAAGCTTTTTTTACTGTACTGTGAAACAAATGTGAAGTCTTAGCACATTCTAGAAATACATACAGCAGCATAATTATTCTGTAGATATAAATTGACTGAGCAGAACCACCTTGACTTTGATCACAGAATTAAAGAATGGTTTGGGTTGGAAGGCACCGTAATACAGATTCTCTGGCAGCTCATATTTATATCAAAATTATTTAATCAATATTTAGCAGCTAAAGCAGCCACAGTCACGAAAACACATAAAAATGGATTTGCACAACCTGCAAGGATGATGCAGTACCTGAAATAATTCCAGGGAAAAAAGAAATTTTATATCCTAAAGCCAGCTTTGGGCAACAACTTTTTTCCTCTGTGGCAGCAAACTGCTTAGAGGGAGAAGTGACTTCTTGATTTGCCAACATAATGCTCCTGTAGGAATGAAGCTGCAAGCTGACCTAAAGGGAAAAGTCAGCATGAGTTCATGCCGGATTGTTTGAAGAGCAGACCTACTTGCACAGCAAAACTGCTGCTTCAAATCCACAAATGGCAGCCAGACACATGCTAACACAGCAGTTTCATGACACAGGAATACATTAACATTTATCAAACCAAACCACAATTAACTGGGTGCCATCAGAAAAAAAAGTTTTCCTGCCCACAGTGGAACAAGAAAAGATCTCCTGTGGATTTGTGCCCTACATCCATACACACACACCTCCATCCATCATTAACAGTCCTTGCTCTTTGTCCTTCTCAGGAACATTCCCAGTAATCACTCCCACCACCTCAACCCCCATTTCCCACAAACCCCTGAAGACTTAAACCACTTCTCTACTTCCTTAGTGTTGAGACCCCTCTCCCTGGCAGTATCTTTATTTCCCTTAAACTATCCAGCATTTCTTCCACATGTTCTTGAACAGCCTCCAGGGTCCTCACCACAGGAGAGGATCAGCCTCCAGAGAGCCAGTGACCTTCATTAGCCTCACTGAGCCATTTCTAGAGATTGAACACATCTGCTCTGCCTTCAGGTGGATTTGAAACTGGTAAACAGGTTCTAAAGGTACTGGAAGAAGGTAGAGGAGAAAAGATGAACTAGCAGAAAAAAGGAGAAACAGAACTACCCTAAACAAATTTATGTTCCTTATGAAAGTAGCTTAAATACACAAAAGAAGATGAGGTGCAGTGAATCAGTAACACAGCACTTCCCAGTAAAACAAAAGCACATCAGGAGAAGGGAGGGTCCCTGAGCACAAGGCTCGGAAGAACTGAGAAGGTCCCAGAAACAAGATTTTCTGAGATTTCACATCCATTGCCCCAAAGAGTATGACTCCTACCCAGTTCCACTAGATTTAGCCATGTGTTGCAGTACTTCAGGCATGAGAGCCAAAGTATTTGCAATGACTAGCCTTGCAGGTTTTGTCTCCTTTTACTCTAAAATATTCAGCTGGTTCAGCAACTTTTTTTGACATTCAGGCTTATCTGTTCTGAAGCAATAGGCTGTGCCTATCTTGAAGATTTTTATCATTTTTCAGTTCATCTCCTCATCAGCTGAGGAGGATTTTTACTGGAGGAGATGGCTTGTGGCATCCCAAAACTGGCAATCCCATACATACATCTCTGTCAAGGTGCAGCTTGACAAAGTCCAGCTCTTCATCCTGTTTCATCTCACAAAATGGAACTGACGATAAGAGAAGGGCAAGAGGAGGTTTCTATCTGGCAACTAAACTCCAATGGCTTATCTGGGACTTATCAGCCTCTGTGACTCTGTACTGGTCACTGCACTGTCTCTATGCATGATCCAAAGGCTCTGCTGGAGTCACTCCCAGAAACAATTCAGCCTCTGCTGGCACTGAAAACCCAAAGCAGGACAACAATGGGGACAGTTTTGGGTGTTCACAGCAGTACAGGAAAGGAAAGTGAAATCCAAAAATTAAATGGAGTTTCTACTGGAGTGAAACCACTTCCCCTGTCCATTTGACTGCAGAGCACAGACCTTCATGCTTTGAACTCCAACACAGAAAACCACAGCAGGAATTCTTCCCTGGGAATGGCAGAAAGCCATTGCTGGTGGTTGTCTGGAATTAGAGCTGGGGTCTTGCATAACTTTCTTAAAATTACCTACTTATGATTTAGATTTACATCTAACAGTGTTCAGCAGCAAACTTTTCTATAAGGTTCAAAAATCATGCATTAGAACACAATAAACTTACTACTTTAAATGTATCCCCAATTGCATCAACTGACTGTTTACTTTTCCCTTAGTTCCCCAGAATGGGCTTAAAATAAGAAGGATCTACCCAGGTTAAAAAGTTCCCACCTTTTTGATATGGGGCCCCCAGCATAAGAAGCCATGGACCTCTTGGAGCGAGTCGAGAAGAGGCCACAAAGATGATCACAGGGCTGGAGCCCTTCTGCTGCAGAGACAGGCTGGGAGAGCTGGAGCTCTTCTATTTGGGGAAGGGTCTGGGGAGACCTTAGAGCCCCTTCAGTACTTAGAGGGGTTACAAGAGAGCCAGAGAGGGGCTTTGGATGATAAGGGCTTGCAAAGAACAAGGAATGGCTTTAAACTGATAGAAGGCCAGTTTAGATTAGATATTAAGATGAAATTCTTCCCTGTGAGGTAGGTAAGGTCCTGGCAGTCCCTTGCCCAGACAGCTGAAAGTGTTCAAGGCCAGGCTGGACATGACTTGGAGCAACCTGGTCTAGAGAAGAAGTCCCTACTCATGGCAGGAAGTGTGGAACTGGATGATGTTTAAGGTACAAACCATTCTGGGATTCTGTGATTCCATATAATTCAAGAATTTGCGTGACATGCTCTGCCTCTAGGATGCACTGAACTTGGCTGTGAGCCTGTAGACCACATACACCCCTTCTGCAGCACCCTGAATTCCCCAGCATCAGCAGCAGCAGCACATTTTACTAGGCTGACTGTATCAAGTTATGTTTTCTCTGATCACTGAGCAGTCATCACCCAGAAGAGATGGAAGACTCCTGTGAGCTCCTAGGTATCATGAGCTGTGAGACTGCTGGCTTCAATTGGAAGCTACCACTAGCTTAACATGACAGCTTAAAGGAAGGAATATATTTTTTTCTGTAGGAAGAGTTTCTAAAACGCTCATTTCTGAAAATACAGAAGGCTACTGATGTGTTTGAGGTTGTGGGGGAGAGAGGGGTGTCAGCAGCAACTGTTCAAGCCGTACCTGCATTTCATGTGGATGCACCCTTCACATGCTGTCCCCGGAGGTGGATTCCTCTGCTGCACTGGCAGCTGCTCAGAACAGCCCTGGAAGCAGCCATGGGCTGGCAGCAATTGAAACACTTCCCTGGAAACACGTTTCTGTCAGCCTGGGGCTCAGCCTCGGCAGAAATACCCCTGCTATCCCTTCTTGTTCTTGCTACTGTTATGGCGGCACAGTTAAATGGTTCTTAGTGTTATTAGCTCAGTACATCCACAGGTTTATATGATTGGGGGGGGCAAGATAGGAATGATGGAGAAAGAAGAACAAGGTTTATCCATTTAGTAGTTTCTTAGCTTACTGTGAAGATAAAATATGCACATTCTGTATTAGGCCTTTGTTGGCCATGCATGGAGGACAAAGAACTAAAAAAGCACTAATTACTAGGAGTTAAGATTAGTCTCTCCTGGCCTGTGGTAAATATAAAGATGAGTTTTAATAGCAGAGCAAGGAGATTAAGCAACATGAATTCTGACAAGAGCCATAAGAAAAAGGCGAGTAAATTACCCCTTGTAATCCAAAAATATACAATGAAGAATTCCTTATGGCTTCCCATGAAAAAGCCACAGCTTCTTCATAAAAATTCAGCCTGGGACAAAGAGGCACTTATCACATCTACTCTGCATTTGCAAAGAAACTCCACACTGATCTCCAAAACTCCTACGAACTTGTGATCAGGAAAGACATTTATGAAGTATTAGCACTGCTGCCTGACTCAATACCATCATGGTGTATTTTTCCTTTCAGTGCCTCGGCTCCACTGACACTGGCTGCTGTGTCACCGCACAAAAATGCCACGCAAGAGGAAAGCCCGTGGCCCACCTCTGAACATTTCCCTTCTAAACACTTACTGTTTAAAATGAAAGAGCTCCATGAGACAGAGCAAGCATAGCTAAGAACAGCCATAAATATGCAAGGGTCTTGGCACAACAGAAAAAGGCATGTTTGTTATGTGGCTATGCTACAGCTCTGATATAAGAATAGGCATATGTAAATATATATATATATACACACACACACATATATATACATATCCATAAATACACACACACACATATATATATATAAAAAATAATTTAGACCCTTAAGAACATCTTGCTTTTAAAAATTGCCATGGATGACAAAGTTCAGCAGTTTTGGAGAGTCTGAGCTGTGCTAACCTACAAGCAGATGGAAGCAGAGCTGGAAGCAGGCTCAGCAGGGTAAGAGAGAGGGAGAAGCAATGAGGCAGGTTGCAGAAGAATATTCTAATTTTCCAGCAGCAGAAACATTTTTTAGCATCTTCACAGATGTTGGCAAATTTACACAGCTCATAAGAAATACAAGTTAGGAAATAATCTGCAGCATTTGGAACAGTATTCAGCTCTTGTGTATGGTGCTCATTTCCCTTTGAGTCTGTTCTGTAAAGTTAACGAAGCACTAATGAAGCTGGTTTCCTTTGGCTTTTTGTTTCTTGTAGGAATTGCTGGAGTTCAGTAAGATGTGGGCTTCCTTTAACTTATATTTTGCTTGTTTTATGTGGTAGATGCACTGGCAGGTTTAAGAGAGAAGGGGCTCCTACTGCAATTTTTTTTGCTGGCAAAAATAACTAATCATAGAGCTCACCAGGAACATAATGGCCAAAGTAGGCAAAAATATTAAATAAAATAAAACAGATTCAGAAGGTGTGAGGAGGACTTGGGCTAGGATGCTGGACAGGGCAGGCAAGCAGGAGAAAAGACCAAGTCCCACTTCCCTAGATTAGAATGGATGACTTTGGAAGGGATGCAATGTTATAATGAGGAAAGCTAAAGGAGATACACCAAACCCACACTTAACTGATGACTAAAACTCAAAGTGAGTACAGACAAATGTTTTCTAATTCATGTTTATTAATGGGCTAAAATAATTTGTCTCAAAAAATTCTGTCAATTGGACAGCTGGTTTTTTAAAATGGGCCATCATTAACAGAAAAGCATATTTAGTATTATTCTCCAAGCTTTCAGTGGTGAAGATTCTTTCATGCGGCTACAAGAAATGAAGGGGATTCAAAATTTTTGCAATCTTTCTGTGGCTTTGCTACTGACTTATGGTATAAGGCAACAGAAGTTAAATCTTTTCACTCCAGAGCTCCCAAAGCAGTTTTCTTGTCTAAGTCCAATCAACCTCATTTAAAAATCCTGCTGGCTTTGCTTCATTCTCGTTCCCACCAACATTATGTTCATCTGAGACAGAAAAGCAAAATGCAGCTACTCAAGGCACCATAGTGAGCAACAAGGGAAGATTGAGCCTAAACCTCACCAAAATGTCCATGCCCTCACTAACATTGAAAGCATACTCAAAAGGCAATAAACACCTAGTTCAAAAATACCAAACAGCCCAAAATACCAGTCAGCTCAACACAGTCAGCAGGCCAAAAGACAAACTGGTATGGAATGGAAGAAAATCAGTTTGGGATTAAGTTGTATCTTTCTCATAGGAAATATAATTTTTTTTTTTTAATCAATCAAAACAACTTTTCTTTTTTTCACATATATACTAATCATGCTTTCCTATGTTTTTCCTCCTTAAATGGAATGTCCTTTGCATGCACTCACTTTACTGATTTCCTGCAAGCAACCTCCTTCCTACAGTACATTCCTGCTTTCACTTCTCTCCCCCACAAGAAATCTCTGTAAAAACTCATCACCTGGATGATTTTGAACCTCACAGACTAGAAACAAAACTATCTTGGCACAGTTGTCCACTGTGCCTACCAGCCAAGATGCCAATTTGCCAGGCTCACCCCTTTCTTCCACTGCCTTGCAGGTATTTCCAATTAGAATAAAATCGTTTAATTCAGAGCTCTGTGTTAAGTGACTTTCTTGGTTCACTGAGATGTTTTTGACATTCACAGGTAACTGTGTGACCTGGTTCCATTTCTGCACCTCTTCCCAGTCACAACTTTCCAAAGCACATCAAGTGCATTCATTTCCATACATTAACCAGCATCCTCTGGCCAGTATTCTGCCTCCACGAAATTGATTTATTAAAGCTCACTACCAGCAATTTAGTAAAAGGAAGATGTATTTGGGACACAAAGAGGAGAAGCAAATAAGAGCAGAATAATTATTCTGCTTCTTCATCACACCTTTCAAAAAAAATCCCAGAGCATTCATCATACAAAGGACATGTCCTCCCAGCAACAGCGTATTCTTTATACATATGTACACTTATTCCAGACTATAGTTAATTATTTCCCCAGTAAAATTATTTCTTTGCAAATTTAAATAATGGTCACAGCTTGAAATGAAACACATGCATGAAGAATAACTATACTCTCAGACAACCAGAGCAGATGCTAATATTTCTCATTTGTTATGAAAAAAATGGAAAGTGTATTGCAAAAAAAAATAGAGAAAACTACAGCATTTCTAGATCTCCAAGCCTGAGTAGATGCAGGAAGCCCTGAAACACACAGCTGGGGGGGTATCAGACCACTTTCTTATGATGTATTGAGGTGATGCCTACATTGCAGTTCTTAAAAACAAATTAAACCCAACCCATAAACTCCTCACTCCTGGAAGTCCCACTGCAAATGTAAATCTGGGCAAAGTAAAAGGGAAGCACTTTGTGTGAATTTCAAATTATGTTAAACATTTTTTCTTACAAGTCTCCTTCATACAGGTGCTCACAATTTCACTGCAGTAAGCACAGTCCACGCTAGAAAGCACTAATGATGGTTGCTTAAATATATGTTCTTCCAGCAACTGCAATAAGGGAGTTAATCACAGAATTCAAGTGATTTATGATTCATTTCTGCATCTCAATCTAAGCACTGAAAAGCTTCAGCCCTGATTTTTCTCAACAAATGTGCAATTGGATGCATAAATGAATATTCAGCTGATGAAGTGAACAAAAGCATCTTAGAGAACACCAGACTGCAAATGCAGCTCTGTTTTGTGAGCCAGGGAGTGGTAGATAATGACTTTCTCAGTCTGTGATCACTGGGGAGCATGGGCAAGGCTGGAGATGACACCCATGCCAGGGCCAGCCCAGGGCACAGGTAATCCCCCACAGACCCAAATGCCACTGCATTAAAAAGTGCATTAAATCCCCCTGCGTCAGGCACATGGCAGTGCCAGCCCCACACACAGACTGTGATTAACCCAGGACTTCTGATGAAAATGTGCGTTTTTAATTAACATCCCAGTGACCTGGCAGAAGTAACAACCATCCTGATATACCGCCGCAAAGCAGGGAGCACTAATGCCACCTCACATAATGCTGATGGCAAAATGACAACTTTAAGTGGGAAGATCTGTACAATTATGTCCAAATACAACTAAATACACACTTTCCAATTCCTCCTGGGTTGCACAAAAATGGTTTTTAAACAAAAGCCTGACCAGAGACACTAAAATTCTGCATGATGCACAGTTCTACACAACATTTACACCCTAGAAGAACATGGCAGACATGCAGTGTAGTGAAGGAAAAAGTAGGAAGTGATCTTTATTTAAAAGGCTTGAGATAAAATTATTGCAGCTGTTGAAACAAGGTTTAATTTTATTTCTGTCATGCTGCACTGGATTAAGTAGCTTGGAAGTGTTCACATTACAAGGTTAAAATGCAAATAGCTTGGTCAGGACAGTTTGAGTCTTTGAAGGTGTCAGCTACAAAACTGGGAATATTTTTGTCCCATCAACTCTTCTCCATGTTGTGTCCTTGAGGAATCCCCCAGAACAACACACACTAATGAGCAAAGCAGGATCACTTTGCTTCATGTTGAAAACCAACAGTCTTTTGAATTCTAAGAGCATCACACGTAGCTTAGGAGACAACATAATTAATGGGTTTGCCTGCCCTTCAACTTGAAAAACCTTGAGAGTGCAGGTCCAGCCCACACAAAGGGCACAGTCTCTATCATTAGGACTTTTAAAAGCACCTCAGATTAGACACAGATAAAAAATCATCCAATACTATTAGACATTGCAGGAATATTTATAGATATGTGTGCATGTACTGCATCCTTAAACATGTCTTGTTTGCCAAAATGGAGAGTTTGAGATTGAGAAAACAGGGTTAGGTTTTATTAGGCTGGTCCAATACACGGGGGCTGGTATGACAACCTGTATTACTGTAATGTGGATCTTGTAACAGTTTTGGAATGACCCAGCAATTATTAACAACATTCTTTAATTCTTTATTAACATTCTCCAGATGGCCTAAAAGCCTATTTTTAGACGCATGAAAGCAGATTTTATTTATTTGAACTCACTGCTTCTAGATCTACCTTATTCATTCACCACAAATGAAGGAATCTTTGCTAAGTGATGATATGGATATTAAAAAAAAAGGAAATAAATCAAGCTTGCTCTACATCCTTGTAGTTATTTAGCTTCCTCATTCTCCATGAGTTTCTTAAATGCTGTAATCGCCATTGACTGTCCCTGTTCATTTAAGACTCTTAAACGTGCAGGGAAGGTCAGAGCAAGTAAATTGCAGCACCCTTGACTGAAGCACATTGATCAAGGCCAGTTTAGTGCTTGCTTAGTTTAGCAGATATAGTGTGGCAGTCAGCATTTCTAAATAAATTATACGATTTCCAGATAGTGATGTATGATTTTCATAAACATGATGACTCAGCATCTGAAAGAGAGGAAAAAAAATCTCAGGAGTTTTAAGAGTTTTAAAGCATAATTTAGCCTGTCTTTTTATTGGATTAAAAATTCCCTAAACAATTGGGTAAAAAACGTCTTGAAAGGGCACCAGTAACAATCAGAATGGTTTGGCAGAGACCAAAGATACAAGTTGCATGAAAGCACAAGAGACTGAAGTTTGCAGCACTGCTGTGGAAACACATATGCTCTGTTCAAGTATTTGATGTGATGCTATGCTTAGAAACTATTAAAAGATGAAGATCTGAAAAAGACATTTGAAGAGTCACTTTATTTACAAGTGGCAATTTGCTTTTCTTTTGAATAGATAAGCTTTAAGATCAGGTGAATTATGAAAAAAAAATTGTGGTTTCTAGTTTTATTAGGTATGGTTTTGTTAGTGTTTCCAGTAAATGCATGTCCTGTGTGATTACCTGTCACTTTGTGATAGCACACTGCTCTTTGTTATGACAGCCTGACCGCAAGGGATATCTACCTAAAACGCAACCTTTAAAAAAATTTTACATAAAAAACAAAACTTGCTGTAACTTTTGAAAACAGCTGTGTTAGCACTGACAGTCATTCCTGGCTGGGACCAATTTTCCCTACACAGTTTAACAGCTCCTGCATGGAATTTTTGCTTGAACTAAAGACAAAAAAATCCAGCCAGGTTTAGCTGCTGTGCTAGCAAAGCCCCAAACATCAAAGTCCAACAGGGTTCATAAATGGGATTAAACTCCCGCCAAAGATATGGCTGCAGCTGAAGCCACCCATACCAGGTACCAGAATTTTGTTGTGAAGGCTTCAAAAACAGCCAAGAAGAAACCGTTGCCTCATTTGGCACCAGAAAATCCAAAGATTAGGTGAATCCAGAGAGAACTGGGCTTGTATTGCTCTGCTCCTCACATGAGGGCTTGTTTTAATTGGTATTCCCACTATCCCTGTATCCCCTCAGATCCTCCTATCTCACCAGCCAAAAATCAAAGGACGTTGGGGACAGGATGCCCCAGCATCCTTTCATTGAAGGAAGATGCTGTGGTGGGCACGGCACACTCATAAGACTTGACTGATTAGCCCATCAGAGGCACCAATTATAGTGTTAGGCACCACAGCCTAACAGGAAGAACAGAAACCAGCTAAGATAATTCGCTGAGAATTTATTTGTGGATAATTTAATCTGATAAAAGCCAACATACTTTACTCCTTTCTGTCAAACTACCAAAATTATAGATGAGAATGTTATTTAAGAACACAGTATATTCAGGTGCCTTGCTGTGACTGTATGCTACTCATACATAGATGAATTCAACAGAAATTGTTTCTTGATTGCTCCTTAAAACCTTAATATCTCTATTTTTCTGGCAACTACTGCTATTCACTCTGCAAACTTCTGTCCCTTTCTGCTTCTTTGACTTGATCATATAAAAGAAACTGCAACTTTTATACTCAGGTAAAGAAGCAATAATACAGGTAGAGAATTTAATTATTTAATGTGTTTCATAGTGAATTAAGGACACTCACACTGATCCTCCTAAGCCTAGTGCTGTATTTATTCCTTCTCACCTGTAAACCTTTTATCAAAATTTCCAAAGCTTAGTGCACTTGCAATAGTACATGACATGACAATAGTACATGACATGACAATAACAGAAGGTTAACTTTAAGAAAAGAATAAGCAGAAGTACATCGTGCCTAGGGCTGGATGAATTTGACACCAACACTTTGCAACACCACCAAGTCTGAAGAAGAGTGTGTCCCACTGATGCCTCAGGTTTTAGCTTTTATATTTTTCAGATTCTGTGCTGCTTTAGTGTGTGGATCTGGGCTTCATATAAGGGGATAGTAAGCTCTCAAAAAGTAGGGAGACAAAACAATTCCTTCTCTAGCTGGGGACCCAAGGACAACTGATCCAGATCTCAGGCCCAAGAGCATAAACAATGGCAGAATGAAGAGAGAAAAACAAGAAGGATGGGACTTCATGGGCTGGAGCTGTAATTGGACAATTAGCTCTAATATGCAAATGGACCAGAACTTATAAAAGTGAGATACCCCGCGACTGGTGGTCCATTTTTTGGTGGCCATTTTGGGTTCACCTGGAGTAGGCTTTTGTACTGCCCAAGGTGGATCTATTGAGCCTCCTAATAAATCCCTACTTTATTCTTTAGCTTGGTCTAGCCTCTGTTCTAGGTCAGCCTTCACAAGGCATCACCACAGCCTCTGGTCCTCACTTCATCCACTCTTCTCGAAAACAGACGCTTCAATAAATACTGTCAGGATTTACCTGTGTGCCAGACAGGAATGGCAAACACTGCCCCTGCAGAGTCAGGTGTGGCATTCCTGTGATGGTCAGAAAGGTCCATAGAGAAGAAGGGAGCACTGTCCTCTTTCTGAGGAAGAGAGGAGACCACGATTCAGGAATACATTTGAACACAGGCTCACTTTAAGTAAATCCTCAAATACCAATTCAGTTAAGAGGAAGCAAAAGGTGCAGATGTGCTTCACCAAACATGGGTAATATTTCCATCCCAAAGGTCAAGTTTGGACCTTTTCATGCTTTTTAGCTCCATTGATACCAAATGTTTTTTTCAGGCAATTGCTCTTAATAATTTCATACAGTGAAGAGCTGGAATAGAAACTTGGCATATCTGCTAACTTCTGCAAGATGCCCTTGCTCTTGTAACTGCAGATATCACATTTCAGATACAGTAAAGAAGAAAAAATAATGTTAATAATTAGGAAAAATATCATTAAACCATTACATTTGAGGATTCACTGTCATTTGACAGGACATTCTTCAGCAGATTATTAAAATCTAAGGGATTTTCCAGACACTTGAGGTGAAGACTTTTTCTCATACCAAGTTTTAGGAATGGGAATAAACCTAAAAATCACACCTAGAAATTTACAAAACTGTGAACTTTTGGTTGCAGTATTCAATAGAGAGGTTTGCTTTTATAAAAATCCATTTAATTCAAATCTAGAGGCAAACCATCAATGTTGAAGTTTCTCAGTGCCTGGGTTTTGATCAGATACAAGTTTTGATCACTGTCGTTTGTCAGACATGGAACTTACACACTGAAAGATGACATTTTTCAAGAAAATCTGACCAGATATTAAGTGCGCTAAGTGGATTTTGCCTACAAGTCATAATTTAGAAAAAATAGATCAAATATTACAAGCAGTAAAAACATGGTTTTAAACTATTCAGATTTCTTCAACTCGTACAGAGAAACACAATGTAGTTTTCCACTTGGGAAGGTCAAAGCTTCACTTGTCCTAATGACTGTCACTGTTCTGCCTCCTGTTCTGAAGAATATAAGAGCTGCTACAGCTTTCCACCTAGCAAGTGATGGGCTTCAGATAATCTCAACCCCTTTAAAAAAGTTATGATTTACCAAAAAACAGAAAACAGTCTCGTTCAGAGACAAAAAAGAAAGACCCACATAAAACCCTCAAACCTGCAGCAGCCCATCCCTTCATACAGATGACTAAGCATCAAGGAGTCAGCATTGCAGACCTGGTGGATCTGCTCTCTCCTTATCAACACCCAATACCTGGATGCCCCAGGATTCCAGATAAGCCTCAGGGAACATCAAGATAAGAAAACAGTTCTCTTTCTCCCTAGAAAGCCTGTTATCTTGACCACAGAAAGCAAAAGGTTCACCATGGACACCTACAAATAAAATTTTAACTGGGTAGATTATTGAAAATTCAAAAAACACATCTGAGTATTTACATCTGTATATACACACACAGTGTATATGTATCTTGGAACAGATTTGTAAATGTTTCCACTGTGTACTGCTTGTAAAATTTCAGGGTTTGGAAAAGTGCCCTGGCTGCTATGTCACTGCCTCTGCTGCCAGGGTAAGAAGGGGGCTAATAAAATAAGCATTAGCAGGAGAGCACAGTGTGAAAAACAAGTTTGGTAGAAAGAAGCTGCCCTCAGGTTTAATGTTTTTCGGTATCAACCTCAAAAGGAAATGAGTGGGGAAGAGGAGAGAAGAGGAAAGGAACAGCAGGTGGCTTGAAAAATGATGTAGTCAGACCGATGACAACTTTTCACAACAAAGACATCACAACTAGAAATAGAGATGCTGAAAGCCCAACTTACATTTTATTGAACATCTGCTGTGAAAGATGTTCTTCCAGCACAATTAAGATAAATTTTTAGAAGGCAATTTTTAATTAAAAGACTATAAAACTCACGAAGTCTAAAACTTGAGTAAGGCTTATTCCATGTTTTGATTTTTGTCACATTTATCCTCATAAGAGTTTTCAAAAATGTACCATGTAAGTAGCTGTGCAGATGCAGGAGGCAGCACTGGAGGTTACCTCCATTTCAGGGAGGATTATGGTTGTGAAGAGGTTATCAGTATCTCTTTAGCCCCCCCACCCCACTTGGCATTGTCTTTTCCCAAAAACATTAGAAACCACAGTTTCCAAGCTCCCAAACTTTCCAAGTTTCCACACTGTGTGGAGCACTGCAAAGTGCTCTGCTTGTGCTGGGTGGAAGTTGTAGCAGCCCCTGATTCTCACCTGGGCAGTGAAGTTAAAAAAGGCTTTAAGAAATTACTGGCAGTAGGTTATTCTGGCAAATAACAGAAAACTCCAGTTCCTGTCATAAGGACAGTACAGCTTCATCTTCCATTCATCCCAAATGTGTTAAAAAACATTTTTGTCCTCAGCTACACAAGCAAATTGTGACACTGGAGACCAGGCAGTTATTATGAAAAAGATCCTTAATTCAAATAAACAAGATAGAAATGAGTCTTTAAAGCTTCTAAATTGTTTATGATAATAACTATGTGCCTGTACAAGTTCATTTCATTTTAAAAAAATATTGGACAAATGAGTAGAGTTGCACAAGGAAGCAAACATTATCCAACACATGTACAGAGGCCTATCAGAAAATTTTCCTTTGCTTTTCTACACCCACTCATGTGCAATTAAATTTGTTTTCTTTTTTAGGGAGGAGAAAACAGCTACAGAGATAGCATTAATCTTTGCTTGACTAATTCCAGATCCGTAGATGACCTCTGTACACACTTGCAGTTAAAACTAGCATACAAATTCCACTGGAGAAGCATTAACACAGTAATTTTACAGAGATTTATACACCAAAATAAAACCAGAGAAAAACCATTGGAAAAAGGACTTCTGTAAAACAAAGTTGCTTCACTGTGTCTGCAGTACAAGAGGATGTACACTAACACAGAGATGGGGACATTAAAGCCTATTTCATCCAGTGATAATGTGCATTTGCGAAGCATTATAAAATCAGAGAGCTGATGGCTCAAATCTGGAAAAACAGTAACACTTGCACCACAGCAGTTTGCACATGGGCCACTACCACACTTCACTTTCCTGCAGAACATGAGACTTCAAAGGTCCCATGTTAAACCAGCAACTACACCTTTAATTCTTTGTTCTCCCATCACCTGGGCCATCACAAGCATCACCCACAGAACAGATCCTGTTTCCTCAGCCCCTTGCTCCTGCCCTGTGTCATTCCCACATCACACCAGCACATAGAGAGCCAGGTGGCAAATGAGAGTGGCTAACTCAGCTGAGGAAAGACCAAAACACAAAAATCCAGCAATTTCTCTTGAATTACTGTTACCTTGTGTCAGTTCCTCATCCCAGGTCAATGCTCAGCTGCAGATACTCTCATTCTGGTAAGGTGGAGGAGGCAACAGGAATGTGAACAGGCTGCCAGGGAAGGTGGGACTGTTTCTCTTGGCAACACGAGCTTATGCCAGTTAAGAGCAACTATTATTTAAGGCCATAATAATTGCAAGATAAAGTATCTTTTGAGATGTATTTGTTTGGTTTCCTACTTTCACTTTAGCCAAAAAGAATAGAAAAGTCAAATTTTAGTTTAAAAATAACCCATTGGAATCCTTTGAGTTACTTTAAAATCCAATGTTATCCTTTCAGTCATCACCATCAAGTGTCCCATGCAGCTTCCTTGGTAGGATACCTTCAGGAAGAACAGCCAATCTTCCCAACTGCTTTTTAAGCTGGAAAAGTTACTTCAATACTGAAAGGGACCCATCATACCACAGGAAGTACGAAAGCCATGTCTCGGGACTGTTAACTGTAACTGGAGGAAAGGATTCTTCTGGCATCAGAGCAGTGGCAGGAACCAATGCCAGACTTATCCTGAATGGGACTACAAAACAGATTAACAAGGTTCTTTATGTTCTCTGTGTCTCATGCACATTTATTCTGGGTGTTGCAATTCTACATCACTGCAACCACTGATAGCTACCTACCTCCAGCTGAAGCAGTTGCCTTTGGAAGTAAAGAAATAAATGTTTTCACAGGCCAAAAATTCTTAAAATTCTCCTCAGGAACACAATTCATTATAGAGTCACTTTTAAAGGCACATATCAGTCTGAAAAACTATTTACTCAGCTTTCTGACCCTAATATTTCCCTCGCAGGCATGTATGCAAGAGCCAGTCCCCTGCAGCCATACAGGCACTGGGACCTAAGGTCATCATGATGTATTTCCAGCTGCCCTCAGCAATGGGCACATGGGCTGAACTGCCACAGCAGTGAACAAACCTCATGCTGAGCAGCAAAGACAGGTATTTTGCTTCCTCACATTCATGGAGGCTTTTTGAGATGGCAGTAACTGGGAGGTGAAGTAATCATCTAGTCTCAATCACAATCAAGAGTGACATTAGTGACTTAAAAAAACCCTGAATTCCAGTAGAGATGAACAAGAACAGTATCTGCCAAACTTTTCCCACTTCCAGTTGCTTTTCTTGCCAAAGTTTTCCAAGGATTCTAGTTCTCAGGTGACAAGTTATTTGTGCAGAGTAACAAATGTTTCTCACTAATAAAGAGGCAAATACTCATCTCTTGCAGTGACAATACTGCATACCAGTGAGCCACAGTCACAAAAACAAAGAAGCATTTGAGTTTGGCAGACCTGGGATCTTGTGTGACCTAATCAAACTCTACCATCAGCAAACCCTTAAGAAGAACACAGGTCTGACACAAGCGTACCACCAGTCCAAGGCCAAGAATTCAGTGGGTTTTTAGCCCGAGTAAAACACTTGTGTACAACAAGGCATCAGCTCTCACATGAAATACACACCCCTGTCCCTGGCAGAAGGACAGTGGAAAGCTAGTAACCTGAAAAATATAGAAGAAAAAAAAAGATTAAAAATTCAGGAAGAAATTACTGAATCCTTCAAGAAATTGTCTGCCTCCACAAATGCTACTACCTGCAGAACAAACATATTTTTCATGTTTTTGTGATCCCAGTGCCTCACCCGAACATTCTGTGACTAGTGGGCGTCTGGAAAATCATGTCCTGTGTATTCACTATACACAGAAACAGCACAGCATGTGGAGAGGTCTGATAACTGCAATAACTCCAGTGTTTACCTTTTAGCTTGCTTTTAAAAACCATTTCAGTCTTCCATTAGATAATTACAGGTTTCATATTCTCACTTTCAAGGTTTATTTTCAAAACACTTCTGTCACTAAAGCAATTCTAGTTTATCTACTTGCCAAAAGCAATTTAGGGACTTTCACATGACAGCAATGAAGCACAGGAAGTATTCCCTTCTTGCATATGAAATAGTGGTATTTAACTACTTTTTCCTCTCAATATTGTAAAAGTAAGCATGTAAATCAACCTGCTATTTTAGAACTAGTGAGAAAGTGCCTTACTGTTGTAATGATGTTCACCTAAAGTACACTCAAGGTAAATGAGAGATTTTGCACATTCACTACAAGGGTTCACAAAAACATGCATGGTGCTAATAAAAGTAGATAACAAGGTACAGAGCTATGAGAAACAATGTTAGATTGAAAAAATGCATCGGAGACACAGGACAAAATTTATTCTTTTTGTCAAGATGTTTAAGGAGCAACACTAAGATACTTGGTTAGTTTTCTCCCTCTCTCATCCTTTATCATAAAATACCAGAAATTTTAAGTCAATATACTCTTTTTTTTCCTAGAAACCTTCTTAACAGAAACCTTCCCCAAAAAGCCTTGAGAGAATTGATTACATTCAAACTGAACTGCTTCCATACTCATCCAACCTTTCAAACTGCTCTTCATATACTAACATTAAATAGGAGAAAATCCCTCATTTAAAAGAGATATCCAAAGACCATATCAAGTCTCAGATAACTTTTTAGGTTTTTTTAAATAGAAGATAAATGTTACCTTAGGATACATGTATTAACAAACAGAAAACTTGTTAAAACCCATTTTCAAATAAGGATAAGGCTGAACATTTCTTGTTAAAAGGACAAGAATGTTCCAGATCAACAACTAGTTTTAAAAATAAACCCCAGGATATTTCTAAAGACATGTTTAGGTTGATCACTTCTGTCTAATCCACGATAAATCAAATGCAAACCTGTTGGGGTTTGTGTTCACAGTATGAAATGGCCAGCTCATGGCTTTGATGGGAGACTCAGACCCAGGAAGCTTGCATGAATGTCCGAGAGCCCACCTCAAGAGGATTACATTAGACAAGTTCAATAACCATCAGTTAAAATACCCAGTCTGGCAGAGCAGGACAGCTCTACCTTGGAACTATTATCCTTGAAAAATTGCACTTTTCTGGACTCTTTTGCATTTCTAATCTGGAAAGCAATTGGATTTACGAAAGCCATGAAATTATTAGTTTTTGAGGTGATGCAAAACTAAACATGCTGCTCTGAAAAAGCCTGTAATTAAGCAGGCAGAAATAATTTTTCACTATCTGGCTCCTTTTCAAAGCACACATCATTCTTTTGTTCCTCCTGCAGCATATTCTCATGGCAGCAGCAACCATGCTGATCCTAGGCATTAATTACTGTTTACAAGAATGGAAAGGAGGAGGGCAAAGAGAATGGAGAGAGCAAAGAAAACAACACTACACATTTCCACAAAACACCTCATGGTGATATTTGAAAAAGCAGCTTACAAACATCTACCTACACAGTGCTTGTTGGAGGATTTATCTGCTCCTTTTAAGAATCTAACCTTGTAACAATGATCTTTAGCTGCTCAGACTAAAGAAGATACAGGCATCAGAATCTATTTTTAGTTACAAAAAAAAATAAATCATGGCTAAACCAATATACACATATATCAATTTACAGAAACCATTTGCCTGGCTTATTTTGAAAATGCCCCAGAGAGGTCTGCTATTAATCTAAATTAAGATCTATTTCTACACAAGAAAGAATAATTAAAATTAGTCTGGGTATTAATGAGTTTCCAGGGTAGCCTCTCCAGGTGCAAGTGACAATTTTTAGACATGTAATGACAAGGTACTTAATGCACACAACAAGGGGAGTCACAGATTCCTACCATGATCTTGTAATCATGAGCTACATGCTAGAGGTTTTCACATGAAGAAGGTGGAATCTGTGGAGTTGTCTTTTTTTAAGCGTATTAATAGCTCCGTAATTATTAGTGCAGAATAGTAATTACTCAATCACTCACTAAGTCCAATTCGAAAGATCCCCACAGCAGCCAATGTTATTCCACCCTCAGAATTGCTATATATAATTGCTAATATAACTTGTATTGACCAATATTGTCTTTGAGATGAAGGTTGAAATCAGGACTGGGAAAAAAATTGTTATTTGAAGAACATAAAAATTTGATGTGTTTGGCACTCAAAAGAGAACAGAATGATCCGAGGCCCCACAGGGTGGGATTTATGCTATCACTGTTTGTGTTCCATATTCAGCTGATGCTCAGAACCACATCTGCCTGAGCCAGCTGAAGTTCAAAGCTGAAAGCCTTGGCTAACAATCTCAGGTACAATAATATAGTAATACAGCTATATATGTGTTCTAAATTGGATCTGCCTCACGCTTAACCAGCTCTGAGCAGGTGCAAAACAAGACAAAGGTCATCTCTGAAAAATCAATACAGAACCAAGTTATTTATACAGATGGTTACAAAGAAGATTTATTGACCTTTTTCAGTAGAGGAGAACTGAAATTTTAGTGTCCATATTAAATTACCACATTTCAGCACAGCCTTTAGGTTTCCAAACTATACAAAAGCATACATGCAGTTATTATACATATGTCTCCATGCTATGGTTACGTAACTTGACTGTAATGAGAGAAACCATTGGCACAAGAAGAAACTGGGGAATCCAGTGTATCTAGGAGAAAAATCTGAAGGAAATGTCATCCAAAATTCTTTCACATCTCCAGCTGCTTTTTAAGGGACACTATAGTCCAGAATCTGGATTGAAAAAGAAACACAGATCTTGCATAATGTCTGTGTATAAATACTTCAGAATTTGTTCCTGCCTGTAGTATCCTAAATAGCATCCCAAGTCCCAGATACTATATGCACATATGTATAAAAGCACAGATGTGTGTGATCACAGGCAGCCTTTAAATTGAATCAAATAGAAGCTTTATACTTTCTTGTACAGCCTGGCTTGTTCCTGTCTCGATTTCCACCCATCCTGGGGTTTAGCAGAAAGATGTGTGAGCTCTTGGTCGCTCTTGAACTCTGACACCTCTTGGTCTTGCCAGGCTCCTTCGTTTCATCTTCAGGAAATTTAGTCAAGTTTATGGCTAACACCAGAGTAACACAACTTGCAAGGCAGGTGACAAGGGCTGTGAATTTACATCACAAGACAGCAACAGGAAATTCTGCATTTCCTTACAATTTTTTTATCTATATATCTCAGTACTTTTCATCTGAAACAGATTCTAACACAACATCACCACAGCATAAAGCAGCACTTGATTTACAAGCTGTATTCCTGTGATGTGACACCCATCAAGGAAAAAAAAGACACATTTTCTAGGATCAACAGAACAGTTAATAAGAGCATAAATTACAAAAACATTCATCTAAGCAAGCTAATCTATCATGCTAATCTTGAAGCATTAAGTGTAAAATACAACACTTAAAGTGGCCAAGAATGTCAAACACGCACATTGATAATCTTTGAACCAGTCTTACTATGCCAGATCCAACTCTGCCAGTTTTCCATCAACCATAAAACATAGATAGAAACTTAAATAATTATGACATACAGAAAAGATCATATTATTTGTGTGTTGATAGGTTATATATTAGCATAGGAATAGGTTTGAGGAGTAAAAATTTCTGATGGAAAGAATTCAAATTCAAAACAATTTGTATCTACTCCAGACTTCTAAATCACTTGAAGCTGGTAAACACTGTTACCAGCAGTACAAAGATACCATAAGGCTTTGTTCTGAGGTACTAAAACCTGCTATTGTGAGAAAACACCAAGTTGATCCAAGAAAACGGACTTCAGAAAACAGAAAAAGTCAGCATTTTCCTTCACAAGGTACAAAATCCTAGAAAAGACAGGATCTAGCCCAATACTGTGGAAGAAACTGATTTTTTGTAAATGGTATTTGCTTTCCATTCTTCCTCTATGTTATGTATACAATGGTAATTCGTGCTGATAGAATATGGATATAAGAATAAAATATAAAACTTTAAAATCACACCAGCAAGGAAGAAGGGGATTGCTTCACAAGGTGGTGAAACCACAGCTGGCAGCCGAGGAGGAGGAGGTGTGTCATTAACATTAAAAGTGGACCTAGCCTGCACAGGACATGGGCGTTCTCACTGGTATGAACGAGAGATGATGGCCATGGAGATGTTCATCTCAGATGGAGGGGACCATCGAGGACATACATCTGAATGCGGGGTTCCAGGAACTGGAGACAGATACACATCGGTTCCTGGACAAGGTTTCGTCCAGCGCAGGACAGAGAATAGGCACAACATGAATATGAAGAATTCCAAGGAAGGACAAAGGGACTCTGCCACAGGCAAGAAAAAGATTATAAAACTGGACTCTGCCAGGTGGCATTGGTGAACAGGGGGATTTGGTGCGATAGAGGCTGGATCTGAGCTCACCCAGCTCCGATCCCGGGGTCAGTGCCGTCCTTGATTGTTGGCTGTAGGAACTGTATATCGGTCGCCAATAAATTTACTTTTTATTTTTATTAAAAATTGGCTGGATCAATTTGTACCTATAACACTCTACAAAGGGTACAACTTATCGACTCACTTGTATTTCTCTTCCCCCTTGACTGGGATGGAAAATTGTCTTCTTGCTTGAGGAAACTCTAGGCCAGGACAGTGCTTCTCAGTCAGTCACAGCTCCCAGCAGTTTGCTGGCCATTTATTGTATGATTCACACTCAGACTCTTACCAAATATGGGTATGAATCAGCAGTTTAAGAAAATACAGAAGGAACATAATTTCAATGATTATTTACTGAAAATTAGACTTTCTCATAGATAAAATGGCATGACAAAAGCCAAACAACCTGTAACAAAATGCTATTACTGGAATATCTGAAGTCACTGCTGATGAGAAAAAGGTTGCTATTCCCCTAAAAGTGGAGTCACTGTCTTGGTGACCAACCTTGGCCCAGATCCAAGGGGCCACAAAACTGCAGTCAGGTTAAAGACCAATCCAAACCGCTTTGTCTGTTAAGATTTGATCCTGCGAGTCAAAATTTCATCTGCATTTCTTGAAGTGCAAGTTATGAACACTGGAACAGTTTATCATAAACCTGGTAATTACTCCTCCATGTCGAAAGAAGCCTCCAAGGGCTCAGTGTCATGACTTTTTTTTTTTTCCCAATGCAGGAGGGAACAATGCAAGAAGGGCAAGGCTGCTATACTGGGGGAGCTACAATCAAGAAACCTCCATGTTTCAGTGACTGACTGGGTTTTTCTGTTTTTTTGAAGAAGAAAATATATATATATATTGGAGACTTGTGAAACAGCACTGGAGTATCCAACTCATCTGTGGGTCCTGTGCTTCCATATCTCGTTTTTGTCATCCTGGGTTTTTCACATACATGGTATATGAGAATGCTGCCTCTTAACATTTTAGCCATATACTCTATTAAGAAAAACACACACATGCCCCTCCCAGATAAGCAACAACCACATGATCTTAGTTCTTGTTCCTGCTTCTTTGGTAGCATAGGTTCAACTCCAAGAGATACCCAGAAGCTACACACATTTAAAGCACCACAGCTCCTCTCAGTGAAGCAGTGAACACACTGAAAGTGTCCTTTACAATTCAGAATCACAGAATGGTTTGGATTGAAAGGCACCCCCAAAGATCATCCCCTTCCAACCCCCCTGCCATGGTCAGGGACACCTTCCACTATCCCAGGTTGCCCAGAGCCCCATCCAAACTGGCCTTGAATACTACCAGGGATGGGGCATCCACAGCTTTTCTGGGCAGGTCCTGTGCCAGGACCTCACCACCCTCATAGAGAGGAATTTCTTCCAAATCTCTAATCTAACCCTGCCCTCTGTCAGTTTGAAGTCATTCCCCCTTGTCCTGTCACTCCATGCCCTTGTCCCAAGCCCCTCTCCAGCTCTCTTGTAGCTTCTGTAGGTACTGGAAGGCTGCTTGATACTGTTCTTCTAGGCATTAATAAATGTCTCAGTGCCTTTGCAAACAATAAATGACTCGTGATGCTTGCTATCAGTTATAACAATGAAGAATACTCTGAATGTGTAATTTTCTTTTAATTTAACATCTGCAAAATTGATTTAGAAATCTATGTGGCTCATTAGGCAAGACAAAGAAATAAAACTGGGAAAAAAATAAGTCTTTATCCCTTCTTCCCTTACTCCACCTGGAAGCATGGAAAAGCTGAGTCTTAGAATTGCTAATTCAGCTTGTGCAGGACTTCCCCACAGTCTTTAACAGGTATTTATCACGTATGATATTTCTATTCAAGTCATCCATGCATAGATTAAGGGAGGTTCATGCTAAAACTATGCAAGTGAAACAAGCACAAGTGTTTGCTCAATGGGAAAGGACTTAAAATCCAGAGGAGGTTTTAGCTTAACACAAATACAAAAGAGCTCCACAGGATATCTTTCCCTTACTTGAGACTGGAGTTAAATAATTTAACTAAGAAAATACTCTTATTCCTCAGGTCACTTGAATTAATTATTAAAATTTCACAGTGAAGAGAAAAAAATTAATAAATGTCCCCTCATTTAAATAGAAAATAGCTGTTTCTTTAAAGAAAACCCACTATACTTGCTATAACTTTTTAAAATTGGAGGTTATATAGTAAAAATATCTGGTCTAATCGCATAGCTTTCTTCCCCAGGACAAAGTATTATATAATACAACTCCAGAAAAAAGTTCTCAATACACACAAAATTTGTTCAATGTCACATTTTCTTAAATAAAAAAGTTATATAATAAATGTATTAAATTCGCGCTCATGTAAATATAATAAATATATTCGTAGTTAGGGAAATATATATCGAATCACGCTTTAGAATATGTTACAGAAAGCACCCAGGTTTTTAGAAATCTTACACAAGGTTTGGGAAGTTGGCTACCTCACTAGATTGTAGCACACACAGGTGTTCATGAGATAAGAGTCCAAACTAGCAAGTGAAGGGAGTAGCTGCCACGGAAATTCTGAGGAGCCTCTGAGCACCCAAGCCACCATCGGCCAATAGAACGAGGACAGCTCTGGACTAGGGTGTGAATGCTCGGTTCCTGTAAATCGAACTTTACACGTATCAGTTCCTGGACGTGGTGTATTTTTTGTCCCAAGGCGGCTTTGTCCTAGCTGGAGACGGGATTCCAACACCTGATGGGCGACAGCAGACTACATGAATATTTGAATCCTTCCCCGGCACTGTTCTGTCTATTCGAAGACAGAATTCTTCTAACACTGGACAGAGGATGAATATTCAGAGAAAGAGAATGAAACAAAAGAAACCTAGCTCCAGGTAAGAAAAACAGTATATAACCCGGTCTGATGCCAGAGGCGGTCAGACCTGTGTTCACCCAGTGTCGAGTCCCGGGCTCTGCGCTGTCCCTTTGACTGTGGCCTACAGAGACTGCATTTTGATTTGAGAAATAAAATCTATTTCCTTTTTCTATTTTAATCTGGCTTTCTCAAATTATTGATTTGGCCTGATCTGGTTGTTGCCTATAACAGTTAGCTTCAAATAATTTTAAAAATAGCCATACTCTTTATCACTAGGTCTGTTACCTAGTGATAAAACACTATATATAGTGTTTTATCACTAGGTAACAGTGATAATACTTAATAAAACAAAAGTGATAATACTTAATAAAACAAAACACTTGGTTATAAAAAAAATGACACAGACTTGTTTGAATGCTGCTCTAACAATTGCAAAAAAACCCCCCAAAATATTCACTACCTGAACACCAATTAATTCTTCTTTGGTTCCCCAATGATGCTGAGCAACCAACTATAAATTAGGTTAAGAAAACTGCACACAAGCTTTGTCAGGGATGTCCATTTACAAATGAAAACCAAAGAAAAGAGGCTGAACTCTGAGGGAGCTAAAGGCAATTTAATTGCATATACAAATCCTCTAATCCCAAGGACATGTAATTAGCTACTTCCAAGCCTGCACCTCACTGCTGTCAAAGAAACACTGGAATGCCTGCTAATTCAAACCATATCTAAGGGAGTCTCTCAGCAGAAAGAAAATAGCAGATAATTACGTGTCTGGAAAAATAACCCACTATGCAAGACATCACAGCATTTGCACAAGCCCCTCTGCACGGGGCTGATACTCTACCACAGCTCTCTGTCATGGCCGAGGGCTGTGATGTCCAGAGGAGGCCACCAGGATGGCCAAGGGGCACAAGGGGAAGCCGTATGAGCAGTAGCTGAGGGCACTGGGTCTGTTCAGCCTGGAGAAGAGGAGACTGAAGGGAAACCTCATCACAGTCTACAGCTTCCCTGTGAGGGGAAGAGGAGGGACAGGCATTGATCTCTGCTCTGTCACAGGTGACGGACCTAAGGGAATGGCCTGAAGTTGTGTCAGGTTTAGGCTGGATATCAGGAAAATGTTCTTCACCCAGAGGGTGGTTGGGCACTGGAACAGGCTCCCCACAGAAGCGGTCAGAGCACTAAGCCTGACACAGCTCAAGAAGTGTTTGGAAAACACTCTCGGGGAACATGGTGTTACTCTTGGGAATATCCTTTGCAGGGCCAGGAGCTGGACTCAGTGATTCCTGTGGGTCCTTTCCCCCTTGTTCTGTGATTCTGTGATTCTGACATGCACCCATTGCTGAGCTCTCAGCAAGCCTGTCCCATCTCCTGGTCTCCATGTGTCATGCTTGGCTCAGTGGACACATGATTCATCTATGGTTGACTCACACTTTTTTTCTTTTTACTTTTTAAGACTAGAATAACACATATATCCGTTATTTGGCTCAACCCATCAAACCATTTAACCCATCAAGCAGGAAGCAGACTAGGGCAGCCGGCCACATACAATGGCCAAGCACCTTGTGATTCAGCTGCTGCAGAGGTGGTGGCTATGTCAGTGCCCCTGTCATTTACTCACAACCCACATCCCAGAGTAAAACAAAAAAAGGACAACTGTCACTGCCACTCATCTGAAGCTCTCCAGCTAAGCTGAGACAGCCTCAGAAGTTGAAAGACAGAGCAAGTTAAAAATCTGACAGAAAAGGTTCCTTCAGCCTGGAGCATCACTTACAGACAGACATTGCTCTCTGTGTGCCACAAGCCTTTCAACAATGACAGATCCACATAACTATCAGGTAGCATTACCAGCTAATAACAGATCTCCTTACGCTTTAATTAGAGATATGCAAATACACCAGACCTGACCACTGCTACATGAAAAGCAGAAAGTGCTGTTTGAACTACGGAGTGCTGCAGAAAACCTCCAGGTAGGATGTGCTGAAAATGTGGATATGTTATCAATACAATGATTGATAAATGAAGCCAGATGGAAGGTTTTTTAAATGAGTTATTCTTTTCACTTCTTCCCATCCATATATATTCTAAACAGTACCCTCGCCCCACTTCCATTATCTAGCAAAACACTCAACTGGAAAACAAGTATACATTTGATGACCCCCTAACTTGGCTCTACCCCAAAAGGCAACCAGACCAATTCAACATGAGACCTGCCTGGGATATTACCAAACAGCAAATACCCAACAGCACTACCTCCTGTTCCATGTGCTGCCTTCACATGCACAGTCCTGCCCTCCTTGCACACTCAGTGCTCCCATTAATGGTAAAAGCATTTGTTATTTGATGTTGATTGATTAATTCTAATGGAAACACTTATACATATTGTGAGAAGAACACATACCAAAGCTTTAAAAAAAAAGATAGAGCAAGGTCCTCTCAGGATACTATGATGGGAAACAGACTAGGAGACCTAGTCTGGAAACAAATACACTGATGGCAACCAGGAACTTTAACAAGTTGTTTGCCAAGACTCTCTAGTTGACATCTTTCTTGTTAAAATGTACCTGGGATTAAACACTGCTAAATATATTGCCAAATCAAATCAATTAAAAGTGTTAAAAACATAATTTGTAATTCTGTATTCAGTACATTTGTATTAGTCCTCTATTGCTCACTTTGGTCTGCTAAGAAACCTTAGGAATCTCTACCCCATAACTTTAATGCTTCCTTTACATGGATTTTGCTTGGAAGTCACAAGGCGGGTTGAAATAATTCATAACAACTTGACCCAAGTTACTATTCTATACCTACTTACTTCAAAATTAACACATTATCCTGTATCTGTGAAGGAGAATTGTTGCTAATTTGATTTTCCACAAAACAAAGGCAAAGAACCCTGTCAGCATTCATGCTGTAGCTTAATACAAAATCATTCTCTGGTAGAAAGGCAATGGGATGCACAAAGAACTTTTGCTTACAAATCAGAATTTGGCCTTGAACTACAAAACTTTGGGTCTTAGCAATGCTAAATAGGCAAATCTATTTAACATTTTCTCTCAGTACCATTTTAGGTACTGGCAGACATTTTTCTACTAAACACTGATATTCTTCTCTGTAGTGTTTCCTGCAGTGCTAAAAAGTCAAGAACACCTGATGTACCCTTTACAAAAGGATTTTCTATTTATCCATGACATATTTTTAATATCAAGAGACAAAATGCAAAGCTCATCCACAGAGCTGCTCTTTTACTCCACTACTGTGATACACACTGATTTTCTAATAACTGCTAAAACTCAGGGCCAGAAAGACAAACTGGATCATTCAGTCACTGCACAGACCTTCCTATTGATGCAAACGTTACCTAATGATCACTGGAAAATTCCAATTATCAAAGCTGCACAATCTCTTCAGCAAATACATTATCCATTCAAATCTAATTTTGGTTAAACCATCCCTTGGTGATAACTTTGAATTGAATACACGAACACAGCATAAATTTAAAAACATGCTTTTTCACAGGCAAATACAGAAAACAAAAAATGTGACGGTGGTTTTGGACTCTCCATTACCACCATGGCTCATGTCTCTGCTGGCGCCATCCCAAGCTGTTACTGGAATGAATCCTTGCACAAGCCTGCTTGTGTCGTAATCCCTGGATCTCAGGGCAAGCCAAAGTGGCTCCTCTCTGTTGACAGGATTTCATTTGACTCCAGTGTCTGCTGGCTGTGGAACTCACCTGGAAGCAAGGCGGGAAGTTCTCACACCAGGAAGAACCCCAGATTTTTGTTTGTTTTCCAAGGCTGTGGAAAAGAAGAGGCTAATGCAACCCTATCCTGAATACTACATCCAAATGCTCTTGGACCACTCAAGCAGGTGTGCGTTCACACCTCACCTTTTGAGGATGGGAGTCCAAAACAGGTACTCTAGCACTGAGAATAAACATCTAAACCACTAGAGAAGTGACTGGAAATCTCCAATCTCTCATTTTTCATGTGAAATGGTGATTGCACCATCATTTGTTCAGATTTCCAAACTGGAATTAAGGCAATTTATTTATTAAAGAGAAAGATGAATCTTGTTTTCTCTTTCTTTAACCCTTTGCCCTCCCCACTTGACAGAGCAGATTTTAAAAAGCCTCCTTTAACTGATAACCCATGGCAGAAATTATGTCAGCTTTCTTCCAAACAAGTATAATTTGGTTTTCATCCTCTAGATGAGAGACACATGCTAGTGCAAAACAGTGATAAAGCTGGTAAGTCAGCCTCCATAAATTACAAGTACTGGCACAGACCTTTAGAGTGAGATTAATGCTGAAATAAAAAGAAATATTCAGATTCCCCATGGTTTAATTAATTAATTTGATCCTTGCACCCTTTAGCTCGGCTAAAGTTTCATGATGTGACAAGGTGAGCAACCACTGTGAATCGTAGGATGCATGTGGGAAGTTGATTTGTAAGTTTAATAGTTCCCCTTAGTAACATTTTCAGGTCAAATATTAGATACAGAGAATCCTTTGTGGTATGAAACACACACTAGTCCAGATGACAAAGCACCTGTGGATCAGTAAAAAGATAAAAACACAAGCAAAGCTTTTAGTTGCTTGACAACTGAAATCCCAGTGATATCCCAAGGTTAGTCAAAATGAACAAGGGGCAGATATTCAGCTGCAGCTTGAATAACAGCCTTGGTTTCTCCCTCAGGTAGGATGTAGGTGCAATTTGGTGCTCAATGAAATGAGATGACCCAAAATTCTTAGTACAGACAGAGGCTCATTCAGGGGCAGGTTCAATTTTGTCTGAAACTGCTCTGCACTGCTTAGAAGAGACATCCTGACATTCACATAAATTATAGCAAATGCCAATTACAGCAGTGTTAATTTTACAAGTATTAATCCTTCAAAGCCATAATCCTATTGCAATCAAAAATATCCAAGGACAATGTCAATGCCTGGTTTTCTTACACATTAATGCCATGTAACAGAAAAAAAAAAAAGAAGGCACCAAATGCTACTGAGCCCAAAGATAGAAAATGATACCTCGACATTTCCAGTGAAGAGTTACTTTCAGGTAACCATCTTTATTTCATTAAATCAAGTCAGATACTGTACGCTGTTATATCTAGAAGAATAGAAGATAAAATAAGTAAGTGAAACCCATTGTCAGAAATTCAATTTTTAAAAAGGCACAAAATGCATATGAGAATGCTGTGATCACAGATAAAGGTGAGTAGTAAGAGCACGGCATAACCCAAAGATGTGAATCTAGCAGAAGAAATGAAAATCAGCAACAGAATTCTTTGTGGGAACAGATCAGGCTGAACACTGAGAACAGAAGAACTACAGTAACATCACACCAGCTCCTTTGGTTAATGATGCCGTATTTCCAAAGTTAACATCCAGTTACAGATTAAGGTGGTAATATAATGGAAGTTGCAATTTAAGTTTGGTTTTAGAGTGATTGTCCTCACAGCATCATCACTACACCACCAATGGAACTTTTTGCTGAATAATAAGATTCTCAATAATGTTAGCATATTTTAGACATCTAATTTGTAATTTTTCTCAAGAGCAAATTAATCTGCAGCCAAATTATTTCAAATGACCTTCAAATACGACCACAGTCAAATTAACTTCTGTCAGATTCCCAACTCCAACTCCATTCCATGATCTTCCTTGGACTCATGCCTTCAAGTTTGGAAATCCATTTTTCACAGTCAACCTAAATACCAAATCAAACTCAAGACTAGCTGAAAACACAACAGATGTTATGTTTCTAACTCAACAATTTTAGGACTTGTATTACATACACTTCTTTACTCTTTTCAAGACAATCCTTTTCGACAACAGAGCACCCAAAAAATTTGCTTCTGATAAGGAAGCTTATCAGTTAGCATTTCCTTGGGTCAACTTGTCTGTGTTTAAGGAAGTCAGGAGTATTTTTAATGTTACATTTAATGTTTTTAATACAATGTGTAAAACAAATGACCCAGTAACAGAGATAAAGAGTAAAACATCCTTACTCCAATTTAAGGCTAAGAGGTCCTACAGCTAATGCATGTCAATGTTGTGCATGTCAATGTTAAGCCGTAACAAAGAGAAGGTGTTTAAGAGATTAAAAAGTGCTTATATTTCTTCTTCCCTTTACAAAATAGTTTGACACATTCTTTTAAATCAGTATCTGCTCTGCTACTGCTTAATGTATTGAGTTCATATAAAATCTGAAGAAGAGGATGGCATTTTCTGGAAAAAGCTTTCAAGATTCAGACAAGTGCTCATTCTAGCAATGTGCAGAGACATTTGTGTAATTTCTTCCTCCACATCCCTTATTACATTTTCAGTTATTATAAATTCAGTAAACCTCAGTAAAAAAAGAACAAAAGCTCTCTGGGAATCTCAAAAAAACCCCCAAAAAACCAAAAAGGAACTAAGCGGAACAATTACCTTTCTAATTGATGGAGCAGCGTGTAAAACGCTGCAAAATGACTGAAAATATTAAACCATATATAACAGACCATAACAAAGAGCACATAAAGAAGCATGCATTGGCTTAGTTTGTCAGTGCTTGGGGCTGGTAACACCAAGGTCATGAACTTGATGCCAGTATGGATCATTCACTGAAGAGCTGGACTTGATGACCCTTGAGGGTCCTTTCCAACCTGGAATATCCTGTGATATCAGGATCACACGTTTGCTAGATCAACAGGAACACTGTTTTGATGACCCTTGAGGGCCCTTTCCAACCTGGAATATATCCTGTGATATCATGATCACATGTTTGCTAGAACAACAGGAACCCTGGTTTCCATGGTCCTGTGCAGACTGGAGAATTTTCAGTCCCCACTTGTTTACAGTGATTTCTTTTTTTTTTACAAAATATCTGAATCTTTAAACACAGTAATGACAGGTCCCATGCCACAGCTTCCACACTTGCCCTGCAACCTTCTCCACCAGGTACGAGGCACTATCACTCTAAAACAACTAGGGGGGAATATATTTGAAAATCAACAATGAGCATACAGGTGATTGCACAGCCAGCCAAACTGGAAAAAATAGTGCCTCTGCTTTTTGACTCCTAGAATATATTTTACATTCATGAAATTTATTATTTTTTCCGGGGTTGGGGTTTTTTTCCCCTTTTCCTTTTCTCCACCCCCCTCCTCCTTTTCCCTTCTTGAAGCCACGACCCTGCTGACATGGGAGCTATTTCACTGGAAGCAGGCAAGAACAGAAAAGGTTTCTGCAGCCCTGCCTCCCACCCCGCACACAGCCCGCACCTGCCGCAACCCCAGCACACGTTCCAGCTCCCAGCAGCGCACTCCGCGAGCAGCGCCCACCACAACTATTTACCCAAGGAAATAGCTGTGATAAGCGGACAAAAATAGCCCGAAATGATGGAAAGCATTTTGTTGGTAGACACGTGAAAAGAGAGGAAATGAAGCTGTTAGGAAGACGGAGCGCAGAGCGGGCAGCGCTGCGGCGCCTGCCTTCCCCAGCCACAGCCACACTGCCGGCTGGGCCGGCTCCAAGGCAGGAGAGCTGCCCTCCACATAAGGGCTGCTGCCAGGACATTGCCTTACATAGCTCTTCCATCATCTCCGCTCCCAGAACCTGGAGATCAAAATCAGCTGCACCTACAGCTACCTCTGGCATGCAGGGAAAAATCCCTGTGCGCGTCCCAGGCTCCGGGACACCCCAAGAGATTCATTAGGGAGCCCTGTGCATTTCAAATAAAATGTATTTGTGGATCTGACAGCTTATGAGGAAGGACATTAATGCCATTGTAAACTGTTTTTGTCGGCATTCAGGGCCTCTGTGCAGGGGAAGGGACAAAACCAAAACAAAGCCACCAAAGTCCCCGCAGCACACAAAGAGAGAAGCAGGTGCTTGCCTCATCTGAAATCAAATCCTTTATTTTGCCTATTAAAATAGTATCCATGCCCATATCAGACAATCAAAACATGATTTTTGTATTTTGTTTCTTTGCATATTGACTTTTTCAAGGTTCAGTATCTTCCAGGAGCAATAGCAAGTACCATTTATTGCTGCAGAACAGAAATAGCAGAGTGCCTTCAATATTCCAAGGGAAAACAGCACAAAATACAGCAAGTACTGACTGTGAAAGAGGGCAGGTTTGGACTGGGTATGAGGAAGGAATTCTTGCCTGTCAGGGTGGTGGGGCTCAGGCACAGGTTGCCCAGAGAAGCTGTGGCTGCCTCTGGATCCCTGAAAGCATCCAAGACCAGGTTGGACACTGGGGCTTGGAGCAACCTGGGATAGCAGAAGACGTCCCTGCCCATGGCAGGGGGATTGGACTGGATGATCTTTGGGGTGCCTTCCAATCCAAACCATTCCATGATAAGATAATGAGATATTGCTGCTCCTTAATTAACTTTTATTGTTTGGGAAAAGTGTTCCTGTTTGAGGGAAAGCCTTAAGCAGACGCCAATTCCACCCAAAGGCAGTAATACTTTGGCACTTATTCATTCCAAATAACTTCACTGTGGTTTTTTTCATCCATACCTGAGCTGCAGGAGCTGGTCCAACTGCTCAAGTCAGTGTACACTGCACTGAATTAATGAAGGCTTGTATGATAGCTCTAGTAGCTGGGTCCATTAGTGATATGAAGTGCAGAAGGGCTGTAACTGGCAAATGGAGAGCTGGATACTTGACATTTTAATAAAGACAAGCCACGTTTAGACAGTGCATGTGGTAGGTAAGGGGATATGATGCTACCATTTCTCCTTTAAAGCGAGAAGAAAATATTAGAACATAATCAAAATTATTTGCATCACAATTTTAAGTATGACAGAAAGAACATTCTGTTGTGCTGCTGTTGCCTTCCTTTAATGCCTAAAAACAACTGTACAACAGATAGCTTTAGAATAGATTTTTTTTTTGAGCACACATGTGTAAGCATGAACAGCAAAAATGTATGCAATTTTTATTTGCAGTCATTTGAAGTAGTAAAAATAATTTTGAGAAACACTGTGTCTTCTCTCTGCTACACAGAGACCATGCAAAAGTTTAGACATTAGATGAATATTATCTTCAGGAATTTATGAATAGGAGCTGTATTTTAAATAGCCACTACAAATGCTATTATAATTTCAGAATTATTTCCCTCTAATTTTGCAAGATGTGGCAGAATTTAATTACAAATTCTAATGGATTGATTTTTCCATCACAACATGTAGGTAATTTGTCTCCCTCCCATTTCAGAAAAATGAGCTCTGAGACATTCAAGTGTGGGAGCTCCATATCCTACTGAGGGTAGGCAGCTCTGCCATACAATCTCCCCTTAAAAGGCAGGAAATGAAAGAACATTTCAAATGCAGTTACATATATATAAATATATATTTTTAATATGTATATACATACACACATACTGTTTACCACCATTAAAACACTTCATCCATTGTCTGGCATGATGCATTGTATGGAGAGACTGTCCAGATGAAAAAGAGTTGCTTTCCTAAGCAGAAGTTCATATTGTATAAACATTTCCATATAAAGAACGTACATGGAATTTCCAATGTCTTATTCTAAATGATGACTGCCCTTAGCCATTGCCTTAACAATGCTCTAATAATTCAGCTGGGTTCAACTAAAAACAAAGAAGTCCATGTTCTGACTGTACATCAGATGTGCTGGGAAAACCAAGTCCAACATAAGGACAGGGAAAATCCAAGGTTCTGGACTATGGAGCACTATGTTACCTGTAAGCTGCCACAGCTCTGATACCTGCCAATATCTTTTACAGGTGATTGTTCATACACTTATGAATATGAAACTCAGGCCAGGAGTATTGGATCCACAGTAAAGATTTGTAATTATAGAAAAAGCCTTCAACCCCTGTAGTTAGTCTGTCCAGAAGCAATGTGTTACCTTATCACATAATTATGAATATTTGAGAAATATTACAAGTACACCCTCAAATCTATGTGTTATCCCTTTAAATAAAATAAAGCAAAAATTACAAAGACCATTTCAGATGCTTTAATGCATTTCTTTAAGTGCAATAGAAACCAGGCTGCCACTTCATCAGCATCAAAGTCCAAATTAGATCAAGGAGTGTGGAGGTAATAACGGCAGCAACAGATTCCCTTCCTACTCCTTTCATGGTTAAGTGAAGTTTGTTCCTTTTTTATTTTCTAAGTATGGTTAGGCGCCTCAAGCATGCCTGTTAGGATGGAAAAAGCGTGCAAATCCCAGACCTAGGACCCTGCCAAAAGTCTCTTTAGACAGTCAAGGCAGCCAGAAGTATGCTGAGAGCTTGCCAGAGCCATATTGGGTGGCTAAAATTAAATAAACAGTTAATAAAAAGATTTTGAATCAACCTAAATAAATACAAACTTATAGCTTAACTGCCTTATCTGCTTTATAAAAGAGGATCCAAGACAGCAACCAAGCCTTTGAAATGCTTTGACATCCGCAAGTTCTGGACAGCAGATTTAAACAGAGGAGTACTTGCTATTATCTTTTTCATAAGACAAGGCTTACATTTGGAACAAAAAAAATAACCATTGACTGCTCTGACAGGGATGTCTCTTCTTTAAAACACATACTTGCTCTGCCCCCTGTTGTCAGCAAATTACACTCAGTCCTAGCAGCAAGAGGCCAACAGCAGGTCTTCAACGCCAGAAATACCCAGAATTAGCTAAAACAAAAGGCAGCATGCCCCAGAAGTATTTTAGGAATACATTTCTGCATAGTGAAAAATGTCCCTAAATCATTATTTGCATGCTTGAGGCAGTTTGTTTTCTCTGCTTGGTATTTTATTATTTTTGGGAAAATATTACCATGAATACCAAGTGTACACAACTGGCTGGTGTTTTTTGGATATTAAAAAATATTAGCTGCTCTAGGAAGAAAAAAAATGTTTGAGGCAATAAAAGATGAGTTTTATGAAGGTTCAGAAGCCTTTTATTTTACTTTACCTCTGAATCCTTATACTGAATAAAGATCAGTGCTCTGAGTTCAGCCATTTAGCTGCAATCTGACTTTACAGCCCAGTTTTCATAGGCAAAACGAGAGTACTGGTTTGTCACTGATGTTTTTCCATCAAAATCATGCAAACTCACTGTGGCCAACCTGCAGTGAGGAGATCAAAACCAGATCTGCACCCACCAGGATCACTCAGGGAGCTCCCCAAACTTCTCTTGCCTGGAGAGCTTCTGAGCTACTTAGACCTTCCCTGGTACCTGGGAAAATGAGGTGAAAGAACTTTTGGGTGACCAAACATGACCCCACAGAAAAGGAATAAAGAAAATCTTAGATCATGGCATAATGAACACATTGCTATCCCTTCAAAAATAAAGGGGTGATAAAACAAACTCACCAGCAACAGAAATACACATTTCCTACCTCCAACTGCCATTAACAATAATATTTGCACTCCAGTGTCCTTCTTGGAATAAAATTGTTTAAATAGGCAGAAGGAATGGCTTAGTGGGCTAATCTCAAGTGAAATACTCCGTAAATCCACAGGTTTAAATGCCAGTGGGGTCACTCACTTTTCTCCTTTCCAGGACAGAACAGATGACTGTAGCTCAGGGATAGCTGTGGATTCCAGGTGGTGCAAATGGAAAGAGAGACTTTTTATAGCCCATCAGAGCAACTAGGAATCAGTTACATCTACCCTAAAAATCAATGTTTGTCTGTTGCCCCAGAATTTATTTTCCAGTTGTGGTCCTTTTTCCCCTCAAGTACCATTCCTTTCCTTAGAAAGCAAGTTATTTACCTTCAGTACTCAGGCTTCATTTTCTAGAAACACTTCTAAATTTTGCTGATCTATTATTTTAAGGCAACTTGAGTTGCTCACTTGAAAACCAGGCCAGGACTAGTATCTTTATATATTTATTTACAAGTGCCCTCACTAGCTGTGCTTTGCCAGTGATTTTGATCAACCCTATTTTGTGAAACTGTACCTAGCAAAAAAGAATAAATAACACAGTCATTAAAAAAAAATGAAATCACATTTGAGAAGTTAGTGATACCTACTTTCTATTCATTTACAGTTATCTGCTTTTAAACACCTTTTTGTGCATCTCAATGTTTCCTCATGGGAAAACAGGAGAACTCTAAAGTATCATCAAGAAATACATAATACCTTTTCCTGTTGTATTAAAGTGTCCATAAATATCAAAACTATAGATCCAATAGCAGTTTTGGTATTTATTTCTCCATCCCTCAGGAGACTGTGGCTGTTGGCACCTTCTAGCTCCCTGAACAAAAAACAGAGTGGAGATGTATATATAAATTAATGTGTGAGTCCACTGTTGGAATAAAAGCTAAGGACTTTCTCTCCTTTATACATTTTTAGCTAATACACTCTTTTGAAGTGCATATTTAGAAAACATCCACAGCATAACAGGCAAGAGCTCTTCTATAATCCTGCTCTGTCATGCAGTAAATTTGTCTGGTTTAAAACACGTGTAGAGCGAACTGTGCTTAATACATCAGTCTTTCTATATAAACCTAATTTTTGAAGGCTACAGCAGAAGATGAGGGGGGTTCACGCAGGGGGATGATTTAGAAGATGCCGCTCCTCCTCCCAGCTAGCTGATGACAGCTAATTGGGGGGGGCAGGTCCCCCCTCGAGCTCCCTTGAATCCCAGGTGCCAGTGTCGGCGCATCATAAAACACAGGGCAGCATACGGTCCCGGGGTAACTTCATTTGATGGTGAACTTCCCCTTCTTCTGCCTCCTGGGACCCCGATCGGGAGGAGAAAGGAGCTTATATGTGGGGGCAGGTCTCAGGGGAGGGCACAATCTTTGACAAATCAGGAGAATTGGGAGTAAAAAACACGGTGGGAACCACAATGTATAAACCCATACAAATCCCAAGGGAGGAGAACAGTTTACTGAAACTGATAAGAGTTTGGAGAAATAGAAACTAGCAACTAACAACAAGAAAAGGTACAAAAATTCTGGGAAAAGTCAGGAACAAAAAGGAAACAGCATAAAGAAACGACCAAATTACAAATGAAACAATAAACCTACTAATAAAACAAAAAAACACAGCAAGTAGATATTCCTGATTACATGCAATCCTTAACTTTAATTGCAAAACATCTGAATTACCTTAAAATCTGCATTATGGATCTGGAAAAAAAAAAGAAAAAAAAAAAAAAGCATTGCACAGGTCTTTGTATGGCTTTTCATCTTCTGGACACTTGGACTGCGACCTCAAATTACACCCCCAAGCAGGGAATCAGAAAGGAACATCTCTAATTTTGTTGCTTTAAACCAATTAGTTGGCCACATTTGTAGAGGAAAACTTAAGTTTTAAAACTGGGTGGCCAGTTGCTATATGGCTTCTCATATTTTGTCTTATACACACTTGTATTGAGACTACCACTACCACTTCTTTAACTTAGTTTAACACAACACTGCTAAAATACACAAATCAGGACTTGAACAAGAAATCTGTTTCTGCAGCAGCTAAAGCCAAAAGAAAAGTTGACTTTTTAACACCTGAGCAGCAGTTTTCCAACACAACTAAGCCAATTTAACAGTTTCCAGGAGGACTGGCACAGCATCTGCTCCCACAGCATCTTCTGCTGTTTTAACCTCTTGTGCAGACTTGGACAACAAAACCATCCCTACAAGGAGTGTCAAGAGCTCCTGTTTTCCTTCAAGGGAAGCAATGAGGTTGGCTCCATTCTCCGCAAAAGGGAAACCCGAGAGCTGTAATGGATACATGCACCTGGTTTTATTAGCAGTTCACCAGCTCACCACACAATCCTAGAATGGTCTGGATGGAAGGGACCTCAAAGCTCATCTCATTCCGACCCCCTGCCATGGGCAGAGACATTTTCACAATCCCAGGTTACTCAGAGCCTCGTCCAACCTGGCCTTGGACACTTCGAGGGATCATGGGGCAGCCACAGCTTTTCTGGCGCCCTGTGTCAGGGCCTCACCATCCTCACAGGGAAGAATTTCTTCCTAATATCTGACACAAACCTGCCCTCTAGGGAAAGGGCTTCACTCCAATTCACCAGAGGAAAGCAAAGCACATACTCCAGCTTCCAGGACAGGGAACACACAGGAACAATAATGCAAAATACTGGAAAAGTTTCTGAGAAAGAAATAAACTAAAATAAAAACTGACTTTAATGCTGGTTCAAAACTACCTGCTATCACATTTTGTCACTTAACGGTACCACAAGTCCAGAACACATCACAATAATTTCAGAAGCCTGAAATTCAGCTATTTCCTTTCTAAAGCTTTGTTTCTGATTAGAAGTATTTCAACCCAATATATGTATGCATTTACTTGTTTAAAAGCTTTCCTCAATGTATCATCTATATTTTGATACTCTTATTTAAATTTTCTAGCATTAGCTAGCCTGGCAGGCCCTTCAACTTCATTTCTGATCCATTTCAATATGTAAAACTGGGCTCAGGGTGTGTTGCTGTTCCTGTAGCTGCCAAAGGCAGAGTCAAAACCCAGCTCACCTTGTGTTGCAGAGAAGTCTTTCAGCACACTGTAACTTCCAAACTGCAATTTTCTATAGTATTTACCAAATTAACTTAACAGAATAGCTTTATATGGGATTCCCAACAGATATACACAGCCAGGACTTCATTCCCTTTCCCCTGCCATGCTATTTGCTTGTCATTAATTCCTGTCCTGGGAATAACATAGAAGGCAGAGGAAGAAATTATGCCTTGTTATTATCCCTCCCCACAGCAAGGGGCCAGAAACATTTGTGCTGCTCTTAGCAAATGCTGTCTCAGTCCTGCAGAGACAAGGGTTCATCCCAAAGAGGCATCGCCAGCCCACATCTGCGTGGACCACTGCAAATACTGAGACAACACTACAGACGTTGGACCAGATGTACAAAAAACAGCACACAGCAGTTTGGAGAAATTATCACAGTGTTCTAAAGAGACACTGATTTTTAATGAGCTGGTTAAAAGATCCTCTTCGGCAGTCAACTAAAACTAAATACAAACAGCATCTTTCAAAGAGAAAAAAAAAAGTTTAATTCAGGAAAGCCCTGAATCCTTCCCTTCTTCTATGTAAAGACAAGTTTTAAGATGTAACACCATAAATCAGCTGCCTAGCCACAGGCATCAGTTTTGTACTGCTTGCTTGGCTGTTTTCCCTCCAGTAATTTAGGAGGAGGGGAAAAGAAAACAAATAAACATAACCAAACCCAAAGTTCAATAGCAATCCTTAAATATCAGACTAGTCTGGATATAGTTGCTGAGATCTGTTCCTTGCGTTTGACTTCAAAAGTGATTTCAGTTAAAAGGTGATTTCAGTTACCGGTCAAGCGAGCAATGCGATTCAGCCACCTCTGGAAAAGAAGCACCTGCAAGAGATGAAGGCACCATCCACCACAGGTTTTCCTGAAGGAAAAACCTCTTTCCCATGAAGAACAGCTGTTCTTCAAACCTTTGGCTATTCTTCCCCTTTTAACCTTTTTTCAGTTTTAAATGGCCTCTGCTGCCCCCGGCAATGAGTTTAACCCAACTTTTCACATTAAAGAACAACAAGCCTGCTCACACAAAGGATTTACCAGACAGGTAAGACCTCAGGATGGGACAGTCACAGAATCACAGGATGGTTTGGGTTGGAAGAACTTTTAGAGGTCATCCCAACAGCAGCGACATCTTCAGCTAGATCAGGTTGCTCAGTGTTTCCAAGGATGGGGAATCCACCACCACTCTGAGCAACCTGTGCTAGTGTTCTATCTCCCTCAGTGTATGACCATGACCACTGTAAGATAATGGCAGTCCAGAGCCATTTCCAGCCAGCTTTTTGCTCCTAACACTTCACTGACAAGTCAGGCTCTGCACAGCCACTCCTCTGAGCTGGTTTGGGTATGTATAAATTTTTACAAGACTTTTAACTCCATCATTACACAACACCTTTCAATCCAAAGCCACACTAAAAATTCACTCTGGTTGCTGTTCCAAGTCAACATCTACACATTCTAGTTAAAACACAAATATCCAGGTTTAATCTGCATTTTTTAACTTGGAAGTCATCTCTGAGGCACCAACAGTGCTCTTTTCTGCCTACTCCTTTTCAACGAGTTCATTTAATGTATTTTTTAAAAATCAGCATACTGAAACACAGAAGAATAACTTGGCTAATTTGGGACAGAGTAGTGAGAGTGGATTATAGCAAAATACATGTTTTATCAGTGTTAATGTGAAGTTCTGCAAATTATCAGTGTCTCAGTACTTGCAGAACCCAGCAGAGGGCAGGTTCTGCCCTTTTAAACAGGAACAAAATCCTATCGAGGATGTCTGCTGCCATTCAGATGGAAAATGCCCTCACCTAAGAGACCCACCTCAACAGGCACTGGGGAAAGAATTACAATTTAAGATTCCCTTTTGCAGCTCAATCCCCACCTGGAGCTACATTCCAGCCGATTTACAGGACAACCTGCTTAACTCAGACCTGCTTCAATGGGCTTGCGAGTCAAACAAAGCAAGAGCCATAAACAAAGGTACCTGATGCACCTCTGATATACAGGCAAATTATACATCCAAATGCTAATTATAAGTACATTCACCACATATTCTTCCCGCTGAGAATTCTGGGGGCGGGATGAAGGATAAACATAATGTCCCTGCCCTGTAACTTTTAGCAAGAAGGGATCATTTTTGCCTTGTGCCATCACAGTTAAAGCATTTTTATTAGGTAACTGATGTATTTTATAAGGAAAGACATTCTCCAATTAGAGACTCATAGGATGTTCATGGGTGAAGGCAAAGAGAATTAATACTTGAAGAATATCTACCTCTCCTCACAGTCATCTTTAAGGGTCTCTCTAAGGACGTATTTTCAATATATTAGCAATGTTTTGCATACTGTTATTTATACCACAACATGAGGAAAGCAACTGCACCAACAAGGCAGCTCTCTCCAGCTTGTTCAAGTCACCTGTGTCACACCTTCCTTCTGACACACAGAGTTCACCAGGCTTTGCCTTTATCAACCCATTTGCAAATTGAACATCCCAAGAACAGTGCTATTGAGGAAATAGCACTGCGAAAAAGTATCCCGTAGAAAATGCAAAGATGTTTTACAAATCCACTGGATGAAAACAGCCTGTCTAGATGCTTCTTCTTTGGGTGTTTGGGTTAGTATTCCTTCTGTAATTTCAAACAGATTCATAATTACTTGGAAAAAAAGTTTTGTTAACTTGCTTTAGTATTAGGACACAAATACCACTAAGTAAATTCCATCTGAAATAAATTAAAAGTGTTAAATTAGAATACCTGCAGAATTACTGAAACACAGCCATGACGAGGGCTAGGGGAGAAAGTGACAGACTGTGCTCCAGCAAACAAGTCAGAACAGTCTGAGTTCTGCATGAAGAATCCTTGGGAAGCATGCCAGGACAGTCACAATAATTATTTTGAGCAAACTAACCACTTAGTTTCAATGCTGAGAATACAACCCTATGGAGGTGGGATAGCCTCTGGGGTATGCTGCCTTGGAAGAAAGAGCTGAGTCAACCTTCCTGGGCACATTTTCTCCTGAATCAGAGTATTTTGGAAAAAGCAGCAGCTCTAATCTGAGATTATGCCTTTTAGCTGGGATGTACTGCTGACACCTTTACTCCTCTACCCTTTTAACGGCCAAAATGACAGAGATTCTGTATGAGCACCTACAAGAGTGATAAGGGAGGGGAAAAAAGCCTCCCCTCCCCTTTCTTAGAGATTAACCAGTAAACTATGATACTTTTAAACTAAAACCAGCCTTCATACACATTATCAAGCGTTAACAGCTACCAAGAAAGTCTATAAATTTGTAAGAACCCACAGCATGAAATAATTCAGTTAGCAATATCACTCTTTCCCTGTAAAAAAAGAAAATATATATATATGCAGTGAACGCTGCTGTTGGTCGCAGCTGTGTCTCATACACACGAGAGATTTCTCAAGGGTTTTATGGCAAATGAGCAAGCTGAGGATTCTGCCAAAGGTTGTATTTATCACTTTTGGATGGGTGGAGAGAGACTGGTCTCCAGATTACCTCATCGTTCCTCATGAATCACAGGCAGCGCTGTGTGTCAATAAAAGACATCAGCATCTAAACCTTCCCCCATTGCACTTCTGCTAATTTTGAAAGGGGAAACACCAGACAATATTTCAATCAATTTTCAGAGGTTTAAGTAAGAACAAAAAGATTAAGAACGCTAAGCTATCAACAGCTATAAAGTACAAATTCTCACTGCCAGAATTCTCACATATTCCATCCGTTTGCTTTCCAGCGCTGCTGCTGGAAAGTACCCTTTTGTCTTGCCCTCTGGCAAAAAATCCACTCCAACAACATAGGGAAACCTGGCAGTCATTGATCTGTGCCTCCCTGCCATCTGCACCCCCTTCAGCTGCCCAGGGCTCCCCCAAGTTCCCCCGGCCTGCTCCCCTCCCAGCACTCCCACCCACTCCCCTTTAGCAGTGTCATTAATAATTTAGCAGCTGCAAGAGACAAAGGAAACACTCTGGTGACACCACCTTGGGGCTGCTAAGATTTCACCAGGATTGTGAAACTGAGAGAAATACCGAAAACACGGAGGTTATGAATTTGGTACACAGCAAAGAGTGGAAATTCATAATTAGGCGTAGACACAACCCTTTAATCAGCAGTATAGATCAGAAGAAATGAGCAGCCAAACCTGAAAAAAATACACACTTAGGAGTGTGTATTTGTCACAGCTGTCAGGATAAAATAAATGTACAGGTTATACTTCTTTGAAGCAAATTGCTGTAATATAATTTACTACTTTGAACCACTTTAGTGCTGGGAATTTAAAATAATCTCAATTAGCATATTGCCTTGTGGTTGTTATTTTGACAGAAAGTCTGTTATGTTATTATTTATAACCAATTAGAGCACTAATTACTGTTTTTACTGCTTTGTTAAGTTCTGGAAAATACTGGGTAAAGGAAAGAGAACAAGCTATGGAGATGGAAGTAGTAGTTTGGATCATTTAATTAGGCTGGCTATGAGAGTCTTAGAAACTGCCAGAGATGACAGACCTGGGAAAGGGAAAATGTGACACCTCAGCTGCGACTGGAAACTACAGACAACACAAATGTTTAGTTTTTAATTACATGGGTTTGGGAGATTGCTACAGGCTACAACCTACAGATTCCATTAGGTCTGCTGTACTAAGTAGAGTTGGACTCAACTACTGTGTGCACGAGCGGCCGTCAAGAAAACCTGGAGGAACTGGTTTTCCTTCAGCAGATGGCCCCGTTTCCCTCAGAGCAGTGAGCAGATGTCCACACATGGTGTTAGCATGTCTGGCATCCTTGAGCCAGGCACCTTTAAGACAGTTTTGAAGAACTGTAAGGAACCTCTTACATCTCTATACTCAGATAGACATATCAACAAATCCTCCAAGAAAATTAAATTATCCTCTAACCTCTCAAGCAATCAGACCATCCAGCTCTTGCAGATGAAAAGTATTTTGTCAATAAGCAGTTTTCAATGTATTGCTGCAAAACAGTAATGTTGCGTGAAACTGGCAGACAACCAAGTCATAGATTCAGCTTGATTTTATTTGATAACACCAACATCAGTCCCCAGCATGTGAGAATGTAATACCCGGTAAATTGCCTGTTCATTGGTGACATGGATGGAAACAGATATTCCTTCAGACTCCTTCCTGACAATGTCTTGCAAGAGGTTAGTTAGCTTTCTGAAACAGCCCATTGTGGGAGACAGAGTCAGTACAGGACTGCATCAAGATCTTCCTCAGAACACTCTCAAAGCAGTAAATATGGGCCCTTTAGGATTTTAATGGATTTAGTATTTAAAAACTGTCCTGCAATAAAACATTCGGTGGTGTGCTTAAATCTGAACTACCCTTGGTAGAAACACCAAATTCTTCTCCAGTCAAGTGACTCCTGCCAGACACACACCACTGTCAGTCTTTGGTCACACAGCTTCTTATACAAGGGTTGGGGTTGGAAGGGACCTTTAAAGTCATCTTGTCCAACCCCTAAGGAGGTAAGGGGCTAAGATCAGGCTGCTCAGGGCCCTGACCAGCCTAACCTTGAATGTTTCCAGGGATGGTGCATCCACCACCTCTCTGGCTGTTATTTTACCATCTTCACTGCAAAAGAACATTCTTTTATCTAGTCAGATCTACCCTCTTTCAGTTTAAAACAATATTACCTCTTGTTCTATCACTACAGGGCCCATTGAAAAGTCTGTCCCCATCTTTCTTATAAGCCCCCTTATAGTACTGAAAGGTTGCAGTAAATTTCCCTGAAGCCTCTCCTTTTGCAGGTGATCAACCCCAATCTCTCAATCTGTCCTCATACGAGAGATCATCCCTCTGATCATTTTTTGTTCCTGAAGAGTGGCTCTAAAGAACCAGATAAAACTCTTTCTGGGAGGTTTTAAATAGGTTATTCCTCTCCTGGCCAGCAGAGCATTGGGTCAAGAGAATGGTCTTGGCACTGAGTATTTGAGGTCATTAAATAATCATTTTTAAAAAGATGCGCTGTACTTTTAATTAAGTCTGTCTTTAACAGTTTCCAGGTAACGTGAAAAATTGACATTACCAATATAAATTAGTCTGAAAGCATCAGCAGTCTGGTTTTGTTCTTTGTACACAATGGATCTATGTATATTGTTCTACAGGTAATTACTATCAGAATGGTTATTAATAGACAGGTAACCGTTACAAAATTAGTCAGTGATTGTTTCTGTGTGCATCTGTTCTTCCACAAGATGTATTGGTTTTGCATTAAACTAGTTCTAGAGAAGTAAAATTGAACAGAAACTGCACAGGGAACTCCTTGGCAGGAGATAAGCACAGGAGCTAATATTGATTGCATTGGTTTTCCAAAGCACATTAGCATCAAATGAATGCAGCTGACCTTGAGAGCCTGCAGGAGTCACAGGAAGGAGTCACTTTAGGCATGAGATTGGGTAAGTGCTGTGTTTCAGCTCACAAAAGGCCTGGACAATTTTACAATTATATTTCTTTTACCTTGTAGCACACCACAAATGGCAAAGCTTTTGGTCTGTGCTAACAGTTGGACTCCGTGACCTTAAAGGTATTTTCCAACCTAAAGGACCCTGTGATTCTGTGATTCAAGACAAAAGCAGTAATTCCTCCTAGTTTAACTCACAGGGGTTTCTATTTCAATGATGGAATGCTGCTTCATGCTATTAAGAGTACATTGAGAGAGAATACCTGTAAAGGGATATATTCCTGTTTACTGCCTTTTAAAGGTTATTTCTTTGCATTTCCTGAAATTATTGCAAGAGGAGAAATAATAATAAAAAAATCTTCTAATCCCAGTGCACATTTAGATCATCTTCTCTCACCTCCATTTTTTACATCCATAAATAAGGACATAAAACACAAAGAGAAAGAGGTGATTGCTGCCGCGTGGTTCAATGAAGGCAAGGAAACTGGTTTAGCTCATTTCTGGAAGTTCATTTCACAGCTGAATTCCTTTTCATTATTAACTTTTCATTTGGCCATATCTAAAATTGTTTAGATCCACATAAATCTGAGGACGTGATTGCCACTGAAGCTCTCTAACTATCTGGCTACGTGAGAGACCAGTGGCTGGCTGCAACTTCAGCCTACAGACATTAATCCTATTCGCCATCTCCTAAAAAGATGTTTAAAAAAAAAAAAAAAGAAATGTATCTTGCTCTTTTTCATAAGCAGCATGAAGCCACCCTTTTGGTGACATACTGTGATCTTCTGTGATTAATAAGTATGACGGCTTGTTAATTAGTTGGCTAATCACTTTCCACATCTATCATCATCGTTTCAAGGAGGAAGTAATTTATTGGACTACAGACAAAACCAAGTAAGAAAATGTTAATTTGATGTCACAACAAGGTCCAGTGATTTCAGCATTTTTTAAAACATTGTTTTCTGCCCTTTTTCAAAAAAATGAATACTTAGCAAGGACAAACTAAAGAGGCCTGAACTCAGTGTTATTCAAGGTAACATATTTTACATAGAGCTTCAACATTAGGATAAAGTTTATATTTTTAAAATTATATTAGCGCAAAGTAGCATTTCTGTATAGAGAGAAAAAAAATTGAGAATTACTAATGCCATAAAATTTATATGAAGACAATTTTCTTAGAAGAATGCTATGCTGCACAGGCATTTTATATAAAGCAGTGCTTTCTCCTCTAAGCTCCCCAGATGACTTTCAGGAGTCAGCCCAAATGGGAAAAATTGTGTCATCATGGACAGTAGACATTGTCCTTAAGTAAGATACCAGGTGGCTTGGAGCTCAAATCAATGATAGCATCCAATTATTACAAAATAAAATGACCCTCTGAAGAAAATAGCTCCCATAGGCACTACAAATCAGAGGGACATGTTTTCTTCTGGCATGTTCTGCATTTTAAGTCCCTACAAATGTTACTAATAACCTGTCATCCTGCATGAAAATAGATGATACCTGCTGAAGGCACCCACTGAATTTGTGAGTAAGCACATTATGTGTATTCTCTGTGATGTCTCTGCCATCTCCAAACAGATGACTAAATGGCAGGTTTAAGAAATTACTTTCAGTATTACAGCACATCTGCTTTTTATTTCCATTTACAAACATGAGAAAGGCTGACAACTTCCCTACATTTCTCTGTACCAGCTGAAGTTCCCAGAGTTACAATATATACATTGTGTGCTTAAATTCCCAGGGTACCTGAATTGTACAGGCACGTTTCAGTTTGTCTCTAGTTTCCAGGAAAGCAGATGATGCTTCAATAATGTGGTTCTCTCCTCCTTCTGTGGCTGAGAAGTCCCTCTTTGCTGTTGCAGTTTTGTAAGTCTGTGCTCTACAGAGTTGCCCAAATAGCCTGGAAAGTTTCATGCTTATCCACAAATACATTAATTCATGCCAAGGTAAACACAAATTAAATGGAGAGGGCTTTAAAACTTTGGCAAGAATTTCAAGGTTTGACAGAGGCTGATTGTGAATCAGGTGAGTGAAAAAATACCACAATTTGAGTTTGCTGCAATATCCAGAGCTAAGGATTGGGATATCACATCTGTTCTGTGGGCCAACTCAGCTTGCCACTAGTGTAGCTAACAGCTGGCTGGCACTAGGAGGATTTTACTGATTCAAACTGGAAAGAACAGGTTTATAATGTAATAAGAGAGGAGGAAAAAAAAAAGAGTTCACTACTCCTCAAGTTAATACAATTATTAGAATAGTACAGGAGAAGGTTCCTCTTGCCACAAGGCACAGCAGCAAAGCCTGGTTGATAGCAAATTTCAGCATCTTAGTTTTACCAGTTCTACTCTTACTGTGTTCAAAGGGGAAATTTAATTCCTTAAGGAGTCCCAGTGACTGAGCAAAGAGACAAACTGAATTGATTGCTATAAAAAATAAATTTAAAAAAATATTATTTAGAAATTACTCATGCTTGTTAGTACCTTAATACTTTTATTCCCTGACAATAAATAAATCCATTAAATGGCTAACATAAATTCTGTGTACCAGTTCCTGTTTAGAAAGCAATGTTGCAATTACACTGATATACTTTCTCAGTATGCAGAATCAAGATAATATATTTTGACTCAAGAAAACATCAGCTCTTACTGCACTTTATGGCAACAAACACCAGCAATTCAATGATACAAACAAGTCTTATCTCAGCACTATTGCCACTGCCACTGGGAATGAATTACTTGTAAGAGCAAATTAAACTTTAACCATTTAAGTGACTTGAGTTGTGAATACTGTTCTACTGCTCATTTTAGCACTAACACATGAAGCTGCTCAAAACCATTAAAACACATGCAGTCATAAGACAGAGGAAGATTAAAATAAGGCTGGGCTTTTCCTGCTCAGATACAAGGACTGGTTTGGGTCTGTTTCTTTTACCAAGCCACTAATGTACAAAACCTGCATACACTTCCCTGAATTTTTAATTTTCTCCTGCCCATCCAGTTACAGCAATGGTTGGGTAATGGGGATGCAGAGGTTAAGATGGACAGGATGCACAACTGCCTACATTTTACTGCAGAACTCTGTGTCCAACTGTATGGGAGACAGCTATGGCGTCCTGGCCTCCTGGCTTTCAGGTTATCCAATTTGCACACATATCAGGCATCAGAGATGCAGGATAAGGAAGTCTGGCTTCATGACTGCTTACTGCCATAATCTCCTGATAAACCTTCACTGAAAATGTGAAATGTACCCCCTGCATGATAAGAATATTTGAACCCAGGGTTTCAGGCACCCAGATACAGTTACTTGTGTTTGTAGCCTTGTATGCAGGAAAAAGGTGTAACAGAGAGCATGTTGGAAGAAAGGCATGACACTTGTGTCCATATATAAAAACCATCCTCCCCCTTGTTTCAGCTTTTTTCTTTGATCTCTTTCTCTAAATAATTCTCTCTTTCAGAATTATTTCAAACTCTATCAAAAAAAAAATCTGCTTCCAACTTAATTTTACACCATTGAATCATAATGAGCCCACACATTCTTGTTCAGTTATTATATTTAGACCCAACCCTTTGGATATAGTATATCATAATACAATGTGTATGTAACTTTCCTCCTACTTAATGTATGCAACATATAAGTGACTAGCAGCTTGCAGTTCTGCTGTTTTCCCTCCAGGGATCTAAAAATGTTTTATAATGGGGAATTTAACTTCAAAGTGCTTCTGTGAATGAGATGCAGCTCTTGATATTTTCCCCCATTCCATATACAATGAAGCTATAGCAGAGAAGGATTACATCAAAGGTCAGGCAGAAGTTCATTGATGTAGCTGAAAGAGTCCTTCCTACGTGTCCCTCTGGCCTCAAGTGCAGAAGTGTTATGAAGCAATTCTCATTACACATGGAGTATATTCAGGTAAATGAACCTGATCCCTGAAGGATTTACAGGCCTTAAACTATTTCAAGCTGTAGAGACCTTTTGGGTGGAGTGATTTCTTACACTGAAAGCGGTGGTATTTGAATTTATAGAAAAGAGCAGATTTAGTTTCTACTTCTGTTGTCATGGAACATGTGTAGAGAAGATGGACCCCTGTGCCTACAGCAAAAGGGGGGATGTTTCAACCATGTACCCTGGCAGCTCTGCAGCACCAAAAGGGATAGAAAAGAAACTGCAGTAGCAGTATAAAACGCCCTATTTCCACTGCAAACAATTTTCTAATTTTCTTCAGAGGAGGTTTCAGATAAATGTACTGCAGGACATGAGAAGCCCTGTAGGTCAGCTAGCCCTAGGGAAAAGAGATGGGTCAAAAGAAGAACCTGAAGTTTCAGCTCTCTTACACACAGCTACCTCAAACAAGTCAAAGCATATGTCTAAGTATCCCACAACCATCATTATTTCTCATTAAGTTCTTTGATTCCCATGAATTCCCTGTTTATTTGTTGGTTTGGTGTTTTTTTCCCCCATTGTTACCCCTCTTTAGAGGAATATTTCCCACACTGCAGCTTCCTAGAAGCAAAATGTTTGCTCACTTCTCCTTCGGTTGGAACACATTTTCCTGACTTTAATAAATAAATAAATAAATGAAAATCGATAGTAGCAGATGCCATAAAGCACTGATATCCCACTGCCAGAGTTTCAGCACCAGGTCATGCCCCCAGGGATTCACCCACAGATGACCTCACCTCATTCGCTTAATGAACAAGCCACATATGAACAGGAGAGAGTCATTTGTGAGGATGTTACCATACTCAGGATCACAAATTCCTCCAACTCTGCCCAGGCATGTTTCCTTGCACTGCCACAGCACTGCATTTCAAATGCTAGCAGGGAACAAAATTCTCTGTGCATCACCAGACCCTGCGATTAAAGCAGTCGTCTCAATCCGAACCATGCTTTATTAATAAGGAATAAAGAGAATGCAAATAAACTAATTATAAAAGGGGTTTTATAAGAGCAAAATTCCCAAAGTAAAACTTTAAGCAATGTTCAAGTGATTATCCATCTAATTAGGAACACATGAGCCAAACACCAGCAGCCTGATAGCCAACTTCAGTGCAGGCAACATTTTAAATACAGACCCCCTGCACGTGTGGTATGGCATCAGTGCAGGAGTCAGGTGCCATGTGCTCAACCTAAAAATAAAAAGCATCTGAACCAGTTTAGACAATTCCATCCTATCCACAAAGAACACCAACAGAGCCCAGTGGACAGTCTGCCTGTACACTCTCCAGTGTGCCTTTCATGGATCCCACAGGATGGAGCATAAAGTCCATTTTCAGCTCATATCCTTTTGGATGGATCGGATGGCATACTCTGCACTCACATATTTTACTTACACTCAAAAATTCATAAAGTAATGAAAGAATCTGCCTCCAGAAGCAGCAAAGTCTTTAAAATGATGATGTTTTATCATTACAGAAAATGGAAACACGTCTCAGAAGTTGATGCAGCTGTACACTGAGGAGATGCCAGCTGTACTACGTGGACAGAAGACCATCTAGCTGTGCTGTCCATATGCAAAACAAAGTTTTAGCTACAAGGGCAATACAGAGGTGATTTACATTAGAGATTTCAACAACTCTTAATTTTTCCATCTGTGAGTAGAAGGGTTCACTAAGCCAGCTCTTTAAATGCTGCAAACCTGCTAAGACTTCTAAGTATTTTCTTCATTTTGATGGCATCCAGAGCACCGGTTCGGTAAACAGTATTTATTAATAATAAAATATTTAGAAAACAATAATAATTCAGTAAATATTAATAAAATATTTCGTAAGAAATAATAATTCAGTAAATAATATTTTTTTTAAAATAAAAAATGTCAAACACCAAGTTTTACAGGTTAAATCCCTCCAATTTCAACAGCATTTGTCAGCAGTTAGCCAGGCATGACATGCATTTAGAACATCAGTAAATCACTCTCAATATTCACCAAAGCACAGTACTCTGAAGGGAAACAAGTCCAACTACATATGCTCCCTAATTGATTTGAACTCCACCATCCAGGTGTTGACCAAATGAGATATTAAAGCCTGCATTTTCATTGTTAAACTCTGCTGTTCATCCAGTCAGGCTTAGTAACATCTACAGGAACATACACTGAAAACCCTACAGCTTAGATAAATTATACTATTTCATAGTTTAGAGGCACAGAAACATTTGCCAGATTGCAAATGTTATACTATATATAAAGGATACATGCAAAAAAAAATCTTTAAACAGATTCATTTAAGGGAAAACACAAACAGCATTTATCATATTTTAAAACTGTTCACTGAATTCTTATTTACAAAGACATGATGGAAATCTTCAGGGTTACAGCACACAACAGCTGTCTCTATAGAAAGTGCCAGCCTTCATGTTAACAAGATGATAAATCGACTGATCAGTGTTTAAGCAGTATTAAAACTGAACTGAATTATACTAAGATCCAGACTTAGAGAACACTTAAAAGCTCTTACTGTTGAGTACAGCTATTGGGCTGGAGGGTAAGGACAGAAAAGGACAAACAGTAGTTAGGATGTGCAGGACACAGGCCGGCAAAGACACCCTACTGAGAGCCAAAATAAAGGACACACAATGCTTCATGGATGGGAAGTGTTCCTGTATATACTTGATATGAATACAACTAGCTAGTGGGAAATGGAGTTGAGACTAGAAGGTTCCTGTAAAATGCAGCTGGAAGAGACCTGCACTCTGATCCCTGCTGATGGCCAAGATCTCATGGCACCTGAAGGTTCTGAACTGATGGAAATCAAGACATTTTTTAAAGCAGGAAAAAACCCAGACTGGAGATCCCATACCCAGTTACTATTCACAACTGCATTGATGCCACATGCCATGTCTTGTCTAGGAGTTCTGCCTTGCAGAGAAAAGCTGCCCTGGGGCAGGACCACACATTTCCTTTCACAGGCACCAACATCCCTCTGGACTCCCCCACAACTGCAGACATCAAAATGTGATCAGTGAAAAACAACCTGCTTTATTAAAATTGGACAAGCTATAGAACATTAACATTTATGCTTCACTTTCTAAATGCCTGCAATACTATAATCAGCATTATATTTGACATTTGTGACTGACTACAATCACATTTACATTAATGGCAACGCTGTTGAACCTGTAGCAGAGGTAAGCCCAGATTTTTGTATCTATTTAATGCTTCAACGACAGAGAAATAATAAGGGCGCCAACACGTGATAAAATGGTTCAGCTGCCTTATTTTTAATTAAAGCACAGTGCAGCTGACTTCTGTGGAACAACGTCCATCTTCCACAACTGCACAGACTCACTTATTTTACTAGAAAAAATTCACATTAATTTAAGGCCTCTTGACTCAAACAGATTCATCTCAGGTAGTGTAATGGCAATAGATTCCTTCTGCAGCACCCTTCTGCTGGGAGAGACACCATCTTCTTTCTTTCTAAAAAGACATCACATAGAACTACACTCCATCAAGTAAATAAGACTAGGAGCATAAACTGAGATTAGAAAAAATGCTGTAAGTAAAATTGTGCTGTGCCCTGAAATTTGCAGCTTCCTACAGTAGAGGCATAACTTCTGCACAAACAGTTAAAGCTGGGCTTTCAAACCTTGACTAAAATCTTTAGCCTTGCTGAGAAGTGACGGAATGAAAAGTATTTGCATAAGCTTGTAATTTGAGCAAGCATAATGTAGATGGAGCATGGGAATACAAAGCAGTTTTCGCTAAGACATAGTTATTCTGAAACACAAAGCTACTTATTAATTTTAAAAAGAAGACACATGTCCTGAGAAGTCATTTAAGACAACAGAGTTTAGAAAAAATACATACATCTCCTCCATGTTTTAGAATAATTGTCCTCGCCTTCCAGAAGTCCCACAAGGCAATCCTGGTACAGGTGGTGTTGGGAATGGAATGCTAATCCTGAAAGTACAGTGTCTGCATATGAATGAGCCCCTCTTTTGGTCCCTAACATTTAATAATTTTTTATAAATACCATAAACAAGAGTATTTTACCCAACACTGCTGAAACATTTCCTCCCATCTTGGCAGTTTATACAAAGGAATATTATTTGTCTCCCTCATTACAGGCTGGAAATTTGAAAGTGTGTTTTAAGCTAGTGGTGGGTCCTAGTATTTTCCATATCAAAGAAAGAAATCCATTTTGCAACTCCTCACATCACTAGTTTGTGCAAGAATTAGGTTGCTTCTGTCTGACCACAAAGTAAAATCAATCAGCAACACCGAAGTTCCTTCCTATATATTTCAGATCACCACCAAAAAAAACCCCAAATGTTGCAATATCTTTTGCGCCTACTTTCCACTGCAATCCACTCCATCATCCAGGCTCCTCATATGTAGTAATCTGTTCTTGAGAACTGTAATTGCACAGTGGGAAACTCAATAAACCTGTATCTTATCTGAAAGAGAGGCTGGTAATTGCCTGAAAGAAATGGATCTTTTTGTGGAAGGATATAAGACAGTGTCACATGTATTGTTAGCCACTAGGTTTAAAAAAAAAAAAATAAAACCAAGAAAGAAAGAAAGAAAGAAGAAAAAGCATGTTACTTTTGTGGGGTTTGAGGAACCATTTGTGGATTGGTTGGTTTGGGGGTTTTTTTAGATTAACATCTAGCAAAGACTGACAAAAAGCCTGTATTTTTCTAAAAAAATGCCAGCAAACTCCTTTTTCACCAAAATAAAAACCTGTTTTTAAAGTTATTAAGTATTTTGGAAGCTCAACACTGCAGAAAGAATGCTGGCAGATCAATACATACTCACACTATCAAATTAATCTTTACTGGCTTCTGAATAATTCAGGCTCATTAGACTTCCAAGCTGTCTGGCCTAAAGATTACGTGAGATGTGCATTAATCTGTCAGAAAGGTGGCAAACATAATTTCATCCCTCTTCCATCCACAGTCACTCGTATTTGTACAATAATAATGATAATTTCAAAGCCTTTAGTTAAATCATAATTAGCCTGCAACCCTCTGTCTGAAATATACTGAATATATTTGGTAAAACAAAAACAAACCAGACCAAAAAAAAAAAAAAAAAAAAAACCAAAAAAAAAAAAACAAACCAAAAAAAAAACCCACAAAAAAACCCCAGCCAACAACCCCCCCCCCCAAAAAAAGAAAAAAAAATTAAAGCCCCACAACACACATATGGGGAACAAGGGGAATACAAGCAAAAGACTCTTAAATGTTATTTTGTACAGGGTTACAGTGAGGGGTTTTAATTAGGAGAAGTAATGATATGTTTAAAGAAACATTAAGAGAACAGGAACACTGAAATAACCATATTTGATTTACCAACTGTATTACTTAAATCTTGCATTTATCAGTGGGCTTTAAATATTCCTGCCTTTTGTTTCATTGCCATTCTTCCAGCACTGGCAAAGACTCAGTTGTCACCTAACAAGCACAGGACAACACCGTTTTGGCTCCTCAGACTAACAGCATTGATGACTCTCAGATACAGACCCCTCTGCTGTAGTCAGGGAGTCCTAAATCACACCTCCATAACCTTTTCTTCTGCAGTATAAAGACACATCACTAAAGAATTAATAATGGGTGTGGTCCAAGTATTTTTATTTTTCAAAACATTGCCACACCACAGCCAAAAATAATTCAGAGATGATGTCTGAGCTATAGCTGTGGCTCAGTGGCAGGAGTTGCAGTCTTGATTGCCCCCAAAGCTTGGTTATACACCACATTCAGGTGCCCACTCCTGATAAGAAGTTTTCTCTAACTTCTCATTGTATAAGTAAAGTCAATTTTCCAGTAAGTATTTCCCAAAGAATGAGCTTCCCCATGCAAAACAGAAAACAAAGCAGAGAATGGTGAGAACACTGCAGCAGCTGGTGTCCAATGGACAGTGCCACTGCTCATTCTCTCCTAAAATACTCTCTGAGGGATATCTATAAAAGGTCAAAGACGGTAAAATGGAAAACTGATCTGAAATTTTAAACAATAAATCCCACCTATACTACTGGTCTCCACAGCAGGTCACAGAAATGAAAGACTTGATACGCAGTGCTAAATTTTATCACCTCACAGGCTAGATTCAGTTGATTTACCTCTTGAAGGACAAAAAAGGGAAGAAAACAGATAAGCATTTATGGTCAATAAGCAATTGGCTGGCTTGAGCTAGCAGAAATTACATTACAAAATTCTTTGAACTGTGCTTAGCTGGAGATTTATTACAATATTAGGAATGTCAATTATTTTGGCTTATCAAAAGTTTTGGAAACATGGATATAAGGAAAAACCTAAGTAAGAGAAACACAGTTTTCAGAAATTGGTCCTGCAGTAATCTCTGTGCCCGTTCATCAGTTTCTTTGCAGGGGGTTAATGTGGTCACCACAATCTCCAAATAAAAAAGATGAGCACCTTAACTATTCTAGTGTGAAATCCTATTTAATATTTAAAAAAAAGAAAAAAGAAAAAAAGAAAAAAATCTGGAACAATTTCTAAAAGAGTAGCACTAACCTTGGAAAGCAGAGATCTTGTCTCCAGTGGACAAATCACACATCATTTCAAGCTATGATTCTAGTTGAATGCAATAAATTACTTGAAAAATTGACCCTCAATTTGTTGGTTTTTCAGCCAAAAGTGAACTGACAGTGACAGTTTCCTTCAAAACCAAGCATGCACTTCCCTGAATGAGGTGTTTTGATATCTACTAAGCTCACAGTATACACCAGCAAGGGTACTGGCCAATTTACAAACTTAGTTGATCCAGGATAAATGCTGGTCTGAGGAAAAAAAACAGAAAGAAAGTCAACAGCTGTTAAGGGCAATAAGGCTTGTACCACATATCTGCTAAATGTTGACATTTTCAATAGACTCTGTAGCCTCAAACAGCTAAAAGTATTCAAATATTTTCCCTCCTACTGGCCATAAAACTGAGCACAGGCCAGAAGACATCTATCTCCATTTGTAAGATCTCTTCCACACTGCAGCTTCACATCTTTCTTCTGGTCAAGAAGTCTCATCTCATGTTTGAACCATCTACCTGATGCTGCTAAGTTCCAGGCACAATTAAACTGCCTAAATCCAGGCAGTCCAAAAATCCACCCCTTTTTCCACATCCCACCATTTGGGCCACGTTTGGAAAGCATGAACTCTTAAATTCCTTAAGGTGCTTGAGAATCTACCTCTACAACACTTTTTTTCCTCCTCTCTTAAAACCCTATCTTGTCAAACACATTTGGAATTACTGCAAGTACAGGGGAAGATTAAAAGGGGTCTAAATTCCAAGTTTCAAGGATATTTCTGCTCCACACAAACATTTTCAAAGAGCACATTGTACACATGTATATTCCAGTGGTAAATTATTTTTCTGTTAACTGCTTTTAGTTAACAGAAAGGGGCAGGAACAAACTCCTTTTATTACTTACAAGTCTTTGACAATGATATAGGTGAAAGTGGGGTAACATCTCATTAAAACAAATCTTCTCCAACATGCTACTGTAGGACATTTAACATTTCCACCCTTGATCAGAAAGCAAAATTTCATAGGGCAGACTTCTGGGTTTTTTTTAAATAGGTATTTATATCAGTTTCTGTTAAAGTCTGTATAACTCCCTGGATGAAGGGCTCAGGTTCTGCATTTCTACTTCTCAGTCTTTCCAAGCATGGAGCTTCTTGCCTTCATCTAGCCCCCAAACTCTGAGCAAGGCTATGACCCAAGGCTGAACTGACTCAACCCTATAAACCTTCCTTTCAAAATCCTCTACAGCTGTCTCTTCATTCAAGAAGTACTTTTCAATCCCATTACTACTTAAACCCTTCATAATCCAATCAACCTCGGCAGCATCATGTTTGATCCCTCTGTCAACACTGTAACCCTGTAATATTTCATTTAGGGAAAGCTCAGCGCTACTTTCCATTTCCAGAAAAACCATAACTGACCCAGCTTTGTTCTGGATTCATCTTCATTTAGCACAACCCCATTAGAAACATTGACTGGATCTTCCAGATATCTTTATTTTACATAGGGCAAAAAGAAAAATTAAACTTCTCCAGCTATTTCTAAGGAAAGAAAAGATAATTCAGATGAGTACACTGGCTTGCATTACACACTATTTTTGTAGTAGTGTTAAGAAATCAGTGTAATATACATAAAGGAAGTAAGCTGAAGCTTTACAGTATTTTAATCAAGATTTCATAATTTCTTCTATTGATTTTTTTCGTATTTTGACCTAAGTTAACTGCAAACTAAAGAGAATCATAGACTCATTTAGGGTGGAAAAGAGTTTTAAGATTGAGTCCAACTGTAAAATTGCCTCTATTTCTTAATTTAGTTACTAGAAATATAACCCTTTAAGAAAGAATACCTTTCTTAGCTTTTATTATTTATGAGCCTTTTCCCTAGGTATTAATATTCTTTATGGCAAGCTCCTACTTTAGGGTAGTCCAAGACCAGCAGAGAGGTCTAAAGGTGCTCCCAGGTCCAAGACACCAAGGATTTGTAAACCTGTAACATATTCCTGCTTCCCCTTAGGTTTAGTACTCAGCTTCCCTTCAGGTTTAGTACAGGATTATCATATCCATTTATCATCCTTAGAGTCCAAAAGAGAACACAATCCTGTAACCATAGAAACATGGAAACATGGACATTTTCTGTCTATCATATTTTAAAAAAAGGGAACGGAGCCTTATTTGCTCTCTCCACAACATTGTCACAACCCCAGCTGAAATGAAAAATCCCATGTTCATTTTAAACCAGTGCAGCAGCTCACAGCCCCTTTCCTTCCCTCTCTTCAGAGATAAATACAGCATGGCTTGGCCTGGGAACATTGAACCTTGGGATCTATAAAATTGTCATTTGTCACAATGAATAGCTGAGCAATCAAACAGAAACTTAACAGCCACTGCCATGTCAGCCACCCATCCCTGTGCAGATCAGCCCAACATCCATGATGGACCAGGAACAGTTCCCATCTGGGGCAATTTTTTCTACCCCCTTTTTTAAAGACTTGCCTTATTAAAATAAGCAGAGTGCAGTTGCGCAATACTAGTCTTGGTAGATGAGGAACAGTAGGCATGCTTACCATATATCACGAATCTAAAAACAATTAAATCATTATTCGCTGTTTGAAGATATGTGTTTCTAATTTAACCATGAAAAGCTAGCATGTTAAAAAAAAAATTAAAAATTCATACTATCCATGGCCAAGAAGCGAAAGCCAAAGCATGCAGACAGAGCCTTTAGTTAGGAGTGATGTGGAAGGAGGTTTAGGGGCTATTAAAAGAAAAATAACACATCAAATTAGATCTGAGGACATTAGCAGCAACAGCTGTTTTATGTTGCCAGAAAATGCTTTCAGTCACATCCTGAAATATTCAACAACCTAAATACTACACAGTCCCTTTAAATCTCTAAAAACTCAAGGTATCGCCTGGGAAAGGAAAGTGCCTTGCTCCATACACAATTATGCATTTACTAAAGTCAGATGCTTGGAAGAATAATAATCTACCCATTCCCCCACCACCACCCTCTGGCAATATAATTTAATAATTGTAAATCAGTAAAGCATTATAAACAACTTCAGGATATACAACACAGGCTTTACTGAGCATAATACTTCAAGATAATTAAAGAAAGCGACTGATACAAACCTATAGTCACAAATAATTACAAAAATGGACATTAGTCAGTATTAACATGGAAAAATTAGGGAAATTAGGCACAAAGAAGTTAAAATATTAGAATTATGCAGCTCCTTTAATGGAACTTCAATAATGCCTATTTTCTGTCTCATGCAATACATCTCACAATGTAGAATATTCCCATAACTTCCTGAATGAATGTGCAACATTACAATGATAAACTTGCTATCCTTGGATCACACAGATCTGCTGTTTTTCATATTTTCATGTGAAGCTTTGCCATTACGGCACATTATAAAACATACAAATCCCTTTTTTTTCACTGAGGAACCATTTAGTCCTTAGAACAAAAGTTGTCCTCTGTAATTCAGCCTTTTTCAACACCGCAAGAAAATTCTGTACATATTCATTCCCAAAGTGCCTAATCGGTCAGTATTTAAAAAAAAAAAATCACAAGCACTTTTTGAAATTAAAATATGAACTACTTATCCATGCTCTGTGAAAGAAACTCTCTTATGTTTCCACTGACCAGTTCTAGACATTGAGATAAGGGTGAAATTTTATTTTTATTTTATGTTTTTGCTCTGCCCATTAGATGCAAACCCTTTGGGACAAAACCAAACCAAATTCTATGTAGTTAGTCTAAATTGCTCAATAAAGTTGAATTGTTTTGTGAGCATTTTATGTTCTATATGAAATTGCCACCTACAGACTTCAGGGCAGCTACTCGCAGGCAGCCAACGCTTAACAAGAAAATTTTACATGTTTAAAAAGGTTTTTGCCTGCCTGTGAAAATCATCTCCCAGCAGAGAAACAGGTGCCCTTGGTTAACTGAAAAGCAACAGGAACAACATCTAATTAAGATCACAGTGGAGCTGCAAATGCTGTGAAGGGACAAATATTCTTTCAAGTCAAATGGCAATAATTCATGGAACCAAACCTTAACACACACAGAGACTCAAAGAGAAGCAGTTTTGCTTAAGAACTATTATGTCCATATTTTATTTCTTTCAACAGGCAAATAATTGACTTTTTAGTGTTTGGTTTGATACTGGTCATAGTTCTTTTTAGTATCATGAATAAATTGTTTAACAGAGGTGCTGGTAAATAGCTAAGCAGTGCATTTCGCAACTTCTTGTTCAGAAATTAATGTTAATACAATGTATTTAATATTAGAACTTGTTGAGCAGTCCTAACAAAAATCAATCAAACCAACAGCAATAAACCACAACCCCATCATTTCAGCTTCCCATCTACCTATCAAAATCAAATTCTGCTTTACAGCATGTGTCTCAAACATTTTTTTTGAACAGCTGTGTTACCTCAAAATTCCTTTATTGCCAAAACAGATATCAAGAAGCTACAACCAAACAAATGTACTTGAAGGCAAAAAACCCTCTATAGCCTAATAAATACAAGTCAGGATGTAAATATATCATCAAGAGCTTCACTAACTGCAAGTAGTTGCACCCCATGAGACAGCAGTAATTTCTCCCACTGGATTTGGGCCTAAATATTCGTAGCATGATTCTTTTCACAGGCTTAAATACAGGGTCTGGGGGTTTGGTTTTTCATTTGCTTGCCTGTTTTTAAATACCACAAAGTAATTCTGTTTCATAAAGACACAGTGAAGGCACTCTTCACAACATTTCATTTGAGCAACAGCCTCCCCTGAGTAGCTGCTCCCCTTTCTGAATGGAGCCAATCTCAGCACAGAGGTTCCCTCCAATGTTTGGAAACTGGATGGCAGAGGATGTAGAAAATGCTAATTTCTTACAGAAAGCATGTACACAGCACTGAGAAAAACCCTAAAGCTCAAAACGATGTTATGACTCTCAGGGGCACAAAATCCAAGTCAGGAGAGGAAGCTGCACAGAGGAGAAGGGCAGAAGGGATCCCTGTCCCTTCAGTTTTCCCTCCCAAACTCTGCCCATTAAGTTTCAAGCTGAGCCAAATAACTTGTTATGGATTAAATCTAATGCTCTCACCACCATGCAAGTATTGAATTAAAAGCACCATGGGAGGTACCACAACTTCTGATAAGACTTTTGCAATGTTAACACCTTCCCTTCTGAAAACATCCTTGATTTCACACTTAGATTACCTGATTTCATTTTCCGGGGGGTGACTTCTGTTACAGCTTTTCTGCAATTCAGTATTTTCTCACACTGAAGTTAGTAATATACTATAATCAAGCAACATTCATTTATTCCTTTTGATAGGCAGAACAGAAAATCTCTACGTCAAAACAATCCACAACCATGACTTCATCACCAGCATTGACTGAAAACTGAATAGGTTAAATAAAGAAAAACAGATTTTTTTTTCTTTATGCCACACAATGGAGATAACCCCCATGTTAGATGCACACCTCAAATCTGAAGGTCTACATATTTTGGCCTAAAATGCTCATTTCTTTCTTTCTTGGGTTTTTTGGTTGGTTTTTTTTTTGAGCGGGGGGGTTGGGTTGGTTTGTTGGTTTTTTTTTTAATCGCAGGGAAGCTTTTTACCACCTCCTTTGTAAACCTTGACATTTACATAAAATATTTAACAACACTCATAATTGGGGGTAAACTGATTATGACCATATAAATGTACATTCACACCTTGAAACACAAAGGAATACAAGCTGTGTAGGACAAGACCTAGAAACAGCAATATTTTATTACACTTGTAAGCTTCCCAGCTCCAACTAGGATAAATATAAATCTAGAACTTGCCTTTTTATTGTCCATTTATACAGGGTGACATAAAAAATATCTCAGACTCCAAGGAATCAGATGGAGCTATGAGGACCACCTTTGTGCAAACACTTCTGTGCCCCAGGTGAGGCACATCTGGGAGAGCTTTAGAAATGTTGGTGGTGGGATCACAGCAGTACAGGAAATATTTTCATTCACACAGCAGGGTGGGAGACTAAAATCGCACCAAGTCTCCTAACATCCTAACAGGAAGAGGAGCAAAGGTGATGAGATCAGCACAAAACACATATGGACTTGCTGGACTGAGTCCAGAGTGGGCCACAGAAATAACCACAGGACTGCAGCACCTCTGCTGTGGGGACAGGCTGAGAGAGATGGGGATGTTCAGAAGAGAAGGCTCCAGGGACAAGGCATACCAGAGAGCCAGGGAAGGACTCTGGACAGAAGCATGCAGTGATAGGACAAGGGATAATGGCTTTAAACTGAAAGAAGAGAGGTACAGATTAGGAAGAAATCCTTCCCTGTGAGGGTGGTGAGGCCTTGCACAGGTTGCCCAGAGAAGCTGTGGCTGCCACATGCCTGGAGGTGTTCAAGGCCAGGGTGGATGGGGCTTGGAGCAACCTGGGATAGAGGAAAGTGTCCCTGCCCATGGCAGGGAGCATGGAACTAGGTGATATTTAAAGTCCCTTCTACCACAAATCACCCTCTGTCTCTATGAAAGTGCATTTTCAGCTTCTACACAACTTTCCCCTACACCCCCTCCCTGAGCAAAACAGTGACCACCACCAGGGTGGCATCCAGGTGTACCTTTTGCCTAGAGAAGTGAAGAAGGGACAATCCCTCTTGTCAGGACCACGTAGCAGGGAAGAAGTTAAAATCTGCAGGGAAGGCTGTAGCTGGATACAGTCCCAGAGTGAAGGCAGAGCCAACAAACCACGCACTTCTGTGTGTTTGGGCTACCTGGGGGCTGCAACAGTAGGACAAGGCAGAACAACTCAGTGCTTTCTACCAATCCACCTTGTGATGTTTGGGGGCTTCTACAGTTAAACCCCAGTTCTGGCAATATTCAAAGAGCAGGGAAAGTTTGCAAGTGTGTATATGTGGATTTATGGGTCAAAAATGGTAGGTCTATATTTTATTTTATTTTTAAATCTTTATTTCTATCAACTTCATATGAAAGCAGGACAGTGGGGTTTTTGAATGCCTTAGGGTTCGGCCCAAGGAGAGACACTTCTTAGGCTGGGACTGGGCAGTCAAGTCTAAGCAGAAAACTACCATAATGAAACATGAAGGCTTTTGCATCCTCCATGCAGCAAACACAATGCTCATTTACATTCATGAAGTACAAGATATTTCCATATAAAATTGGCTTTTTCCCCCATTAGAATCCTACAGGGCTTGATTAATTACTGCTAATGAGAATGGATTTCTTTTCTTAATTTACATGCTACCTGTTCATTTACTTTCAGATTTATTTTTGATATCCCCATTTTAAACCATTCCCCTCAGGAAAATGACCATCATTATCAGAAAGTCCTCCGAGGAGCACAAAATAACAGTTTTCACTTTGAGTCACCATAGCAACACTACTGTAACGACATCGGATTTGGTTCAACAGGAGAGGAAAAATGAATGAATATATATATATATATATATACACACACACACACATGTACATGCAGAGGTGATGATAATAAGAGATTCATAACACAGTACAGAAAATTCTCATTTCAGTGACCATGTGTTTCTCCCTCCTTTGGCCACAATAACTCATTAAAGGTCAGTTCATCCCTTGTCACCAGGGATGCAGTTGTCCTGTGGTGCATTCATTTTTTTTAAAAAACCCTGCCAAATACTGTCAGAAATGCCATCATATCACAGGAGAGCAAATAGATGATCTAGTCACACACGGGAACCTGGGGTTCCTAAGGGATTTGCCCATTTAAGTGCCATTAATGTTAATGGGGAATTATGTATGAAGATATTTGAGTGAGGAAAAAAGCTCGTAAGAGCAAATCCACCATTATAAGCAAAAATTAAAAGTTTGCCATTATAATTTGCCATTATTTTCAGTGGGAGAAAGGTTCACAACTCAGATAAGCCAGCTAGTCAATATTTATAGAAACAAAAGCCCAAAAGGTATATTCTAAAAATCAAACATCTGGCTTTTTTTAGTCTTTACCTCTTAACACAAAACACTCCCTTTATTTTTTCTCCCTTTTTTCAGCTAGGATATATTTTTCATCTGGAAGAGGGCAAAGTGTTTTACAAATACTGCATTATGGTTCATTAATGAACCAACAGAATGATCTCTGAATCTTTTTTCTTATGTTTCTTCCTGACAGTTTCTGGCCCAATGCCTTGTCTTTGGTTAAGAAGAGAATAGAGCAGCTCTGGGAGGGGAAGTCTCTGCAAATATGAAGATGGCTATGAAAAGCTGTCTTTCCTCAGTCCCAGCCGGATGAACTCTCCAAAGGCTTCAGTGTGTGCTGGCAGCACCGGGAACCAAACAGCGCCCAAAAGACAGATTTCTCTTACTCTCTATCTCAGAACGAAATCCAAACATCAACAGTTATGAGGACCAGGTCTGGGGTTTGATACCCTGTAGCTTTGCCCTGGGATCATTTTTCAGCCACATACATAGAGAAAGATGTACATGAATTGCTTAAAAAAACCAAAAACCACAACTGTTCTCAGTTCACACTCAGCAGACAGCAACAGATTAGAGTGAAACATCACCAGGATTTGGTTTTGGGACTGCAAGTTCTTCACTACCAATTCTCTGTACCACTACATACAAGACACAGCTGGATCAGATTCAAGGTCAATTAAGAAAGCCCTCATTAGAGTTTATTAGCCAAATCATAGCCAGGAACTAAGCTTATATGTACTTATTTAAGACACAGATACAACAAAAGATGCATGGACAAACCTTCAGCCAGGGCGAGAAATTTCAGTTGTTGCCTCCATGCTTTCATTGACATGCAATAATTACGGTTAGTAGCTGCTAAAAGGCTTCTAACAAACCTCCCACAGTAATTTATCATAATTAACATAACCTTAGACATTTTTCAAGCTTTTTGTCCTCAGCTCATTATTTATGGGCCTTTCAAAATTGTTCCAGTACATTAATTTTTCTATTTTTAAGCAAATCTATATGCAAAGCCTATCAAGTGCTGCAAGAATTACAGTTCCCAGTTTAAAAGTGTGGGTAATATACATCTACATTCATAGCTTGGACTTTTTTTGAAGCAGTGGTGAATCATTAATTAATGATCTACAGAAGTTATTAGTCAGGTAGGGCCTGCTTTGCAAGAAAGGTGTAACAATGCATACCCAAAAAGGAGCAGAATTGGTAGACAGTGGAAAAACAGAAAAAATGTAACAAACATTTGAAATATTTTGCATCTAGGTTCAGGTTAGTAGTACTTTCACATTATTACAGAGAAGAATAACTATGAATGTTGCTCTGTAATACTTCTGAATTCTTCTCCAACACCTTCATCCCACTTTAAGCTCAAAAATCAGCTACAACATAGAAAAATACAGGTAAAGTAGGGTCAATTTTATTTGGAAAAGCAGAAATGAATGTAAGGATGTTCACGTAAAAATTAGCAAGATACAGAAATGACAAATTCAGAGGACTGTAAGTATGAATTTCTGGGGGATCTTCCACCCCTTTCTTTAATTTAACCAGGTTTATCATTCTAGCATACAGTACTACATGACGACACCCCAACTAGGGATGACCAAAAATTAGATTAGTCCAAGAATATCCAGAAACTACCAAATCAGCAAATGATTCTGTGATTAATCTGAACAAATACGATCCTGAAAAGACATTTTAACTATCTGATTACCTAAAAACCCTGGGTAAAGCTTTAGTTGTATTTAAAAGTTACGAATTAAGTTTATTCATTCAGGACAGCAAAGTCTCTGCAAAGAGGAGCCAAGTTACAGGAAAGCTGCTCCCCACTACAGCAGTGCCCAAATACTCACTGGAATCAGTCCAGAATAGATCAGACCCATGCCAAAGCCTGCAGCCTAGGTGAACTCAGCTCCTATTCAAATTCAAAATATCTAGAAATAGTTTAATGTTAGCAAATTAAAAGAAATTATGCCCAAAAAGAAGAGCAGTCAGTCATAACCTTTGTTAACAGGACTGGAATTGGAGGTCTTGTCTCAGTGAGACCTCCTGCAGCCACATGGCCCCTGGAGGCATCTGAGCACCAGGGTGATAAACCAGGCAGTCCAGTTTATCAGCACATAACAAAACAGAATTAAACTGTTTTTTTCCCAATTACAGGGCACGATTCTGGGAAGGAAAGCCTTAACTGCTTTGTAAGGCAGACATTTCACCAGGAGATGGCTATAAGCCAGCATATATCTCTGTCACTTTTTAAAGATAATCTGGTTAAACAGCTACATCTTCTTATGTTTTTGTTTCTACTATACACATGAAAATTAGCTTAGAGACTAAGCAGGCTAATTTACATTTTTAGGGATATGTTTTATCATTGTGTGCAGATAGGATTTGCAGTCTCTGTGCTGAATGCATTGTGTCACTAACCCACTCACTTTTCTCTGCCCAAAGAAAGAAAAACAAAAAGGACATTTGCATCATGTGAGCAGAAAATATAGCCCTGCTTTTTGCTGAAAGAAGAAAAGCCTTGAATTATCACCCCTAGCTAGTAAAGCCAGGGAAAACTGAGGAATAACAGATGCTAAAGCAGAATTTCCCCAACACTAATAAAATGGCAGGAGAAAGTATCAACTTTCATTTTTTGGTCACTGCCTTTGAGACTGCACCCTTATGAAAGTGACATGAGTCCCACAAGAAAGAAACACAGCATAATATTTTTTTCCCCACAATGGCAGGTAGTTGTAGGTGTAAATGAAAAGGAGTGATTTGCTGAAGGCTTGTTGCCAACCTTGTCACTAGCAGTAGCAAGTGTATGGGAATTGTACTTGGTGCTTACCTTCAGGCCAAGCTTTGAATAGTGGATCTGCGATCTGAAACGGCAAAGCACCAATGTATATCATCACAACTCAAGGAAAAAAAAGAAAAAAAAAACTTAAGGAAGGGAATAAAATACAAAAACCCTGTCTCAGTTTTACTCCATTCTTTTTACTTTAAAAGGGGAAGAATAATGAAATTACCTCAAATTTACCTAATTTAATAGCTATGACCAAGGAATGTGAAAAGGTTCAAACAGAAGGTACAAATGGATTCAGGTACTGTCACCAGTTTTCCAGCACCGTTTATCAAGAGGGAGGTTCACCTTCTTTCACCTTCCTTTTCTGATGAACAAACCTGTAGAGGCCCTTCCTGTTATTCTTGGCATTATTAGCCAGGTTTAATTCCAGCCCCACCTTGGACTTCTCACTTCCTCCTTACACAACTACACTTCTCTGTGCTCTTCCCAGGTCATCTGTCCTGGCTTCTACTGTGATTTTGCTTCTTTCCCTTTAGTTTGACCAGCAGGTCCCTACTCAGCCACACACATACATATGTGCGTAAAGGATCAAGCAAAATTCCTGTGCATTCCCACATATCAGAAACAGCATGGTCAGTAGCCTGGTTTATACTGAATTTATGCAACAAAACACAAGCACTGGGAGAGCTACATCTTTTGCAGAGGAGAGAAACTGAAACAATAAGCAGTTTTAGCCATGACTATACACACGTGTTAGACTGGCATAAAATTACAATTCTATTTCATAGATATTTTGTAGCACAACTGTTCGATCTTGTTCAACTTGCAAAAGTGGAAAACTCCTGCAGGAGTCAATCCAGCAACCAAGACATGAGTGTTGGGAAGAAGAGAAGCCAGCTGATCCAGGCACTGACAGGAAGCTGAAACGTTTCCAGCCTTCAGCTGGGTGTCACCAGATCACAGAATCACAGATTGGTTTGGCTTGGAAGGGACCTTAAAGACCATCTAGTTTCAACTCTCTGGTTCCACGAGACCATGTTTAGCCAAGCCCCATTTAACCTGGCTTTGAACACTTCCAGAGGTGGAGCTTCTCCGGGCAACTTGTGCCAGGGAGCCGCCACCTCTGCAGTAAGGAATTTCTCCCTAATTTCCAATCTAAACCTGCCCTCTTTCATTTTATAGATCTTTGCTGCAAACAAACAGCATCAACGAGAATACTGCAATGCCAAGAAATCAATAATTTGTGCTACAGAGTTTTGGGTGAGTATTTTTTAATCCTCCTTTCCACATATCTGCTACAAACCCCAGCAGTCTGCCTTTTTCTGCAAACTTTGCATTCATTGGAGAATCTTGGGCTGACATCCACCCCACAACTCCCAATGCAAGCTATTAGAGCTATTTGTTAAGTTTGCATCTCAATTAGTCACATTTCATGAGATCTTACTGTAAGATTAATAAAATAATATTGGAAGGCAAGAGTTCCATCATCATAATGATTTAGCACACATACCAGAGATGGAAGTATAAATAATTAAACCTACCAATCTGAAAGACAAATCTGACAAATCACTTCAACTGCCACCAAAAAGACAATTTCAAGTTCATTTAACATCTAATACCAAAAACACTGACAACAGTATCAAAACACTGCATCAAAATACAAGAAAAATTATTTATTCATGGAGTCTGATCTTGCATGTCAGATGCTGTATTTTAAATATCATTGAGCTATCTCAAACTGGTTCCCCCTGCATTGCTTTTTTCCATTTTTGCAGTGGAGTCTGATCTTGCATGTCAGATGCATGTCAGATGATCCAGGGACCATAATCAGATAGCTCATGTCATTGAGCTATCTCAAACTGGTTCCCCCTGCATTGCTTTTTTCCATTTTTGTAGAGAAACGGTACAACTTATCCACAAAACTTGTAAGTAAAAAGAAATTCCCACATGTAGCATTTAATTGACCAGTTTTGTCTACTAGCCCTTCTACAAAATCCCCTTCCTAACTTCATTTGCTTTCCTGCTGTGAAAATTCAAATAGACTAATAGGCTTCTCTGTCTCTGCTAACAAGAGAATGTTGTATTTAAGATCTTATTTAAATACAATTACTGTATTAGATTCAGTATTTTTCACTAGGTTATTCAATGTGTCCTTTGCAAAAAAGTTATGTAGCCATTTCAAGTCCATTTCAAGGTTAGGGGCCAAGGCTGAAACAAGAAAATATTTTTTAAACAGAATCAAAATGAAATATTTACTGATAGAGGGGGGGAAAGCTTTGTTTAGATTCAAAAAATATGATACACTTTGATATAGTTCACATTGAAGTCAAGAAAAAACATCAACAAACAACTTTTTTAACAGATCTTATGTTACTGGAAATGTTTGGCCAATAAAACTGGCAACACAGAATCAAACACAAATACATGAGGACACACAAAAAAAGATAGCTGTCCTAATTCTAGAAGGTGCAATAACGAAAACACCTGTCAATAAAATTTCAGTTACTCAAGAATATCAGCCACAATTCCTGTGCAGGGCCAAGACTATTTAATACTATTTCCAGCTATTTGTATCTTGCTTCTCACAGTGCCAAAAATGAATTTAAACTCTATATTTCAGGCAGCATCCAAAACACAGTTGCCTAATTAGAGGGAAATACTTCTAGTCCAGGGAAATAAACCCACTATCCACAGGAGTACTAGCAAAGGGAGGCAGGAGCTGCAGAGGAGGGCTGGAGGAGGACCTCAGAAGGGTGATGAATACTGGGACACAGCTACAATTTGTGATAACATTTAACCCTCTGCCCTCAATTTAGGCTCTCTAAGACATTAAATGAATACCAATACGTCAATGAAGCAGGACAAACACAAGCCCAGGGAGAACAACAAAACCCCTGCCCCTAGCAGCATCCATCCCTCTTTATCTTCCAGATTACAGGAGAAGCCACAGTATCAGAAGTCTTTAATTCACCAGTGAGAGGTGCAGGGGAAGAGTTAAAGCGGCAGAGCCACCTGCACCTGCAGCAGCTCATCTGCTCTCCCCACACAGCAGTCCTGCAGGTCACTGCACTTCCAGAAAAATCAAAAACCTAAAAAAAAATGTGTCTGCTAGCCAGTATCTGTCACCACCGCAGCTGTATTACACAGCAGTTGGCACAGATAAAATAATTCCTTGTTAAGGAAGGATTTATAAAATATACAGGACATTAACTGAACATACATAGTACTACGTGAGATTATAAATTCACTAACCTAAACACATTCACTGAGTAGAAGGCAGAAAAGAGAACCAGTCTAGTTTTCCATCAGTTTGTGCAGAATTTGCACAATTTGAGATAAGTACAAAGACCATGGTATCAGAACAGAATTCTCAGGTTAATGCAAATTAGGGAGTGCAGCATCAATACACAGAAGAGAGTCCAACACAGTTAAAAAAACTTCAATTAAGTGTTGAACTGCCTTAACATCCCCAAGAGTACAATTGCTATCACCTCCAACATCCATTACTGCAACCATTTGGCCTGCAAAACTCCCTAAGGAAGGGACAGTGCCAAATGCCATCTTCCAAACATGACTATTTGAAACTGCTTAAACATCTATCATGCCTATGCCCAAATGCTGCTGTAAGATATCAAGGTCTTCTCAAGAGCTTCTTTCATGCTGCCATAATCAAGTCTTAGTTTGATTTGTGATGCCATGGCAGGCTGCGTCTTAGCATCTTCTGTGTGGGTGGGTAAGAAATGAGGGAGCACCAGCAGTTGGCCACTGGGCTTCAGGGACAGGGAGGAAAGCCATCTTGGTTTAATCCAGGGACCAGCTGAGAAGAGCCCAGCTAGAAAAAAATCCCTCTCTTCCAACCTGCCTTGGACACCTGGACTAAGACATGACAGCCCTTCTTCGTCAGGATGAATGTGGCTTCTGCTTGCAGCCACCAGTCCTGCAAATACCTCTTATCACTCCTTAATTAACAGCAGCAATTTGCTCAGTGTCACTCCCAGATCTGTGCTGTTCGTTTTGTTGTTTGTCAGTTTGGGGATTTTTTTTCTCATTTTTTCTTAAGAGCTGACTTGCCCCGACCTTGAAGGGCTACGTTTTATTCTTCAGCTCCAATTAAAGGTTGCAGAAATCCGTCATGGTCTCACCTCCCTGCATGAGAAGTCAGCTCTTCTCTCTCAGTGGGGGGAACTGAAAATGGGCTCGGTTGCCTAGAAACCTGAATGAGCATCTTCTAAGTGAAAAGCAACTTCTGGACTGTTAATTCAGGAATGGAGAGCCCAGGCAAGAGCACAGTGCCAGTCACTTAGCTTTCAACACCCATGGGGTGACCCTTTCCTGAGTAGAATGAAGGGAAAATGAACACTGGTCGAAGACTGACAAGAGTCCAGGTTTTTTTAAACCAAGTAGTTGCAGATGCTGCAAGCAGGGCATCCATCAGTCTCTCCAGGTCAAGGCCACTCCTTGCTGCTGGGCAAGGGGTTTGCTTACCCCACAAAGATTTGCTCATTCATTCAGTCTGGGTGTGGCACCACACGTACTTATTTGCTGGTAGAGAAACCAAAAATGAGCCAAAGGACACATCACTTATCTGGAAGTGAATACACAATAATAACCCATTACATACAGTATTATCAATTTTGAAACATACCTGCGTTTGTCTGACTCCAGTGAGAATTAATTACATTATACTTTATGCAGCGATCCTGCTTATTTTTAATACAAGAAAAAAATACTCTCCTCTTATCTGTATTACAGCATTTATCATGCAGATACTGAATACGTTTTCTCTTAACTTACAAAGAAACCCATGATTAAGAGCCTTTCAGGAAAACTTTCTGTGAAATTTAGTATTAGATCTCAAATGTGTTCCCATCTGAAAAGTTTTCATTAGTGAAAGCAAAATCTTCAAGATATTCCTATAAAGTTAATCCAAACTCATATACTGGCCATGCTGACAACTATGCAATAGAACTGAAAATATCAAAAATATTGTTTTGAATTTTAGCTGAATTTTGAGGCTAAAAATATTAAGGGCCAACACCAAGTAATGCAAGAGAGTGAAGTAACAAGGCAGGGACTCTGTTGATGAAGAGCATTCAGGGTCAGGCCCTAATTATTCAAGTAGCTATTGTCAAAATTTGTGGCATGAGGCATCAGCAGAGTAAGTGCCAGGTCTGGCTGCAGCCCCCCATCAAATCTGAGTCCGTGCACTGCCACAGTAATCCCAGTTCACCTGGGAAGCAGAAGGAGAGACACAAAAAGGGAGCAAAGACCTATTTCCAGCCCTTGCACCCAGCAACTGCAGGTGAAGCAGATTATTAAATAAATATATGTAAGTCTAGAATCACTAGACTGACAACACTTGAATTTATTTTGGAGAAAAGCAAATAATTGGCCTCAGTTCACATAACTCTTGTGTTCCTCTGTTGTTTTGGGTTTTTTTCAAATATCTTTCCCCATCTTGCAGAAACACTAAACATAAATACACAAAGGGTTCTGCAGTATTCAGATATTAGAGACCAAAACACAGCTAAGGTGAATATCTCCCATCAGCACAAGAAGTTCCACCCTGCCTGCTCATCTATGTGTTGGGGATTTTTTTCTTTAAAAATTTCTCTTTCTCCCTCCTTCTTTTCTCAAGTTACTTCATTCTAACATTTTTCTTGATACAACAGACTCAATAACATGCATGTAACTAAAGAAACCCACCTGGTTTTGCACCCTTCCCTGACCTCTAGCACTGGAAACAAGATCTAATATCACATGCCCCTAAATCACTGACCTCTGCCTTTTGGAGCTGATGAAAGGTCAGCTCATGGCAAACTCAGTCTGTGGTAATAACTGCTCCCAGGCCAAATATTTTATCCACCATTTATCCTCAAAACCAGCAGGCACAATGCAAAATCCCTGATATTAACCACTGCCATCAGCACTCTGACAAAGCAGACAAAATACAATAAAGCTTATAAGTACAGACCCTCTTCTGATACTTATTCTGCATTCTGCTATCCCTGTCCTAAATTGGACTCAGAGTGGTTTGGGTTGGAAGGGACCTCAGAGACCCTGTCATTCCAAGCCCCCTGCTATGGGCAGGGACACCTTCCACCAGACCAGGCTGCTCCAAGCCCCTGGAGCGGCCCTGAACAGTTCCAGGGATAGAGCATCCACAACTCCAATTTATACCTGATTTAAAACAACCCTCTTGCCATGCCAGGTCATACAGGGAAGACAGCAAGCTCTACCCCATGCTCTCATGGGGGAGAGACAATGGGCAGAGACAAAACAAAATCTCACTGCTGCACTGCATGTCCTCTACACACACCTGCAGAGCGAAAAAATTCATGCTTCCTCTTCCCTTCTTCCCTCAAACTTCTGAAGGCCATGAGAAAGTGCTGCTTGAAAAGAGCAGCACATGCCAGGCTCGCTCCCAGGCTGCAGTCCCTGCTGCAGGCAAGCAATTCCCAGCCCGCTCCCCAGAGACAGCATTATCAGCCTCGGCAGCCAAGGTGGGAGCACAAGGCACGGGGACTGGGAAGGCAAGAAAGGAGAAATCAAATGAAAAATATCGCAGCAGCTGGTCAGTGAGACTCGATTTTCAAGTCTAATCTCAGTTTGTGCAGTCAATGGGGGAGAAATGGCACAATTTGCATAACAACAGCCAGGGGAACTGAATAGTGGCAAATCAATTCTGTGAAAGAAGATAAAGCAGAATATAACTAATACATTAGCAGCAAGGTAGAATTCAATTCCCATCATATCTGATGATATTGATTAAAACTGACACTTTTTTTTATTATTATTATTCCTCCTCCACTTAGGACATGGAAATAACTGAGCCATATAACAATGCAGTTGTTTTACACAAATGGAAACACACTTGGCCACTGAAGAAAATAATGTGAAGTCCACATCCATTAGGACTAACAGCCCTAAAAAATATTAGGGCTAGCTATTTTAGCGTGTTACAAAGACACAAACTCACTTAGGTTCAAGGAGGGATTTGGTGACTTTAATTTATAACCCACAGGAGATGGAAATAGCATGAATAGCTGAAAGGAAGTATTAGGTTTTATTTATGGATGAGTTTAAAATAATCAGCAAGCACAATATCTCTGACTTCCTTCCAACTTATTTAGAGATTTGACTATCAGTGCTGACTTGCTTTTGAATTTAAAATAACCTTCACAATCACTGCTAGGTTGAATACAAAAATTTCCCGACAATGTACATTTGTCTGTAGTTAAAGCAAATTCTTTTTAACTCAAACAAAATCCTCCTTCCCCCTTTCTTGGTCACCAGTGTTATTATCTCAGTTAATAATCTCATTTTTAAAGATGCTATTACAGCTGAATGAGAATTGCTGGTCTGAGAAGAGAAGCACATTCAGTATGTGAAAAAAAAAGGAAGTAGCTCCTAGTGATGCTGCTGCTTGCATCTAAGCAAAAGGAAAAAAAGAAAAACCACAAGTTTGGATGCTGAAAAGTCCACATTACTTTTGACTGAAGAATCTGCTATAAAATTTATTTTCAGATTTAGAAAAATGAAGTATTTTGTGTGTGTGTGGTTTTGACTGCAGTGCATGTCATCATAGAGCAAAGACACAAAGACTGACGAAAATCTCAGCCAGTAATGCTGATGTCACTGATCTGTTCTGCATAGCACTTGAAAAGGACAGTAAACACAGCTGAATCTTGTCAATACCAAAACTTTTGACTTTATTACCATCTAAAAGAGATACCCACGTTCCCCACTGCAGATTTAGAAGTGTTTCCCTGAATTACAGAAAAAAAGCCAGAAGCTTCACTTAGTGCCTCCTTGAATACTAAACACTTCACTGGTCTACACCAGATCTTATCCTTGGACTCCAAGAGAGTGATCTGCCACAGAGATGAGCCAGAAAAGGCAGATTGCTGCAGCTCCTGGGGTTGAAGTGTCCTAAGGGGGTGCTGCATGGAAACTGGAGAAGATGGGGGGCACTCCCAGGTGTGTTTGCAGAGGAGCAGGGTGCCACCCTTGCCCTACAGTCACCAAGGGAACAGACAGGCATCATCCTGCCCTTGCACATCCTTCAAAATGTGTCCTGGAGAATGCTGGGTGTGCTATCTGCTGTGTGTACACTAAGGATTCCAGACACATACATGTACAAACCTACCCTATAATACCATTTCTTTCAACAGGCAGCTGCCTTACATTAATATATATTAGTTTCAGTAACTAACTCGAGTAGAGATGTAAGTGACATTTGCTCCCTGAAGTGAAATTACACATTTATATACATCCCACTTGTTCTCCCATCTCATTTTTTCACAACAGTTCAGCTGTCACATTCTCTCTTTCACTCCAGAATGAAAGAAAGCAGATATTCTAGGTTTAACAATGAGAAGGCAAAATTTAAAAAAAAAAACAAAAACAAACCAAGAACAAGCCATTGTCTCAGGGCACTGAGCTCAGTTTACGGATCAAAAAGTCCAGGCACAAGACTGTTTCACTAAGTTACCCTGCAGGAAAATGGTTGGTAATATACAAAGATTTTATCTTTTTTGTTTGTTTTACAATTGAAAAATAGAAGGCCTAAATTTTGGGTAATATTCTAATGTAATTCTGCCACCTCATACCTACACAGATTCAAAAGCAGCTTGGAATCTAGACTTCATAAAGTCTGATATTTCTGCTCTACTGGTCTTGATTGTTGACTTTTTCTTTTTTAAATAAAAGTCCAGCACTGTGCTGTACAGGACAGAAGCATCCCACTGTATCTCCACTAAACAACTACAAATCCATAAGAGGAAACACAAAATACTCCTAATTTTCTTCGCACTTACATCAGTTGGAATAAATGAAAAACATGAAAAAGCAACACTTCTAATGTCATTAAAATATGGTGATGAGTAAACCAACCTGAACAAAGGGAATCAATTATCTGGATAACTTTTTGTGTTCACACAATCTGGATGAATAATTTACAGGGAAAATTTCTAAGTTACCAAGAATAGATTTTAGTTCATCCACAGTTTGGAGATAACACCAACACAGTTACTCTCTGAACTATTAGGAGTTCCTAAATTAAAAGTATTGCTTATTATGAGAGACAAAAATGTAACCAAAATTTTTAATTCAATTGGAACACCACATGGGGCTCTTTCCCCACTAGGACAGATGACTTCAACTTTTAGAGTTTAGAGAATCACAGCATATTCGGAGTTGGAAGGGACCCAGCAGGATCATTGAGACCAGCTCTTGAATGAGTGACACATTCAAGGGTCAAACCCACATCCCTGGTGTTACTTAGTACCATGCTCTGACCAACTGAGGCAATCTCAGAATCTCTTCATCATCTGCAGAATCCAACCACACTTCCCTCTTACACCCATCCTCAGCCCCACCTAGTCAGTCCCTTTACACTCTGCAGCTTGTGCCCACCAACAGAGAGAATAACACCAGTTATTTTCTCTTCCTTTTCTTCACTGGGGAGCAAGGAAGGGGATTTAACTTGCAGAAGTTACTGAGAAGAGTGTAAGACAACATAATACTGTGCTAACACCACTTTTGCCTTTCCTCAAAGTTATGTACATAACTACCACTCCCTCTGTAGGGATCACATGCACCCCAGTACCTGAGTCAGATCACCTTTCTCACCCAACTAATGAAAGAACTGGAAATTAACTGGAGAAAACTGGCTGTGTAATCGATCTGACTTACTTTAAAGTCACTAAGGATCAAAGAGAGAAAGGTAAAACTCTTTGATCAGGTTTGCAAAAGGGGCAGGACTGTCCTGGCAGACATCAAGGCAGGGCTTTAGAAACTCACTCTGGTGAGGAAACTGCACTGCTAGGTCTTAGCACAGCTTTGCTTTCCTCTGATCCCCCTGCAGCTTTTTTTACTCTGCATCTAGCATGGTATGAACACAGTGTAAAATAACCTCAAGCAATATGTATAATTTCATATGGTACAGATCCAAACAGGAGTGATGAAATTTCCTCAAACCCTACTCCTAAAAAATATTCATGCCCTTAAAATCTTTCATTATTACCAAAGGTATAAACACATGATTGATTAAAATACTATGATTTCTGGATGAGTAATTAAGAAGGCACATAACAAAGGTGAAAATAAAGGAAAATTTCTAATAATGATCCAATTTTAAAAAATCTGTATTATTTTAATGTTTGTTCAAATATATGCTTCTGTTCATGACATTTGAACTGTGACTCAAGACTGGCTACGAAGGTACATTGCAGATTATTTCTGCAGCACCCTACCTGTGAATTAGCAGGCTTTTAAATTATTTTAGGTGTAAATAAGTGGAGGTACTGCAACACAAATCCCATGGTTTGCAGGATGCTTTGTTGTCACGACTCATTTTATTACCGGTCTGTTAGCAGCAAACTGTTCTTCCAAGAAATCAACTTTGTGATTCCAAAAACTGGTACTATACTTAGGAACATGATTAAATGAGAATAATTCCTTTCTATTGTGATCAACTAACCAAGATACTAATAGCAAGAACCCTAAGTGACTGGAAAATTTATTCACTTATAGAATTTCAAAATTATGCATACAACATATTAACACGTGTGCCTCAACCTCTCATGAAGTATATCAAACAGAATAGTTCCAATTAACATGAAGCTACAGTTTCAAGTAACATATTACAGCTCATTTTAAAAAGTGTCTGTGAATATTTGGAGATAATTAACTAGTCCAATCAGTTCTGCTTTTGGGTCTTATAAATATAACAGTGGTATTTATATATTCCCCCAAAGAGTTAAATTCTCACCAGACTAAAAACAGTGCAGTTAAATCTCTTTCTGACTGAAGAAGAGGGAAGAAAGAGTCAATTCTCTTGTAGCTAATGGAGTTAAATTGCGGTAAATGAAAATAAAATTAAGACAATTTTCTTGTGTTTGTGCAGGTACGACTAAGTCTTCATCACCTTAACACTAGCAGAAAATGTTCAAGAGCTTTGATCCTGAGAAAATTAGATGTTTTCAGGAAAGTCAGGGAAATCTCCTTTAAATCAGTCTCCAAAGATGAAGATACAGCCATTATATGGATGGAGAAACAAGGAAAGAAAACCAATGCAGAATAATTCCAGACCACCATGACTCCTTTCACACCTCTGATTTGTAAAATTAAACATTTTTAGCAGGCAGGTGTGAAGGAGGGACCAAAACCTGACTGACAGCTAGTTCCCTCACACCATGGTGCACTGAGAGGCAGGGGCTGTGATGGCCTAGTGCATTTAAAGAGGGCCCAAGACCCTACTCCCATCCACTGCTCAGCACATTAAGGAGAACATCACCTTGTTCAACAACTCCAGAGTGCTATGAGTAACACAATCAATGATAGCACAGCAAAGGTTGGACTTTGGAGAATATAGAGTTATGCAGCTGCTTCTTCCACTGCTAGGTGACTTCACCAGATTTTCATAAAAACCTGCTCCAGATTCCTTCCATTCTAGCCAGGGGAAACTCAATATATTCTGGAGAAGTAATTCTGACCTGGCTAGAAAAATCCATTTACATCATTTAGTGATGATGGCACAGCTGACAAAGGGAGGTGGACAAGTGGATGTTTTACTGCAGCTACAGTAAGCAGCAGGCTGGGGCTGTCTGAAGGGAAGAAAATACTGAGAAACAACATGTAAAATCAGAGCAATGGACAGAAAGGAAAAAATAATAGCTAACCTTTATAGCTGTCCTTCAGCATCAGCCAGGGACTTACCTAGAAATACTCCTGGCAGATTAGTTACTGCAACACCCTCAGCCACCAGCTTCCAAAATGGTTGGTTCACTGAATACATTTACAATGAATAATAATCAACTTCTCAGCTTCTTATGACTTGGTTTTTCATGCCTTAATCCTGTATCACATTAATTCAAACACATTTTTACTGTTAAAGTGGCTTAAAAGTGAGGATCAAATGCAAACACAAAACAATGCAGATATAAGGAAGTGATCCTGATGGCAGGTTTGAGTAGGTGAAATATTAGTAAATGATACCACGGATAAGGGCAAAAGTATTCTATTATACTACCTTCCTGTGGTCTTCTTCTTTCCCACTGGAAACTCTAATAAAAACTGATTTTTTGGTTTTGTTTTTGTTTTAAGTCTCACAATACAAGAAACCACACTTTCAAAGTCTTCCCTCAATTCAGATGCATTACACTAGTTCCCCTTTTAAATTCTAAGTGTCTTTATGGTTCTGGCTGAGCTTATTTTACTGAAGGATTTTTGAGCAACAAACCAGGCAGACAAGTAAAAGCAGAAAGTTAAAAAGAATCAAAGCTTTAAAGAGTCAAAGAGAGGTCCTGGTGAATCTGCAATTTTCTGGTGCATCATTCTGCATCAGATGAGTAATCCGTCGTTTGGGATGGCTTCCAAGAATGGACCATCTGCTCTCAGCATGACCACGCTCCTGGAAGCTGCAAAGAATCTTTCACCTTCTCCTCGACAGCTCTGGAGAGATATAATAATAAGGTTTCTAGAAATAACAAAGCCAATAAATTGTAAGCTGCTTTGCCTGAAATACCATCTCTTCACAGGTTCAGTGCATCTAACTTGCATTAGTGGCCTTCTGCTACACATAAGTGGCATTTGACACAGAGAAAACAGATTATACTGAATGGAGGGAATGGGATTTTTAGCCATGAGATCACAAGGCTAAAACAATAAAATCACACATAAGTGATTGAGGGAATTTGCATATGTACAGTTTCTGAATTCTTCCTAATTTCACGCACATGCCCTGTCACAAACGCTTCAAAGAACAGCAAGGCGAACTCAGAATGAAAAATACCCACATCTATCCCCTTCCCTGAGTGCAAGGACGGCTACAGGACAAAAGCCCCCAACCTTAATGCTCGTCCAAGGCAGCTCCATGGAAGGGGCCAGATCTCAAAGAGGAACACAAACAAGCCAGTCACTTCTTATAAGCTGTCCTGCACTGTCAAATTCAGGCAGCTGGCTGAAGACACAGGAAATCAAATTCCCATATCAACAAACAGAGGAGATGATGTTGTTCCCATAACCCTGGCCACAGCTCCACATCCTCCCCTCTGCCAGCACGGGCATTCACCTGACATCAAAGTAGCCAAAATTAAGAAACTAAATGAGGGTTCAGGTTTTCACTCAAGAGGAAAAAAACCCTCATGGAGCAGTCTCTAGCCAGGGGGGAAAAGATGAATTTCAACATTTTTGTCAGCAGCTGCCAGCAGGTCACCTCAGCTGTATTTTAAAAATACACCTAAGAGTTGACTCTTACACAGCTGAAGGTTCCACACAAGGATTTTAACAGCCTGTGGTTTCTAGCTGTGGGGCAAGGAAAACCATGGGATCAAGTAGTTGAAGAGGAGAACGGTCAACTGCCCTCTTTGGTATTGAGAGTATACCTAGCATCTTTATTGCTTCACCTCAAGACCAGATGGGTTTGAGATCCCCTCAATAGGTGGATCTCACATCACCAGAGCAGCACACTCCATACAAAGCTCACAAAGCCAAGTGGAAGTGGGCTACAAGAAAGCATCTAAGCTATTCATAGAGGGTTTTTTAGAAGAGGCCAAACTATTTTCTGAACTAGAAGAAATCGCTTTGGTCGTCAGCGTTCCGAAACAAGACAGAACAATCCATATTTGCTAAGTGTGCCCTTAAGCATGCAGTTAGGAAAACAAAGGCAATGACCATGTTTTGCTCACGTTTTGCAACTTCCAAGTGGAACACAAGATCACTGGAACAAAACATGCAAGATCAGTTGTCGTTCATCAAGACAGACAAAGCATATACAAGGTGTCCACAATTATTTAATCTACAACTGTAAAACTGAGGTTGAAAGAAGAAATTGCAGCATAACACTTCTCTTCCTAAAGGTAGCAGCTCTCACATTCAGGGCTGGAGGACCTAAGACAGGTCATGCTGCCAGGCAAGGCTCCATCCAGCCCCTGATCTGCTCCTGGCAATTAACACAAACCTTCCACCATGCAGCTCCAGGCAAAACGATTGGAAATTGTTTCTTCCACAGCTGAAGTGGAAGTTTGCATGCTCCTGACTACAATACAATTAAGACAAAAAAAATATTTCCAGAACAGCCTTCTCGCAATTTTCCTGAAGTTAAAATGGTAGGAGATGCCACTTCTGCCAAAGGGAAAAGGGAAGCAGGACAGCACATCACAGGGTCGAGTAATGACATGTGTGGGAAAAGGAGCTCTAACTGCAGGAATCTGGGGTGTAAGGAATAGAAGACAAGGAGTGATGGAGTAAGGGCAAGAGGTGCTCTAGGACAGACATCCAGCTACTGCAGAAATGGAGTGGAAGAGAAGGGAGAAAGCACCACGTATGAAATCAGGTGCTGAAACAGCAGGAATATGTGCACAGGTGGGATTTAGAGCTGGAGTTAGAGAGAAGATGGTGAAAAAACAGCCATTATTTTTAGGGAGTTAAACAGAATCTTACAGAACATTTCTTATTTGGTTCTTATGTCACAAACAGAAAATACGGCCCCTTTGTGCCTTCACAGTGTTTCAGTCAGGGCAGCACTTGTGACCAGCCACAGTAGTGACTACTCCCATCTGAGTAGTAACTTAGTATCCAGCTCCAAGGATCCTGAAGTCTCAGCCCTTGCTACCAGTCCTTGTTCCAAACCACCAGTTATTCTACATCTCAAGTATGGTTCAGTACTCTTGCAAAATCCAGTATCTTAGGTGTTAAAGGAAAAAAATTAATTATTTGACATGAGAGAGGAAAAATTCAACACAGACTTTTGAAAACATACCTAGCCTGCTCATCACTCTCCTTTCCCTTCTTCACAGTCATTTCCAATAAGCAGCTTTGGAGCTGCCAGATAAATTTCTCCTCTGTCAGGAGAACAGGCACCAGACTCCCCGAGGTCCCAGCTGCTCCTCCCCTATTGCTATCAGGGCTCCCATTAGAGGCAACACATCCTGCTCTGATTAAAGCGTTGCCTACACAAGTCCTATACCAGCCTCAGTCTGTAAAATGCAAAGGACCTTGATTTGTAGCAAAGTAGATGAGAGGAGGAGGGAGTTAAGAGCTGAAGAAAAAAACGAAAATAATGAGGAGATGGAGAAATAATAGAAATACTCCGTTCTTGAGCTGCAGGACTATCTTTCATACCTATAAGCATTGACCCTAAAAGGTCATTCATTATCTTAGAAATCTAAAATCCTATTTTCCACTTAAAAAAGGCTTTGGTGTCTTAAAAACAAACATCATCCATTCTTGGATTAATCTCAAGTTACAGGGATTAGTTTATCACAGAATCAGGCGTGATCCATGTACACAGCTGCATCCTTTCCAAAACTCAGCAGAAGGCAAAAAGGACACAATGAATATGCAGAAACCCTGTTTACTGTTATGAGCAATCATCTTATTTGCCCTTCCTTTTGTTACATATAATATTAACACTCATTCTTTGTGCTCTTCTACACTGCTGAGTCTTGATTAATCAATCTTGTAAAAACTTGTCTTCAGTGACTCATCATCTGCTTCTACCTTTTGAACTCTACTGAAAGCATCCTGATCACAAAACAAAGCAATTCAGTACAGAAAACATTATTGCCTCCAAACTGGGAGGAAAAAACCCACAAACAAACCCATTTTGGATCACTGCAGCTCCAAGGTCTACATCATTCATATGTGGCAGTGAGCAACTACCCCCTCAGAGGCAAGGGCTCAAAATTGTTACTGTAAGCACCAGGAGTGATTGTTTAATGGGATGCTTTGGATTATTACACAGCAGATTTACAGGACATTAGTTACTACTGCTACACAGTTGGTGGTTTGTTTTCTGAAGAACCACAGCTGACTATTTCCTTTACTCTTTTCCTCTTAATAGATAAATCTTCATAAAGTATTAATAAATTGTATTTCACCAGCATAAGTTGTCAGGTAATAAACTGCCTACAAATATTAATGGAAACTACCAGCCTTAAAGCCATGCTCATACTGAAAGCAACACTGAAAATACAACAGAATGCTGGGGTTTTGGGTTTTTTTTTAAATACCCCAAATATTTGTATCTGGTCTTCAAGTGCTACAGACTCTACTGCACCTAAGAACATTCCTACCAAAGGTAACACCTCCTAATCAATACTTTCTCTGATTCCTTCTCCTTGCAGCTGAACCACAGCATATGGTGCACATAGATATTGATATTCTGCTCCCAACACCACCTCTGCTCCAGCCCTTGTAGCTGCCCTCAACTGGTAAAGTGGCTCTTGCCAGCCACAGTAGCGCTGCTCTCCTGGCAGCATTTCCCATGGCAGGGAAACAAACATGCTCCTGTTCTATGTGTTCCCAAGCCAGGATACCAATCCTTGGACACCAGCCTTTGGCACCAGGCCAGATGGATGGTTTTTGCTGTTCCTCTGCTTTATGGGTTTGAATAGCAAGAGACTATGAACTGCAAAACCACAATACTGTTATCAACTGAGGTAAAAAACACTGGTCCACCTCACAGCCATGAAATAACCTCAGTGTTAGAAGAGACCTTAGAGAGAAGAACATGAGGGGACGAAAAAGGAAATCAGAATATAAAACTAGAGAAATAAATGCAACTTAGTACCCAAATCACACACTTGAAGTAAATGGAGACACACACCGCTGCACCATCTTAAAGAATATAAACATGACTTACATCCCACATTTGTGGAACAGAGTGAAGGCTCTGCAGATTTAGCATCTCTTCAGAGCTGAGAAATAACTACCCAAAACCCCCTAGCAGAGCTGTGACATCTGTCTTCTCAGCAGTTCCTAAGGTGGTCCTCACAAGCAGGTGTTATTTTCTGAACAGAAAAGTCTCTCACTTCCTCCCACTATCCAGTATTTATGCCCACACTCCAAGCTTAAATGATTTCCCCAGATCTACTTCACCCATCTACAGCTAGGTTTTGTTACCTGAATTTAAAGGATATTAATTTACAGAAATGCACGTAATTCAGGATGGATTTGTTACCCTTCCTAGTGCATCCAGGAACAGACACAAAGGGAAGAGGAACCTTTCTTGGACAAACAGCACATCAGCAGTCATGGAGCCTGCTACACCCTGATGCGATCCTGTGCACAAATAACAACAGTCTGTGCCTGTCTGGCACATTTACCCACAGAAATCTGGCATATGTTTTACTGTGAATAATTAGGAGAAACACACAGAACTCTCTTATTTGAAGGTAGCTTTTGTTACCGCTCCAATCCTGCAAACTTTTAAAATGAGGGTAAGATGACAACATAGAAGACTATCAAAATGTAATTGAGGAAGAGGCTGAAACAGATGAGTAGGGAGGAATTGGAGTAAAGCCTCCACACAAGCTAAAGAAAATCAAACAAAGCAGATAACAAACTGTACTTTGAAAATCTGTTCATCTGTACAGGCATGGATGGCTATTTCACAGTTTCTCCCTGCTTTCTTCCTGAAGTGATTTAGATCCTGAAGCTTTATAACATAAACTGAATCTGGATTAGATATTACATATGTAAATCTTTATATAAATAAAGACAGTTTTTGAAACATATATTGGTTTTCCTTTTTAGCAAAGGATTTTTAGATGAAGAAACTTTTCCAAGGACAGGAAGAGAATCCACTCAAAACCTTATGGAATATGCCTGATTCCCTATTTGGTTACTTTACTGTCGAGTCTCCTCATTATAGATGCAGCTTCTGCCATATTTAGAACGTTGACCTTTTTTTTTTTTTTTTTTCCAAATAAACCCTGAGAACACACCAGATTTCATCCCAGGGCAGAACTAGGAGCCTGCTGTTACCAAGCTCATACTCTGATCACGCACACAGGACTGCTGTGATTCACAATTTCTAAAAGCAAACAGAAAGATCTCTGGATGCTCCATTGGTGTGTGAGTTGAGGTCTTTTTGCTTGGTTGTTATTGGCTTTGTTGCCTCTTTTTAGAAATAACATTATAATCTCACGTGGTAGCCTTGGAAATAGTGAATTACTGAGATACACACACGCTATGAAACCCTATTTTCAAAAACCTGGCATCAGCAATGCTGGCACAAAGCAACTAAGGGTGCTGGAGAAACCCTCAGCTGCTCATTCTTGCTCCTCCCATCCTTTGAACATCAGCATTCAGGCAGACACGCTGAGAACAAAGACCAGCTCTCTGTATGTCCCCAAAGGGTGGCTTGTGCCCACACCAAGGGATGGCAGCCAGCCCAGTGGAGCAGCAGTCCTGCACCAGTGCCAGTCACAACAGCAGCATGTGCCCTGCCATGCCTTGGACACTTCCCCTTGGAAATTCAGGGATTGGTTTTCAAGACTCTTCACTTACACTGAAAAACACTTCCATGCATAGGCTGGGGGGAAAAAAAATTGAAGTCTTGTTTGCCCAAGTGGGCTTGTGGGTGTCATTCTTGCAGAGGGATTCAAAACTAGCATAGAGACAGAAACATCAGCATCTGACCAGGACCAACTACCATAACCACAGCCCAGTAGGAAGACAGCAGTTTGATTAGGCTAGTTTAACTGAGAGAAGTTGTGATAGGAGACACACAGCTTGGACAAGAAATACATGAGGCTTATGCATATCACACTTTTCTACACCATATGTTTTGTTCCAGGCAATTTTTAACAGGATAGTCACTGGTGCTGCAAGATCTGAATTTGGAAAGGGTTTAATCATCCCATTCCAAACATCTATGATGGTAGTGATGAGTTACCTGAATCAGGGTTGGTGTCTAATCAGCATAATTAATCTCATTCAGTGATTAACCGAAAGAGGAAAGAGCTCCTTTAGGCACAGGTAAAACAGCACAGGAGTCATTACTTGGCAGTGACAGTAGAGAATTTAAAAATGGAAGTAGTGCTTTGTTGGAAGGTTCACATTCAGTCTAAAGAGAAAACACACAGATTATTAAGTGCTAGGACAGAAACTTGAAGCAGTCTTTCCCCAACCACCAGAAACCAAGACGCTACTGCCACTAAAAGCTCTGCTAATTTGTGAAATACTAGAAAGTGTTCTGGGGACACAACAACCAAACACTGCACTGACACAGGCCAATTCTGTTCCACATACTATGGACAAGAACCCTGCAGGTGGTTTTACACATCACGCTACAGTTCAAGCCTTTTTTGTCATTGGTCCTTCACATGGAATTACTATAAAAATGCTCTCATTAATATCCACACAAAAAATTATGTCTTTCACAGTGCCAGGACCCATTTCAGAAGTGTCTGAATTTTCCTAAGCAGTGCTCCTGGTTTCTTCATTCAGAAATTTCAGAAATCCTTCATGCAACTTCAAAGCTGTATGTCCTACAATACAGTCCAGTTTCAGCACACCACCACCAACAACATTGCCATCTATTCCTATGAAATTAAGGTAGCAAAAGCTGGCACAGCCATCAGAGGAAGCACCCCGCCCTTACAAACACAGTGGTGTATTTTTTGCTACCCTCACATCTTTCTGGTTTCTGCACCATGTGGCTGAAACAGCAAATTGGATGAATTGACCCAGAGAAAAGAAACATTTTGAGGGCAAGGAAGGTTACCTTAAAGTTTATGTGTACTTAGAGTATATATGAAATTTCACAGTTCATTCCAGAAAAATGAGAAACTGCGGAAGGAGAAAAAAAAAAAAAAAAAAAAAAAAAGGTAACACAGGTCACATCTGACACCTGAGAGTTGTCCAGCCTCTATTTCAAGTGGCTGCTTGCCAACTGAGGCAATAGCTGTGGCATTTGGTAACACACGTTAGCAAGGAAAGGCTCCCAGTTCTTCCTCACAAGTTCACGCCATCCACAGCCTTAGCAGCCTGCCTGTACACTTAACAGCCATAGAAATAATTGACTTACAACTAGTGATTTATGCCCTTTGACCAGATAAGGAGTCAATGGAACTCAGCAGCAGCAACCAGCAAACTTTGGATAAAAGTATTTACACCTATCACTGGCTCATTGCTTTCCTGGTGCCAATAAGACATCTTCTGTTTCATCTTCTGTTTCATCTTCAGAGTGCTAATATCCATCACATCTCATTTTTATTTCTTAACTTCCTTTAGGGCAGACACAAGCATTGAAACTCTTACATAAGCCAATATTACACAGCATGCAGCTGAAGAGAGAACTCTCCCCATTTTATTCGGATCAATACCAATTACTATTCCTGTTACAATTAAATCACATCTTGATCAACTCTTCATTCAGGAATGTGCTCATCACATTCCTCAGACTTCTCTGCTGAGGAGCGTAAATACTACTGGATAAAACAGTAGAGAAGGGAGGAACAAACTCTGTTGAAGGTTCAGGCTGGCCATTACCAGGGGTCACGGCAGCTGCAGAGACCCCCATTAGGTAACACTCCACGTGTTGTTGGATGTTACACATGAAAATGTGAAGAGCTGTTCCAGATTTCCTACATCCAAATGAGGGATGTTCAAATTTTTTAACGTGCACCTGAAGTCTCAGCCCTCAATTTCTCTTTTTCCCCACAGCAGTGAAATTACTATTGAAAATTTAAAGGGTTTTGGGAAATAGCACAAAAACATTAAAAGGGACAGTTCAGGGAAGGTAAAGGGTCTAATAGCTAATAGTTCTGAGCATGTATGACTCAGAGGCACCCATATTGAGAGCACCTCTGCTCTATGGGGTGTTTTGAAAGCATTTTCCTTTTAACTGAGAGCATGCAGCTCTGCCCGCCCCTTCCAGAGAAACAGCCAGAGCTGGACCAGAACTGATCTGGGACACTTTATTCATAAACACAAGAGTATAGGGCATTAGAACTGGCCTGGTACTCACACAAAAGAAGCAGGAGAGTGTGAACAGGAGCCCATGGCAGGCATGAGGATAAAGCCAGAGCATCAGCACTGACACCAATAAACAGCAACTCAAAAGGCTCACAGCAAGCCAGGCTGCAGTCAGGGTGCAGAGACCACAGCATGTCCCCCAGAAAAACTGTGTAGTATCTCTAAAAATGATCCTCTGTCCCTGAAGATAATCCTGATGAGCAGTTTCACTACAGCTGGTGCAGTATCACTGGAAAATCTCTAGATAAAGACATGAATAAACCCATTTTTGACACCCCCACCCCCCGCAGCTCTCATGTTTCTCATTTAGGTATTTGACATTTTTCAGCTCTCCAGACAGGGATTAAAAAAATTATTATTTATGTTTTGAATTGTCTTGTTTTATTGATGGGAAATGAGGGGAACGATGATAGCAGTAATAAAAGTTTAAAAATCCCCACACCAGTTCCAGAAAATCCAGGAAAATTGGAGCCTCTGCATTTTTGTCATTGTTATCCTCTCAGTAGGTGAGAGAATTCACTCTTCAAGGAGGACTGTGAAAAGATACAGCTCCTAACTGATTGTACAGAGTCTTGAAACCCTAAAGAGGATTTTTAAAACAACAGCCAAGGGACATGGAGAAGCAAAGCAGCAGGACCTGCTGCAGGGGACAAGTATGAAGAAAGATGATTATTCCAGCTCAGAAAAAAATAAAGAGATTAACTGTCAAAGGGGAAAAAATAAAAAGAGTCACTCTTAACTCATGCAAGGCCATGTCAGAGTGTGAAAGTAATTTAACATATTTTCAACTTCAAGTGACTGTGCAAGAGGCAGTGGTGGATTCCAGGCTCCATGATTTATAGCCAGGCTCAGAGGATGAACAGACATTGATGGTGAAAGGCAGATCCAACAACAGGATTTCTTCTTATTGCCTTTGATTAAAGCACAAGACACAACATATGCCCAACCACCCCTTTTTGTTTGTGGGGTTTTTTTGTTTGGTTTGTGTTTTTTAATGTATTTGCATAAAAAGCACAATGCCAAAGGTACGAATCAGGAAGGTCTGTGATGCCGCGGATAGGCTATCTTGAAGCCTCAAAAAGTTATTTTAAACTGACTGGGATTTGAATGCTAGCAATTAGACAAGAAACACATGCTTCACTACAAGCAAGACCAATAAGTGTAAGAACAATTACCATTTTGTGAGACAGAGTGCAATGCAAACCAGAAAAAAGCGTATTTAATTTGTCAGAGCTAATATTTATCCAAGGTGACAAATAATTTACTTGGTTGATTGCATACTTCTGGAGTCCTGGGTTGAATCTGTACACAACACAAAGCTCCCTTCAGCAGCAAAAGAATCTTCAGTGTCAACCAACAAATGGAACGAAATTCAAGACCATAAAGAAAATATTTTAACAAGAAGCACACCATAATAGAGGGGTTTGTTCTTCCTCCATATGAACCCTCTCAACAGCCTCTACAGTTACCATTAAAAAATAACAACCAGACAACATGGCTTTCTTCTGAAGGATTTCTCAAATTCTCTGATAACATTCAGCCCCATACAATCAAGAGACTATCAACACTGATCTGATCTTGCCTGCACAAGGTTGTAATTTGTGCTGTTTGTCTTCTGGGTATTACCTACTGTCTGCACAGAAGAGCTTTAGGTTTAAAATTACCAGCTCATTGAGTCTCTGGCCTGTGAATGTAGACAGGCTAGTTATAACACAGTACAACAGCAGTAATAATAGTTGTAATGGCTAATATGCATTTAATTTTAGACTAAAGCAAGACATGACAAATATAAATGAAAAAAATATTCCTGCCCTACTGAGAGCATTTTCACACCAGCATTGCTTGTGGTTGTTCTTGCACATGCACAGTTTTGCCTCAAATACAACTAGAGATGAAGGTGCTCAGTTTCTGTCACTGACTGTTTCCAAGTCAAGTAATTTACCTTTTCTAGTGGAGCACATTAATTAATCTATCATGTATTATGCACACACCTTCCTTTTAGAACTGAACTGCCGCAATGCTTAAACAATTTTTTTCTTTGTCATATGGTTCCCTATCCCTGTATGAAACCCCCCAAGTTCTGAGTCCCATTAATTACTGTTACCTTATGGATTTCTGTAGAACATTAATGAATCCTGTCATCAAAACAACAACCAAACAGCTGGGGCAATGACAACAATAGCTTAAATCCCTTACTGTCAATTTTCCACTTCATTGGATTTGATAGCACAAGGCAGTGGCAACCCTCTGAAACCAAGCAGGGTCATGCAGGTGCAAGTCCACACTGAATACAACATATGCAGAGGTCATACAACTTAGCTTGTCCCATTCCTTCCCAATTTGACACAAGCTGTTGTACTGTTTTCTTACCCTCATTAAAAAAAAAGCAAAAACCTTCAATTTCTGCAGCATCTTGAACAATTGTAACTCATCAGACATTGTGTATCTAAATAAATGTTTTTAAGTGTGCAGTCAGAGGTATTAAAATAGAAGAATATGAGTTTGGAGGCATCACATGCATCACAGGTTATTCATAGGCATTAATAAGGATAGCATGCACTATTTTTCACATGTACTTCACAAAAAGGTTAATTGTGCAATATATTTTCAACATCCAATTCCTGGGTTTAGCCTATTTGCTACCTCTACCAAATCAAGTAAAACAAAGTAACACATATGAAAATTACCGTGCACTCCCTTTAAAGTTGCATGGAGTTAATTACCCTTCAGGTGACACAAGTGTATCTAGTTCAGGATGCTTTTTGCTGAATACACTCAAGGTTCAATCAACCTGTGCAAATCTACAACACAAAATTCTTCAGATATCCACGTTTTCTTAAAAAGCCATTTTATAAAGAAAAAAAATCCCCACTCACACTTACTGCAGAATGTCACAGGTTCAGCAGTTCAACTAATTCCTTCCGCGTCTACTTGTCTTTATGATTTTAACACACACATGCACATCGTGTAATTGTAGGTACAATACTTCCCCTTATTATTTAATCCCCTGAAGCTATAACTGAAAAATGCTAATATTACCTTGCATGCTTGAAGCAGCTTGTTAAAGAAAGGCAATTTTCTCATGTGTCAAAAGATTCCAGTCCCATGAGATCCTCTGCTTAATTCATAAAGTAATTCAATATAATTAAAGCAAAATTGCATCTTACCCAACCATCATGTTTTGCAAGACAGATTTAGTAAAAAAAATAAGAAGTTTACACTGCCAGCAGGAATAAGGAAAAGGCACATTACAGGAGATGGGGGAGAATTAAAGGTGAGAGGCTGTCAGCTCTTTTAGAAGAAACAGAACCTCAGAGGGTCCAGGCATTCCCATCTCCCAGTGAGCTCATGGCTAGATGGGCCACTCTCATCTGTACAAAACAGATGACTTATCTGGTATGAAATGAAAATTAAAAATTATTTACTTGGGGAACTCACTCACCCCCAATTAATCACAGTGAGACTAAAGCACAGCTTCTGCTGTCCACCCCCACAGAGCAGCCAGAAACAAGGTGGGCATTTTGTTTTCTGATGGGTTATATACAGCCGCAGAAGTAATCACATCCCCAAGGATGACATTAAAATCTAGATAACCCTAATTGGACCCAGTTCCTAATGCCCGTTTCCTGGATGGGGTGAATTAAAAATAAATACAGTATGCAAGACAGCAAGCCTCTGCATTAAACCACAACATCTCATTAAGGAAAACAGAATAAGCTTTTTGTGATTAAACGCTGTGTTCTTTTGTTGACATTTTGGGGGGTTTTTAAATTACTGAAAACTGGCATGTATTTAAAATACAATAACTGACTATAGTCTTGTTTATAGAAAATGTCAGGAGTCAGAAAATCTACATTTAAACTACCATGTTACTGAAAATTATGGTATTTCCCACACTAGTAGCTACAGAAGACTGAAACCTCAAGACTATTTTAGAATCCAATGAAAGCAGATTCAAACAGAGCACCCAGAAAGATACAGGCTAGATAAGGAAATTCTGCCTAATTCTAATGCACACACTGCAGGTGGGTGGGGGGGAAAAAAACCACAAAAGCTTCAAATAAATACAGAAACAAAAATAGGAACCACTAGAAAACTAATGTCTTACCTCAGTTACATAGAAGAACAGCAGCTATGCCAAATGAAACCAAACTTTATACGCACTAATAGCAGGTTCTTTCTAGAGAAGCAGCAGCACAAGTGAAACTATATTATATTCCAAGAGTCAACATTCGTTAAAGTGCGATTTTACCAATTCTTTTTTGCAAGAACCCAAGCCTCAAACCACAAAGCTCCTCCTGGGAAAAGTCAAAGCCATGCTTTCCCCATGGCTGCACCTGAGTCAGATGAACAAGGCCTTCAGAGAGCACTGATGAGACAAAAAAGATCTGAACGAGAAACCCATCAGCCTCTTGGAGCCATCTCCTCAGGGATCCTCATGACAGAGGTCTCCCACACTTTAATGTTTTTAAAGCCCTCCCACAGACCTAGTTTATGCACCCAAACCTCCCATTTAAAGATACTCATTTTCCTAAACCCACAGACAGCCCTCACCTTGCTAAAAACACCTACAGCACCACAACAAAGTCTTTAATTCACTAATAAGACTCATGTCCAGCTTTGTATATCCATTTTTTCAGTTCATCTGCCCCCTGTTCCTTGCTAATACAAGATGCAGGAGTGGTGGAGGTTTAGAAGGGGTTGTATACTTTCCAAACAAGTGTTTTTAGATTCCCAAACCACTCTCTACAGAAGGAACACCAATTCAAGATACCAGGGTTTCAAACTGTAGAAGGGCCTTCCAGATATCAAGAAAAGCTTGTGATTTGGATATCTCACTGTTTCATCAAGAATAGGATGTATTTCTGACTTTCCTTCTGACAACTCAACGCTGTGTTCCATGAACGCCGAGAACTTGAAAGGTGTAGTCCAAAGAACTAAAGCCATGGAAAAATAATACAAGATACTCTCACACTGTACAGACTGTGACACTTATGAAATGGACCAAAGTGAAAACACCTTTCACATCTTCCATTATTTTAAATTAGAAAATATACATATAAATTATTTTTTTAAAATCATTGTTATGATTCAGAAACATTATTTACTCAGAGGCCTGGTTCTTCTTGAAGATTTCAATATAAATCATTACTTTCAACTGAATCAATCTATTCAGCTATTTCAACTGTAATTTTTAAAGTCTTGAATAGAAGGCCAGTGAGAATTAAAATAACTGGGTTTGATATTAAGTTATTCAAGTCACGCTTAATTTTTACTGCAAGGTTCAGAGAGCCTGTTTCAGAGACAGTTTAGATTTATTTTCAAGAAACCAACAAAGAACTGTGGATATTAAACCTGTGCTATCTACTACTTCAGATTGATGACAGCATTTATAAAAAAAATTAAAATAATAATAATAACAACTATTATTATTATTATTATTATTATTATTATTACCCTGTTTAGAGTAGAGATGATATTTAGAGTTCAGGAATGGTGACAAGCAGACAAAAGGGACACAAGGTCTCCAGCACATTTGCTGACACTGTCACTGACCCACCTGTAAATGTTCTAAAGGGGGATCACTCCACCATCCCCTGGGAGATTATTAGCAGTCCACTACGTTGAAGGCCTAATAAATCACTGTCAGGGTATGCCTACAGTTATTAATCTTATTTTTGTTGATGTTTGTTCCATATTACCTAATAATCTGTATCCATCTTGAGTAACTGCTCTAATCAGTCTTTATGCTCAGCTGCTGCTAGCAAGTTAAACACTGCATTCATCCCAGGTCCTTTGAAGGCATTTCAGCCTGACATGTTCATTTTCTGTATTGCTGAATGAGGGCAGGAACAAGCACTGGCTAACTTAAGAAAGGAAAAGCACAGCCTCCATCTGGCTGAGACACGAGTGAATTGTTTTGTTTTAACCCAAATGTTCCCTTTCAGATCAAGATCACTAATCAAAAGTTAAAGATCATGATTTGCCTGACTGATGGATCTATTAAATCAATTGATAATTTATTAACATTGATTTTGGACCCAGGGCCCCGAGCCTCTCTTACTTCTCACAATGCATCTGAAATATGCCAGGAATGAAGCTGACACATGCAAAAGCCCTACCATGCCAAGTGCTTGCACAAGGGAAATTTGACACACAAACTAGGGAATACAGAAGAATTATCTCAGCAACTTAAAGCCTGAAAAGGCAAGGGGCCAGTCCTGTCTTTGACACGTTGTTTAGTCAACACATATAAGATTCGTATTTCCAAATCTTAACAGGACACCATAATTAATCAACATTGGGAGGGAGTTACAAGTTTTCACATCCTTTCAGACTACAGCACAGTTGCCCCCTTCCCCTCAGGAGTGAACATTTTAAGCCCAAGCCTGACTTTGTAACACTGTGTTAACATGGCAGTCCTCTTCACAAAAATAACTAATCCCACAATGTTCAGCGGCAAGCCATTACTTTAGCTGAACTTTAATTTCAAGCCTCGTTTCCCTAGCAGGGAGGCTCTTCTAGACCTGGCTGTACCCATCTGAAGTTATTTCTCTTGGGTGGCATAAGGAAATACCAAAACCTTTAGACCATTATGCTTCAGCAGTAGATGACAGATGACCTAGATGGGCTTTCAAATTCAGGGCTGTTCAATATGTTAATCTGGAAATGTACACTGGCAAACGATTACCACATCTTTATTATCAACAAGATATTCTGAAAAAGTGATATTTAACAGACTGGCTTACACAGTGAACCAGAATTGTGTCCAAACACAAAGAAAGGGTGTATCAGCAACATCAAGAAAACAAACCAAACAAACACAAAAATAAAAAAAAGCAACGTGCTTCCCCAAGAATATGACATGTACGCATCAGGAACAGCCAATGTCCATCTAGACAGTCCTAAAAGCAAGTAAAGATTCCAGGCTTGTGTTGTTCATGTTTGTTTCCTACTGCAGGCCAAGGGAGTCAGATTGGGGCCAGAAGGGATCAGGCTCTGATAATCAAAGAGCCAAACATCTCACAGGATAAACAAGCACGGGCAGGCTGGTGTTACAGGATGGCATTTGCTAACTGGGAACCAATGTGCAGAAGGATAAAGCACTTTACTCATCACACAAGAAATCTGTGACAAAAACAAGAAATGAACCCAGTTTACTGGCCTAACCCTAGCCCTGAGAAAGCATGTTGGGACAGATGCAGGGATCTCCAGGTTCTTATACTGAACTGAAAACTACAGGTAATGAAAGCTTTGAAAAGGAAAAATTAGATATTTTCATTTAAAGCAAACACCTATACAGTTTAGGTAACTAAAGTGGACTCAGCAATGGAGGGATTAGTCAAAGGATTTATTGACCAAAAGACTAATTAACAGAATGGTCCAAATGTTTAATATAAACTAGTTTAGAAAGCATGACTAATGTCCAATTTTCATCCTTATGGAATATCATTAATACAGCTGTCATCCAGAATTTGAGGCTATATGATGGTTCCAAACCAAGTTTACTTTTAGGTGTAATACCTGCTCTGGCTTTTGGTCCCAAACTAAGTGCCCAAAGCACTAGACACCAGACATGGGGATCATGAGTGTTTACAGAAACCAGTTCAGACAAACTGAAAACAAAGGTTCAGAAAACAGTGAAAACCTGCATCACTTTATGTTCTCACATGTAAGTATCATTTCATCCTAAACCAATGTTTTTCCTATGCAAAAAGCAAATTGACAAAGTATAGGAACCCTAAAAACAAATCCACAAGTGCCTGAGACTTTGTAATGGTCCCTTATGCACCAGGGTCAGCCAGTGGGGACTCAAGAGACAACCTTTATAATTTACTAACCCATCCTTTCTCATTAAAAAAAAAATACAGAGAAAGCATGGTGTCCAAATATACCACCCAAGCCCCATGGCAGCAACCTGGCCATCATCTCTCAACTCAAACCCAGCACCACAGGCTGCTCCAGCTGAATTGGGAGAATCCACACCTCTACAACCTCACTGCAAACATATCTGGCACCACACAAAACTTTTAAGATGTATATGATAACATGCCTTGTTTAGCAGCATAAATGCTGGGCTGAACTGGATGATGAGCAACAGCTGCCAAACCTGCACCAAAATAGTGGCACAAAATAACTATTTAGTGATTAGCCCTGTTCCACATAAGGAAGAAAAAAAATTACACATCTGTGTGAGGAGGAAGCTTTCCAGGGTTGACTTCTATCTTAAAAATACCAACCATTTCTATAAAACAACATTTAGAGACTTTAAAGGTCTTGCCTTTACTGCTAGCAGTGTAGTACAAAATAGTTTGTAGGAGAGTAAAATTATCTCCAAGAAATGCTGCCGTACCAGCTGGGACTTTCCCAAGCTGTTCTGCAATTATCCCTGTACTGAACCTTGCTGAAATCTTATTTTCTGTAGGTTGGTTTGCACTGGGGCTGCTGCTGACAATAGAAATTGAGGTTTCAGAAGTAAAACAGTATCTAATTTAGGCCCAAATACTTTACTACTGATTATGTTGTGCAAAAATGAGAAAACACAGCTTGACTTTAAGAACATATTGCAGCTTTGCTCAGTTGGCAGTATCTGATACATTTTTCTTTTTTCCTAATTTGTAACCACAAGTGTCTTCTTTAATAGGATTTCAGTGTTTATTTTAACTAAAATAATTTCCAACTATCACTGAAAAAATTGTCCTCTCCAATGAATGTTCTTAAAAAATAATCTGATGATCAGTCTTTCCCTGGTCTCCATGCAAGATGAAGACACCGAGTTACACCGAACAGAGGTTACTGAAATCAGTTCCAAATTATGAAGGTCTCCACATGATAAAAATCACTAAACCATGCTAGAGTAAGCAGATGGTGGAAAACACAATTTTTTATTTTTGTTTCTCTTTTGATCAAAAGATAAAGTGGCATTTAGTTTGAGGTTTTTAAATAAAAATAAGCTGGACTTCTACAACATTTCCATACAATTAGTCTTGTATATACAGCCTAGATAGCTCATCAAAGGACATCCACATTCCTGTTGGGATACAAGACAAAGCACAGCCACTCTCCTTTGCTCTCAGTGATTGAAGGAATTGAAGGAATTTGGGAAGCCCTGATCCTCCTTGGTTACTGATTTCCTCACACAACAGTGCTCTGAGCATCTCCTGCCACTGGGCTAACTGCATCCAGAAGCAATGTTGATGGCAGGCGAAGAACTCCCAGTTCTCAAGAAAAGATTCTTAAGCAAATCCAGGCTCTTTTTCCAGCTGGTATTTTCCAGCCTTGCCCAGTGTATATGCCCACCAATTTGGGTGGCTGCAGTCTGAGTTCCAGCAGAGCCACTGCAGATGTGCACCTACCAGTGCTCAGGTAATGCTTTCCCCTTAGAAAGGCCTGTGTGAGGATGCTGGATATTAGAAGCCTTTCCTTGTTGTCTGGATGAAAGCCCTTTGCAGGGGATAGGTGCTGAAATGATCCTTTTTAGTATGCTGTTGAGTACTTGGTTATGGATCATACCATCTGCCCAAGCTAGTGAATGCAAATGACTCCAGCAATTTTTCAAGTATAAGCTTAAAAATAAAAAAAAAAAGCATGTGATAGTAAAAAATCCCATACAGGCATTTTCCACTGCACAGCTATTATTTGAAATCCACCACTGAAAATGCAAGATTATTTCAAAAGCATATTCCAAATTCCTAGAAAAGATCCCCATTATTTCTAACCTCATCAGTCTTTGTATGAAAACAATACTCTTGGCTTTTTCATCTAAATATTAGCAGATACAGTACAAAGTATTTTGTTGATATTAATGTGCTTACAGCTTATTACATTGAGTTAATTAAAACCTGAATAAAGTAAAATCTGGAAATTCCGCATGTCCAATTTGTCCACTAAAGCAGCTTGGGTAATAACACCCTGCTCTGTAAGAGCATTAGGCTATCACAATGCAGCATATGATTCTGTTCCAGCTCTATTCATTTCCCAAAGAAATGGGAAAAGCTGCATAGCTTTATGGACAAACCATTAGCTCGTCATCTCTAGGGAAATGGTTCATCAAAGTATTTTGGCTCCAGACAGATTAGATCTCAGTCTGCTTCTCCTTCAGCAGAATGCAGCACCACAGAGACCACAGAAGGGATTACCAATTTGAGGCAGCCAGAGCCTGAATTTTTTGTGAGCCAAAAGCCAGCAGCAGCTTATAACAACCACAAGTAGAAAGGTGCTGTCAGAGGGCTGGCATATCCAGCAATTCCGTTCCTGATTATGTAGCATTCAGCCAAAAATGTGGGCTTCAGGGAGCACTACAGCACCAGGCTATCCTTCCAAAGGGAAAGACAGGGAAGGGAAGTGTACCAGCCAGGCTGGAACTTCAAATAAGCATGTAAAAGTACCAACGCCACAACCTGCAAGGGATTCCAACTGGATGTAGCATCTTTTCTGCTCTGCCTTAATGACCCACTCAGAGAAAACCTTGGAATGACCTTCTGTGGTGATGCAGTCATGTCAAGTCTGAAATTCCTGTGTTTAATGCATAAAATACATTTTAATACATTAAATAATTGTGTGCACACATGAACAGGCAGACAAACACTGAACCTTGCTGTCACCCAAGGTTTTACAGCCACACAGCTGGAGCATCAGCTGGGTCCAGCCTGACATCACTCACTTGCATTGATGAAGCTGTGATAATTCACACTAGCTGAGGACTGATCCCTGGAGAACCTTGATTGCCTAAAGTTATGTTAGCTGCCTGCACCCTCTCCTACACTGCTATTATCCAGCATCATCTCTCACTACTGCCATGCCAGCTCCACTTTGCTCCTAAGACAGAATTTTGCTCCATAAAACTATAAATACTCCAAAGAAAGGTTCAAATTAGCATCTGGATGATATTCAATTGCACCTGTATTGTAACCACCTAAAAATGACTTGATGAAATTTAGTCCACATAATCTCACTTTTGCTTAAGAAAGTATTTGTCTTCTCTCCTAAAATTCCAGTCTCGAAGCTCTTGTGACTCTAAGATGAATTTAATATTTCCTTTACAGTAGAACAAAGAAAATAAGGAAGATTCTCCTGCTGACTGTGTCATAGTCAGAAGAAAAAATATTTGACCAAAGTTCAAATACCTCAAATTTAATAAGCCCAAGTCTAAAAGCCTTGTACCATTTAATGCATTCTACTCCTTACTAACTGAACTTTACTCCTTCAAATTTTCAGAAATTAGAAGGAGAAAAAGGAAAGAGCAACTGTGATCAAGCGACATTTAAACTGACACACACTTAGTGCTTTTAATGAATTTTATTTCTCCCTAAATTCCATTCCCAAGTACTCCTTCAGCACACACTGTGGAGATTAAGTGAAAATAGTGATGTATTGCTTTGGAAAAGCTTGGTTAGTACATTTCAGGGATATACAGGCTCAAATAGTGTGCACACCAACAGCAGATCTCTGCAGTCAGAAAGGAGCTAAAACCCTAACTCTGATCTCCACCACCAGCTCACAACAATTTCTGACAACATCACGTCCTACTCTCCAGAACACAAAAACCCCTACACTGTTTGTAAGCAATGATTAATTCCAAAAGATGGAAAAGGAATAATTGCAGTAAGGATCTACAAGACATGAGCAGAAATATTCCCATACTTAGTTTCCTACCTCTCATACTTCCTGCATCAGCTTACCCAGGACACCAATGGTCATGTGGCAGCTCCTAGAGAGTTAAGGTCCATGTATTTTTTCAAATTCATATCCTACTAACCACAAAAATGATCAGAAAAAGCTAACACAACTTTGTAGAAACCGTGTACATCACAGCAAGACAAGAACTTCAGGCATTGCTCCTCTACACAGGGTAGTACAAAGAATTCTGCCAAGCTGATGATTATATAAATATTCTCTGCAGCTACATCTCTCTTTTTCCCCAGAGATGCACAAAGAGCACCCAAAGAGAAACAGACACTGCAAGTTGCCAAGATCCTTTTGAAAGTTGCTAGGTGCCATCATCTTCTCAGCCTCAGGCCTTGCTCTTGCTGTTGGCAATTAAGAGTCCATTTAAACTCAGAACAAAAAGAGGCAAATTTGGATTTTTGAATTGCTTTTGATATAAATGCTGCACTGAAATACATAAGAGCCTCCTACTGGTCAGTTGAGATCATTCTGCTGCTCTGAATGGTATCAGGTTGTCTCTTTATAGGCTTCAGATTAAATTTACTGACAGGTAATTTATTCCTGAATTTCTCCTCCAAGAGAATCAAAACTTGCCACAGTCTTTCCAATGTAACCTCATGGGAAGGCCTCCAGCACACAGAGGTTCAAGCATGAGAACAGGACTCCTTGGAAAGCTGTGGTTCAACAATGGCCTCTCCCACCAGCTGGAGATGAGCACCAACCCAGCAAGTTTTTCCTACAGAAAGGGACTGGCTGAAGACAGGAGAAGATGAGACCACAGAAAGGAGTGAAACTGAAATTGGACCACGGAACTGCGTGAAACTGAAGCAAGGACATAAAGCCGTGAAGAGAGCTAAGTCCTGGGCATACCAAGGTTTACAAAGCGAAATGTCATCTGGTGGTAAATAAAGAAACATCCCCAACTCTCACCTCATGAAAAAATAGTCAAGATAGTACATTCCATCCCCGAATTCTGAGCTCTTCAGCTGCAACTACAGTTCACTTGCATTTTGGAGCCAATCGCTTTGCACTTCCACAGTAGATAAGGTAGGTGTAAAATTGAAACCCAGCATCTGCATATCTGATCAATCATGACAGAGCTAGCTATTGATTACATGTAGATTATTATTTTACCACTTATCATTATAATGTTCTATTGCATTATCATCATGATTATCCTCTCTCACCCTCCTCCCAGTCAATAAAATATTGAAACCTAATCATGCCATAGAGTAAAAACTGTGCAGGGAAAGGAGCAAAGGAACAAAACACCCTGTTCCCTCTGAATGCAGTCTGTCACGTCTGTCCTGAGCATTGATAAAGGTGCTGATCCATATTACTTGAAGATAATGTCTAATCCTAGTGACTTTTTTTTCAAGTCAGCAGAATAATGGCTCATGATGTGAGCGAAGAGTCCCCTGTGGCACCCTGGGGACCCACTGGCTGTCCCAAACATGTCACTTTCTCCAGCACAAAGTAACACCAGCCCAGCTTTTCTAGACTCTTCCAAAGCCACACTTGAACAGATATCAGCTGGAGCTCAAACTGCTTGGCTCAACAAACACTATTTAAAAGAAGGCCAAAAAATGTCAGTCTCCATTTTTTGGGGTTAATGTGCATTTTTTAGCTCAAGTCATTCCAACCAGCCAGTAGAGAGGAAGCTTTCCAGAGGTCTAGGAGAGGCAGGCATTGATGTGCTGTGACAGTGAGCTCACTGGTAAAATCAGAAGCTACGAGCAGGACTCTGGAGGGACAAGCAGAGCTGTCTGGGTGGTACAATGCACCAAAAGGGTTCTCAGCCACAGCCTTCTCCACCAGTGATGTGAGGACAGCTCATGTATACAAAGACCAGCTGCAAGCTCTCTGTCACAGCACACAGGAGGGATACTTGCTCTTGCTGCAGATAATCTCCACACATCTGTCTCAGTGCCTCTGTCTCACTTTGCTACAGAGCAGCTAGGACAAATCTGATTTCCTTATTTTTTTATCTGGAGTGGGGAGGTGGGGGCATTTAAATTATGTCCAAGATGCATTACAGGTTTATTTCACAATCAAGCAATTCATGGCATCTTTCTATTTAGATAAGAATATCTGAAATATTTTTTTTTTAATCCAAGACATAAATATTACACAATTAAAGATCCTGCAGTTCATTATTGCCTACTGACTCTTTGTATGCACGTCTTTTTTTCTCCCCTATTGGTACTATACCAGTTCTTATGTTTTGTGGTCAAGCTGACTTTTGACATTGAAAAAACTGTATTATTTATCTTAACATCAAGTCCACAGGATGGGAAAAAAAAAATTAAAACAGCAACATATTACAAATGCATAGGTGCCAACAACGAAACCAAGGCAGAACCTTCTCACACCACATTTTCCAGAATCAGCTTTGTTTGCAATTAACATAGTTGATTTATATTCAGTGTCTTCTCTGTGCTGTTCTGATATAAACATCATTTTAATTTAACTACCCTTTTTTTCCACGGGGATTTCTTGTTAAAATTCCATTCATAACACAGCAATTTCTCTAAATTACACTGATGTAGGGATGAACCAATCTTATCAGCATCATTGAACTAGCAGAGCTCTTAATACAGGGGGTTTCATTATTTTTGCTGTGACATGACTTGCATCAAGCCTATTTACAAACACTAAACTGGTCTGAAGGAGACCAGCAGCCAGACAGGTTGGCAGAAAGACTTGACAGCAGAGGCTCAAGCTTGTGTCTGTGCATTAGAAAATACAAGGAAAGCAGAAGAAGCAAAACACACAGCATTACCAAGAAAACCTCAAGCAGTTAACCAAAAATTACAGAATTGGGGATGTACAGTTACCCAGATAAACCAAACCGTTTACAAATAAAAATATTCAATAAGACAAACATAAGCCTTTTGCACTGACCCTCCTAAAAGAACAGAGGATTTTCTCAGCAGAAATAAGAACTAAGTGCCCACCAAGTGTTATTTAATATTTCCTTGGAAGTTCAGATAGGCAAGTTAAATAAACAGTTATTTCCACTTCTCTCCAAGGAAATTTTTCTCAAACTGGTTGGGGGGAGGGGCTGTGTGGGTTGGCTTTCTGGGGGGGCTTTTGGAGGTTTTCTTGCAAATTCGCCTTAAACCAAGACAACAGTTTCAACAGTTTGCAGTCACAACAGGATTTTGAATCTCAACAGCAGCCAGCATTGTGCTGGTACTATTTAAAACCTCCTTAACGGCACTGCCAGCAGGAGGGAGCTAACAAGAACTCAGGTGTTTACAATCCAGAGCAGCAAGGGAAGCATTGGAGCACAGAGCTATTCAGCTGCCAGACTCACCACCTTTCCTGCGTCATTAAGAGGAGAGAGGAAAGATTAAACAAAATTTACTGGTGGCCTTAAAATTTCCTAGAAACAGCTCTTCAGAAGCAATTACAATGATGTTTCAAAAACGTGCCCTTGGAAGATGGATAGAACAGTGATGTTTTAAGAACATGCCCTGGAAAGATGGAAAGGACAGTCTCTTAGCCTCCCTCTCCTCCCATAAGTGCAATTCAAGATAAATAATACCACGCAATTGCTTAAGAGGAAAGAAAAGGCAAAGCTTAAAGGTCTGTCAGTTTTCAGTACAAATCTCCCATCAGAATAAAAGTCTTTCATCTTGTATGCAGGTGACATTTGAGAGACAGGTACACACTAGGTATGCAGGTTAAAGCTCGCCTCATTAAACTTCGATTTTTGGCCACTATTGACTGACAGTATCCAACTGTTTCTATGCTTAAACTCAAGACATCCAAATCAGCAACAATTTCATAACATATGCTCCAAGTAAAGATCTACAAGTACTCCCACAGTCGAGCAGGAGTTGTGAATGTTCTTTTATGGTTTTTTTTCATCCCCAGTTTCACCTTGAAAACAGCTGAATATCAATGAAATAAAAATACCATAATCCCTTCTATCTTCTGTACACATCATGAGGATTGAGGGGCCATTAAATAAAAATTGCCAATATAACTAAAATAGCTGTGCTACGTAATGCAGAAAACCAACCAGATAGAAACATCTTGCAATTTTGATCAATAGCAATTTCCCCTTGTATGCTTATCCATCAATGTTTTTATTGAAAAATACCTTTCTTTAAGATGTTCAGTCTCCAATAGAGAAAATAGTATATTTAATTTCAGTAAAGTGTAAACAAATCTCATTTACTATACACAGGAGTCTAAAAGGGAATTTGAAGGTTGGTTGCAATAAGATCTAAGATGAGCAGTCATGTTAAATCTGTAAGACAGGCTGAGACTCATTCTCATCTTCCAAATTCCACTAGAAATTACCATTCCTCTTGAAATGTTTGATAGCTACAACAGATTATTAATTCTGAGTTGCTGTGAGATTTTAGAAGTGACATCCATCTGTGAAGTGGCATGGCATTTAGAAGTGGCACCCTGACATCCATCAACCTGCACCCTATTCAGCACTTCTCTTCCTATTCTGCTTGCAGTGCCTAAACCAGTTATGGGTGTTAATGACACACCTTAATTATGCAACCCGGTTAAACAGATATTTACTATTTATTTAGAGGAAAGTGTGTTAAAGGATTTCTCTCATCTGAGAAATATTCTGTAGCTCCAAACACAAGGATTGCAGAAAAAAATGATGGTTTTTAAGAATACCTTGCATCCTTCAAATGAGTCTGTCAGCAAATCAAACTCAACACTGAACTTCAAAGTAACCGTGTACTTCAACAGAATAGAAATAGCATTTATTTACATTGACACATAAGCATCTCAGGCTTGTTGGAGGCAAGGCATCATTTTATAGAAGCACTTTGCAATCTTAGCATTTTGCAATGTGTTAACAGTGCTTAGTAGATTCTTAAAAAGACAAATATAAACTATTAATATTTTATGTGCCAAGATCTTCAGAAGTCTTTGGGGCTATTGATTGCTTAAACCCATTAAGTGCTATTTTGATCTTAAATAGCTGGAGATATCTGCAAAGAGATTCAAGCTAAGTGGTAATGGCTATTTTGAGAACAGGCAGTTTTTTGGCAGCTATCATTAGTGATAATGAAGTTTTCACTTTAGAAGCCACTAATCAGTAAACAATAGCAGTTAGGGCAGTTTTGTTCAGTTTTGTCTCCTTTTTTTTCCTCTCCTGATTCAAACATGTGTGAGTCTAGTTCTTACCAGGAGCACAGACCAAAAGACAACCATAAAATTTATGGCACGAGTTTTCTGTGTCATTTCTGTTTACACTTTTAGAAATGGCTGAAGATAAGACTTCAAGTTTGTTTTCAACGGCAAAACCAAATCACACAACAACAGGGATGAAGAAAGAGGGAGTAGCTTACTTAACTATATTTTGTCTATGAATTCTTCAATATTTACTTTTAAAAGAAAAAAAAACAACTATGAATGCATTTCCACCTGGTGAACAAAGAACCACCATCTAAAAAATTAAAATAGCATTAATTCAATAAAAACACTGAATATCTGTAATTTACATCTTCCCTTTCATATTCATGCCAACGATCAATTCAGAAAGAAATATGGTACATGCATGGAACTGAATGCAAAATATTTCTATTCCTTTGAGAAAATGAAGGTAGCAACTGCTGCCCATGCTTTGACCTGGTAAATATTTAGTCCTGCAATTAATATGTGAAAAAAATTCTTTTCACATTCCCAAAATGAAGTGCCTAAAGAGTTAAGAGAGAATGGCACAGATTTGGTGTTTTGTGCTTGAGGGTTTCTGTTTGACTGGGGGGTTGTGTGGTTTGTTTCTTTTTTAAAAAACAGGCATGGAAACCAAATTTCACTGAAAGAACAGAAAGTTTGCCACCTTCCTTATTGGGAGCCATATGAAGTCACTAGTGTTTATCTCCCTCCAGCCTTCAGTGAAGTCAAGGTAAGCACTTGAATCTCAGGAGCTGGATTTTTTCTATATATATCTCCTTTTCTGTTATCCACAGAAGACTGTATATTGTACATGGAATTAAATCAAGAGTACTTCACCAAAATTGTCTTTTGAAGGGAAAAAAACAATCTGAGTGAAAATATATTGAAGTTAAAAAACTACACAACAATCAAACCCAGACCTTTCTTCTAAAGACAAGAATTATTCTGAAGGTAAAGGATCACTACAAAGAAACTAGGAAAAAAATGAAAACTTACATCATTTCGAGCAGTACGGCCTTATTGTTCAATATCTGATCCACAACTGCTTCCTGGTTGCTACACAAGACAATCTGCAATCTCACATATAATATTACCAGCATAAGAAATGGGAATAAGTAATTTGCCTACCAAAAAAACTCCAAAAGCACAAACGAACAGAGAGAAAACCATCCTAAAAAAGACATTGATAGTGAGAATAGCTTAGGATTGGAAAAAAACACAGAACATAAAAACTGTTATAGAAACTTTAATGTGAAGGATCTCCTCTGAAGTTGGCTCAATCTGTCACACTGAAAGGCAGAGAACATTCTGCAATGTAGTGCAAGGAGAGGTGGTAACCCCACACGACCTTAAAAAAAAAAAAAACAATCTAAAAAACCAAACCAAAACCAGAGAGAAAATTGCTTACTCCTGATTATTGATTCTGCTACAACTGGATTTGTTTTGTTTTATGCAACACAGTGAACTGATGTAGTAAGCAGTATATATCTCAGTAAGATCAGTATTGAAAAGGTACAAAAAACGGTCACTTCATAGTCACCATTTATCAGAGTAAAGCAAAAAAAGTAGTGTATTAGCACAGCAAAATAACATCACATACTTCTACACCAGGTTACAAAAAGACCTTGATTTTCTGTAGGTGAAGTATTTTAGTAGCGATGATGAGAATTGCGTTTATCCTCCAGTTGAGGATTGATTTAATCACAGCACAATATGTATTTTGAACACCTTCAGAAAGTGATTGATGATATGAAATGCAAAACCTTAACCCTCAAAAAACAGATAATAAGCTTACTGGCTAAAAAAAACAAACCACAGCAGCACAGAAGCTGCCTCCATGACAAGGACCAACTGCATTCTCTTTTTCCTCACCCAGCTCTGAGATGCCTCAGATTCTACTGGGAATATTAACAAAGCAGTATTTACAGCTGCTCCACCTGCACACACAAAAGTATCTCAATTTTTGTTTTACAATTACCTTCCATAATAACTGTTTGCCTGTGTCCTGCTCACAGCTGATTCATCTCATTGATCACACTGCACTGTGACACTGACAATGACTCAGTCCCATTTTGCTTCAGACTTCTCATTAAAAAACTGAGTTAGTTAATGCAAAAAAACTACTCAGGAAGCCTCTAGTTTATAAAGTTAAAAACCAGGACTTGAAAAAGCTTTTTTTCTGGCTGGGCTTAAGGTGGAGTAAAGGTGTAGCGGTGACACCAACTATGTTTACTGAAGTTTTAAGCGCAGAATCTGTCAAAAATGTTACCCCACTACATCTTAACTGCAGATACTCAACACACAAGATTGTATTTGATGTTCTCCTACAATGTACAATCCTTTCTGCAACTCCCTGAAAGTCAGCACCTAGTGCCCATCTCTTTCAGAGTTCTGCCTTTCGCTTCACCTGAGAAAAAAGCAGCCCTGATGTCCCAGCCCTCATTTCCCTTTCCCAGGTTTCCCTCCCTCAGTGTCCTAACAGGACCAGATGGCTCAGAAGAAATCAAAAGCCAATCTGCTCCAAGTTAGGCATGTTTGACAGCAAAACAAAAAAGAACAAATTGAGCTATTAGTCCCTATAAAAATCCTGCAAAAAAGCCATCACTTGAAATCACTTGGAAACAATGATCTTAAGGGGTATGTCATGGATGCCAAATAACAAACTAAAGCTCTGTTTCTTGCAAGGTGTTTTTCCAACAAGGACTCTGGTGTTTCTCCTTAGAGATTGTGTCCCCTCCTCCTGCCACAGCACAGAAACCCAATTAGAGCACACTTCCACCTGCAGCAAGATCTCAGAGCACCACTGAGCTTCACTGCAAGCAGTGCCAGAGATTAAAAACCACAGGTCTGTTGTTGCAACCTTTGCTGCTCAAACCAAGATGTTCCTGTGCCCTCCTGAGAAGCTTGCTGAGTTACCCAAGCTGGCAGCAGAACACAAAAGGAGGGTGCAGACAGCTGCTCCAGCAAAGCCGCTCAGGTCAGGTTTTCCTTCCGTGCATGGGCAGTGTGGAGAGGGGGGATCGCACACAACAGGGCAGAAAAGGGCAGGGACAGAGAGCTCTGAGATCAATTGGCTTCAGGCTCCTTGAAAAGAGAGAAGTCACCTACAAGCACCCCTAGGAAGAAAGAGGAGGCTGGTTTTTAAAATAATTTTTAATCCTTGGTAATGATAATTCAGTTATTTATTATATGCAGATATAAAATTAAACAAATCAGAGGTCACGAAGCAAAGACAAACTGGTCTAACCTCCATCCCCACATAACCTCAGATATAATTAGTACCATGGGATTTTCTTAGCTCTCGATCAATTTCTTCCCCCAGAAGGGCAGGGTGCTGCTCTTTCTAAAACAGTGTATAACCAGAACACTTGAAATATCAGGTACATGACCAAAGACAACACCTTTAAGTGCTCTGAAAGTGCTAAGCATTATTTTCTAAAATAAATAAATTCCTAAAGGAGGGAAAGCCCCCCCCAAATTTTCATCAAAAAAGATTAGGAAGACCCACACGCTTTCCATGAAATCAGTAAGCACTCAGATAAGAGAAAGGAAATTGAGAGTAATTTCTTGTACAGGATTGCTGTTTTGCTTGACACACAGGAAGCAGGGAAATGCTATTTATGACACCAAGAGAATAAGAGAAATATTTTTGATGCCAGGTACTATTGCTATTTTCATTTATATTAATATAATGGACATAAATTTGAGACATTTAATGATTCACTAAATCCCACAAAAGGAGGCAGCCTAACTGCTTCCAGCAGCAGTGCTTCCCTAGAGCTTGTGCCAAGCTGTTAAAGAGAGCAACAAATTCAAGTGCTTTATAAATATTTCTGCAGGACTGTAAATATCTAGTTCAGTGGGGAATACCTGTGTACACACAGGAAATACCAAAGCTAATGCAATAGGAGAAAAAAAACCCCTGTGTTACCCAGAACTGCTCTGTCTCAAATGCTCTTTCAGGTGTCCACTGTGCATCTACTCTTCACAATTCCATGTTAGATACAGGTAACCTAATCTGGAGTATCCCCAATGCTGAGTCCAGCTTCTGACCACATATCCTCATCAACCCAGCTCCAGCCTCCAAACACCTGAGTTTTTTTCATGCTGAGATGTTCTAGGATTCCTCCTTTGTCAAGAATTGAGGGCTAGGACTTTGATAAAAGCAAAGGGGAAGCACCAGCATTTTGAGAAAGTGCAGCCATTCATTCGCCTGCCTCATGACAGCCCAGACAGCAACGAAAAGTATGAAATAGCTTTGAGAAATGTGTTTCCCAAAACAGTGCTAATTTACACTGACTGCTTTAAGATTATTTGGGAATCATGGGGAGGGTGTAGAAAAAAAGAGTCAGAGAAGCTGTTCTGTGTTGGGAAAGGGGTCCCTTCATTCAGATTTTTGGAATATCAACACCATGACACTCTGACCATCATCTCACAGCACAGACTACACAACAGAATGCAGCAGGACTATGTATTTCCAGTATTACAGTCCTTGTTTCCAGCTCCTTCTTACCTTAATCTCTAGCTCCAAAACCATTAATTATTTACAGTCCTTCCCTGACACCTATAGTGTTAACATTTTTATTCACAAGCTATTGGTAACATCTTCCAACTTATCTTTTCCTTAATCAATCATTCTATATTTTAGATGTAATTCACTACATGGAAATAGCTGTTCCAGATGATATAATTTTATCTATTTGTGTTTACACAAAGGACATTCAGGATCACATTCAGGATCTAACACACAGATAAGACTTACTGCAGAGGCATAGCTGGGAAAACTCACTAAATAAAGGACCTTGGAATGCCTGTGCTGGTTTTCTCTGGAGCAGAGTTAATTTCCTTCACAGCAGCTGATATGGAGGTATGGTTTGGATTTGTACTGGGAACAGTGCTAATAATACAGGGATGTTTGAGTTGCTGCTGAGCAGTGCTTGCACAGAGTCAAGTTCTTCCTGCTCCTCCTGCCACTCCAGCAGCAAAGCAGGCTGGGGATACACAAAAAGTTGAGAAGGGAAACAGGTGGGACAGCTGATCCCAGCTGACCCAGGGGGCCATACTGTATCATGCTCAGCATATGAAGCCGGGGGGCGCATTTGGAGTGACGCCAGACAGAAGCACAATTTTCCTTAAGAAGGAAAACACAAAATTAGAGCACTTACCCTATATTAAATCATTGCTGTACAAAGAGAGATGCTAAAGGTTTCCCAAATTCATCATTCAGCCCATACTGGAAAGAATATTAAGCACACAGCAGATGCACCAGCCTAGTTCAGACTTGGACTTTCACTCACAGAAGATACACTGTAGATAAAACTTGGATTTTTCTATTACCTACAAGGTTAATCTTTGTTCCACAACCCCATTTTTAGGGTTAGCTATCTGAAAAGTAGCAGTCTCATCTAAAAGATACATCCAGGAAGGAATTGGTTTCTTATTTTCCCCTGAAAACAGGAAATTCTTCCCAGAAGGGGCAAGATAAAGTGTTAGTCCTTGCTGGAGGCTGAAGTGCAGAGCTACTACAGGTACTATAAGTAAGGAACACTGCAAACACATGCACCCAAAACTGCAGTAGTAATCAAATAAATTAGTCATGCACACCAACAAGAAAAAATTAAAAAAAATTAAAAAATCAGAACAGCCTCTGGACCTCCCCTTAAATACCAGACAGACCCTTGCATAAGCAGTGAGTCAATATTACAGACAACAAGCTTCACAAGAAAATGTGTGCCAGAACAAGTCACCCACACTGTGATTGTTGCCATTTCCTTCCAGGTTTCCCCATCTTTTCAAACAGGAAATCTACATTTCTTTCTTTTTTTTTTTTTTAATTTATTTACAGGAAGAGCAAACACACCCCATTAGCAAAACTATCAATGACATCATTAGTTTGTTTCTACAGCCCTAATTATGTGTACAGCAGACCACAGGCTAGCACCAAAAGCAGGAGGCCATGGACTCCAGCTTTTATGCTTTTGGCACCACAATCAAGGAAAATACTGGGGAAAATACCTATCCAGCAAACCCTAAACAACCTCAACACAAAAAAACCCCCCAAACCAGTATCAGCAGGGAGAGACAAGTAACAGCCTGAAAATAGGAAAAAAAGTTACTGAAATAATATTCTTTACTTTGAATTGTCTATAGCAAGAAAGGCCCACTCCAAAGACACTACTCAACCTTAGTCACTGTAAGTGCATTTATATAAACTTGACAATTTGAGCGGTCATCTGTGACCACTATAATAATACTTATTTTAACCTTTTAAATTTTGGGTTTACTCTTCATCACTGAGAACATGTCTGAGCTTAATCTGAAGTGAATATTAACCCTAAACCTCCAATAACACTGTCACACTCTCAGTAAACACTAATACAGCTGGTGTTAAAAAATAAGGGGCTAATTTTGTATGGAAGTTTCAAAAAGGCACAAACTTTTAGGAAGTCACAACCCAAACAACCCACTGTATTATCCAAATTATGAGTACAACTCAACAAGCAGTCATTGCACATCACCCACTGTGATTCTTCACAAAGGTGGGCTCTATTCCACAGAACAACTCCTTAGATCTTACACAAAATTAATGGAAAAATAAAGCCTCATAAAACTATCTGCACAGAAGAAACATGAAAACTATCATTAAGGATACTAGAGTTTCTTAGATTTTGGACAGGAGTGGGAGCAAATTGAGCATTTTTCTATTTTTAAAGCATAACACTTGTCACTTCATTGTACTTGTGGCCTACATGACTACATGTCTTCCCTCAAAAAAGATTTTCAAGTACAAATATAAATGGCAAAAGTGTTATTTTCATTGCAACCATAACCTTTAAAATAAGTAGGTACTGTCCAAATCTTCTAGTGACACTGGAATGAGGAAGCAGCAAGCTACAATTTGTTGGGTTTTTTTTTTAAAGCTCGTTATTTCTTCCAGCATTTGGAACAGCTGGTAAAAGTAATCATTTGGCAAGGTCTGTCAAGGGATTTTTTTAAAAGTGTATTTGCTATGGTAGATTACATACTTTAAACCAAAATGAAAGGCTGAAACATACAAATATTTATGAAAGAACAGGGGGTTTCAGACTTTCAAACTGTGCAATAAACATGCATGCACACACGTTAGTTCAGATGAACACATCCCTTTCATTTAATGCTCCACTATTTAACTCTTTTCACAGATTCATCTTCACAACTTTAGAGAGTCACTGAAATGCTGTGGACACGCAACACAGTTCTGTATATAAGAATAATAATAATGTATTAATTCATTATTAATAATTATTAATAATAATATCAATACTATTAACAACAATATTAATAATAATATTATTAATCAGTAAACCACACACCATCCACTGCCCTGAAGATCTCAGGAACAAACATGCTGGTGCTCTACACTGATGTGAGAAAGCCCTGAGGTCCACATCACATGTACCACCCAAGGAGACTGTTATGTTCTCATGTCCACATGGATAAAGACAGCTTTCAAGGCTTGCAGGCATTGTTTGAAAAGCTTTCTAACATCATGTTGTGAAAACTCAGCATCTTCTTTTCTTCTGGAGAGACGCTATTTAAATTTCATCTGGGATATTTATTTGCACAGACCAAACAATTTTTGGCGCACAGAGATTATGCATCTCTTTGTGATAAGAGGGAAAGGAAGACACAAGATTCACCAAAAGTCATTAACCACTTTGGAAGACACAGAGGAGGAATTACTGCAACTCCTGGATGAGCTTGGAACCCAGCTGCAATAGGAGACACAGACAACATGGGATAAGTGGAGCTGTGTATCATTGACTCTCATTGACAGAGACTCAGTTTAAAAACACCAAGCCTGATAAGCAGCTGCTTGGCAAGACAGTGTTTAGACAGCCAGTTAACTTTTGAGTTCCAGCCCAAAATATGCAGCTCCATTTCTACTGATGTTTGATGCTGAGCTTTTCTTTTTTCTGCACTACTGCAAATTTATCCAAATTTTCAAAACCCAAAATTTTAAGATTCTACTTGTACTTAAGAGAGTATCACTAGACAGTTTGCACCAACTTGTTCGCCAGCAGAAGGCTACAAATAAGATGTTTTCTTGCTCTTAGAAGTCCATTGAAACAAAATACTTCTTCAGCAACACCCTTGTCCTACCATTCGAGGAAAGCACATCATTCCTAAGGACACAATGATACTCCCACTCTTATCCCATCAGTTTAGATGAGCATTAAAATGTTTTTACTAACTTGGATGCACCACTGAACAAAATCTAATCTTAAATGAAAAGATATAGAAAGAGGAGTGCTAAATAAGTTCTCTCTCTGGTTCATTCCTTGCCATTATAGAGACATGAAATTACAGATATCAGCTGACCCATGGAATTCAGAGGTACCTCAAAAAGCCTTAGTTCACACTACTTAAACATTCAAACCTTGCAGTAATGGGTACACTGGGAACCGGAGTGGCAACAACCACAGATTAAGTGTTTCTAGACATGAGCCTCTATCTTTCCATACATCACCCTTGTATTTCCAATGCTACTTAGCAAAATATTCATAATCTTTCAAAGGACTAGAATGATGACCCAATAAGACCAGAATACAATTAGGAAAGAAACAAAAGTGCAAAGGCTTTAGTCTAATCTCAATATAACCAGTATTTACTTGAAGCAGTGTAATAGACAGCCATAAAAATATTTTCTGGCCTTTCTTCTATAGTAGCCCACAACTCCTGGCTCTGTGTCTACACCAGACCTCACCACTAAACAGAAGAGTTGCAAGGACTGTATGTTAAAGCATGAGAGAAGAGCCACAAGAATCTGATGGGGAAACCTGCTGACAGTACATGATCAAAATTGCACAAATTGATAGAATTTTTGGGCTAACTTTCAAAATGCATGTTCAAGGACAAGTCATCACATTGTTCTTGCCTGAGACAGGTATTTCAGCTACCAACCACACAGGTTAAGCAAGGAGGAAACACTTCTTTATCTACTGGCTTTCTTATTACTCACTCACTGGTGTGTCTGTTAACTCATATTACTAAAATGGATTCCTTTACGTGGTGAAATAATATGAACAATAGCACACAAGTTTCTCTGCTTCAATAGCTGCCTCTAGTGCAGCCATTAGAGTGCTCAAATTTGCAATAGACACAGTGCTCATTTTCCAGTGGCATCCCACCCACGCCTTGAATTCACTAAGAAAAAATTTATTTCTCTAGGAAAAAAAGACCCTCTCAGAATCAATATTACAAGTTTGCAATTCCCTATCCAACAGGGAATCTTTTTAACTGAATACGAGGATTTCAGACTAAGCCATTAACTTGCAAAGGCTCAGAACAGACAGCTTCCCAGTGCCACATTCAAAGCAATGTGACCATCATGCAATTTGTAAATGCAGTGCAATAGGCCAATTCTGCTTTCCAAACCACTGCCAGATTTGTTCCCATGCACTGCAGCACTCATCCCCAAGCATTTTAATGAAAAATCAACTATTTCTGATGGAAAAGATATGCACTGTTTTGTGGCTAATATTCATAAGACTTCTCATGTTATTCTGTACTTCACTCCTTTAAGCCATTAATTGCAAATTACTCTGCTGCTGGGAAAAGTGTAATCTTGGAAATGCGAGCCTGGAAAATCCTGGCGTTTCACAGAAAGTATTTTTCTATTTGCATAGTAGCAGGGCTCCAGCAAGCATGACCACTGGGCATCACTTTTCTCAGGCCTCTCTAGATATAGTTTAGGAGCTTATTCTGGTCTAAAATGGCCAGTATACTTCACGGACAAGTTCAAAAAGAACAAGAGCAAAATAAAGCTCCTTATGCAAGGGCTCATAAAAATCCATTTTTCATTGGAGCATATTAGCATAATCTCAAGACCCTGCTTTTGTTAGACAGAAAATTCTTTGGCTGATCACAGAGGGAATCTCATAGCAGACTCAGAAGAGTCTAACTCAGCCTTATAAAGTCCAAGTCCCTTGGAAATAACACAGACTTTAATGTCACCACTGCCTGTCTCCAGCAAAATGCAAATTAGGTTGTGAAAAAAAATACAAACCCCTTCCCTCCTCTGAAAACCAACAATTCCTCCGATTTTTTGTCTCTTTCTCTAGTTTACTGTGCTCTGCTGCTGAGGCTTGGATGAATGATTTGGGTCATGGAGTACAAACACAACTGATGTATGTCAGCCAAAAATTGGAAAGATTATACCTAAAACCCCCAGTAGAATATATGCTGAAACACAGTGAGCCATCACAAAGCTGTTCCATGCCAAGCTTCTTGGCTCTCCATTTTTGTTGGTTCAAGTGGATAAGGAAGGAACTGAGGCAATTATTGTTCCAAAAATATTAGTGCATCTTTATAGACAGAAAGATCCAGGCAAAAGCAGCACCTTTTATTTTTGGTTTCAGTTTGGTGTGCACCTTTCCACAAAGAAACAATGATATCCCTATCCCAGAGCTCTCACCATGTATTTAGACAAACATAGCGTTTGCAAAGACACAAACTTTCCACAATTCAACATGGTTTTTCATTCGCTTTATGTGTATACTTTTGAAATACAGGTCAGAGCCAAATAGTCAAGGCAAAAGGAAATAACAATTTGAGCTTTCTTTTAATGAGAGCATTGTATTGTTTCTCTGCTGTTCTTGTATATCTGAAAAACTTGTTCCAACTGTGGTTTTCCTCCATGGAGCACAAGATTTGCTACTCAATAACCTTCCCCTTCCAAGGCTGCAGAGAGAAAGGAGTAAATTTGTATCATTCTTCCTTTGTATTAAGGATTTCCACAGTGGTGTGAATTCTGTCTAAATTCATTTTCAAGAATAATTTTCCCTGCTCCTGTAGCCCTGTGTGAGCTCATATCCCAACACTTAGCAGATGTAGAAGAAACTTCTAGAATACATCATCTTTAGTACAATATTCATAGAAGGCTCAAAATACTTAAGAGGAATGAACAAATAAAAGGCTTTTACATAGTCACAATCGTGTTCCATTGAACTTGCATCCCTCCCATCATCGTATCATAGCTCAGTTTTACTGAAATACTCCTGCATCTTCTCTGTTGGCCTCTGCTTTTATCCAGAGCTTTTCTGGATAAAAATCTCCTCTGTTTCTTGGGGAACAGATATCCCCCTCCTGCCTAACCACTTACATCACTGAGGAAATCATCCCCTTGATTGCCCTAACAGTACATTAGCAGTTATACATATATATATATATTCTACTACTTAGGTTTGTGTGCTTGAAAGAGCAGATGATGCCCACTTAAGCAGCTTTTCCACACTCAGATCCCCCACCAATTTCAATGCAAATTCCCCACGGAGAATGACTACAAAGCCTGGGCTCCTGCAAATATTTATAGCATAATTCAACACAGTTAATGAAGTAGCCATGACACAAACAGGAAAGAATAACAGTTTAATAAGTCAGTTCTTAGCCACATGAACAGAAATTAATATATACACATAGATATCATCTAAATCATGAAACAACTACAGTCTCTGCTTTGCTAAACAGTGCAGCTCTAACAACACAATAAAAACCTTGAAAGGTAAAGATGTTTAACAGATAAAAAAATAGTAGGAAAGCTAAACTTTACTTTAGGAAAAAAAAGTATGGAAAATCAGCATAGGTGACCTAATCTACAGTTCAGTTTTTCTTGAGTAGATACAGTGATATGCAAACTACTTCAATACTAGCAGAAATGAAAAAAAGTGCTTCAGGTTAAATGCAATTGACCAAAAAAAAATATAATACAGCAATTGAAGGACGTGTACTCACATGAAAGGTATCCAAGTATGGTAATAGTACCCACCTCCTAATTTCTAATAATCAGTTTTACACTTTTTACACATTGCCTGAGATATAAGTGCCTAGTACGGAGCGCTTATCAGTGCACACATTGGCAATTTCAAGCAGTTTTGCTCAGGAAAAACAAGATTTCTAAGCAGTCATCTCATTTTTACAAGCATCTGCTATCTTTATTGCTTTAGGATTTAACATTCAAAAGGGTATATACAGCATCTAACAATTTAAAAGATTTTCTTCCTCACAGGAAAATCCTTAAAAAACATGCTTCTGTGATTATGTGCTTGCATTTCAGTTGTATTATGGAAACTGACAGAAATTAAGCTAAAACCTTATATTCTACTCTCATGACTACGTAAAAGTCATACTTCAATCTACTACTCCTATCCCCGCTTTTCAAAAAAAAACAAAAAAAAAAAAAAAAACCAAAAAAAACCCTAACTTGAATTATGTACAATGTGTGTCGTCAGTGATATTAATTCCCTAATTAGATATTCTTTTCCCATTACCCAAAAAATTGGTATTTGATGCAATGGAAGTGTGCACAACACATTATTAATCACTGTCAACAATGTGAAAGGTTGCAAAGATAAGTACTCATCAGTATAGAATCTGGGCACACAGCCAAAAAGAAATAAACTACACATATGGATATTAAGTTATCATCAATGGTTATGAATAGTTCTTGGCTTCCAAAGTTCAGCACTCAAACATCTGACATGCTGCCTGGATCTGCCTCACAAAGGCCTTGATTTCAGAGGGGTTTAACTGCATGATGTTCTCTGGGAGCATGCAGTGCGCTGCCACATATGCTGACTGACAACGTGCTTGGACTGTAGACACTCAGGATACCGGAGTCTAAGACTCAATTTTGAACCATTTGCTGAAGTGCACAGTCACATTTTCCACTCAGACATTAAGGATGAAACTAACCTATTAAACAGTCACCACATTGTTTCATGGTGTTTTTGACATTATCTGCAAAGGAGACAGTACAAATGTACTACATTACAAATAAAAACAAACAATCCTTATCCAACCATTAAACACAAATCAAGACTGAATGCTTTCATTATTTAGAGGCTGTAAAAAATTCTAAATTGAAATCCACTTTCTAGTTTAATAGGAATGGATATAGGAGTGGAAAATAACTCATAACATAAAAAGCACACTACATTACTACTCTTAATTGGCAACAAAAGATTATCACTGAAGTTCATCATAGCAATTGACTTGCAATAGAATAATTTCACAAGAAAATTAGCCATTCCAAACTCCCAGATGAATTTGGTCACAGTATCTGGACACCCCTTAAATTGGCTAAAAACACGTGCAAGCTTCAAGGAAACAAGCCCCTGTTGTATCCTCCAAGGACCGCACTAACAGACTTTACATCACCTCTGTTCAGAAGGCCCAAACCCAGCTGGAACAACAGCTACAACACACTTTGGGGCACTTCTGGCAGTGTGGGGTCGTTAGTGTCCATGTGGGAGTTTGTCAGGGATGGGGGTTGTCCTCCTGCCCCCAGGAACAGATGCACCTGAGGAACTGCTGGGTGAATGAAGAACATCTACCAGCACAGACTGTGGAACATACAGCACCTGCCAGGGCTGAGACAGGACAGACTCTGTCCTCCTCTCTCCATTCCCTGGCTTAGACTCCCATACCCCAAGACAAGATTCACTGAAAAATAAGAAAACTCACTTTTTTCTGTCCTGGATATTGGAAATATACCTGCTGAAAAGGCTTACTGTAGAAGTTGCTATCAGAACCACTACTGTAACCCAAAAAAGCAGGATATGAGAGACCTTTATACTATGCTTTCATCCAAAATTATGAGATCTATTAAATAAATTAGTGGTTTACTTGGAAGATACCTAGCAAGATAAAGTAATCAGCATGTATGATTTGTTTATACACACACCTCTCTTGAGACATTCAAAACATCCTGGAACAATAATCTTAATACTAAATCCTTCTGCATTTGATAGTGACCAGCTTTGGACACTTATACCACTGCAGAAGAAGTGTTATCAGTAGTGATCCATCACCCTATGGCAGAAGAAATGACAGGGAGGAGAGGACAGCAGTCACTGCTTCATCATCTTCAAAAACATGTACACCTGATGTAGATTAGACAAAGTTCTTGAGCTATCCTTGCTCCCCAGGAGCACAGGGCAGCACCAGAGAGGGATCACCTCCATTTCCATACACTCCTCTGGCTCTGTGGGACATTTCTCTCAGCCCAGTTTCTCTTTTCAGAGCACACCAAAATTCTGTACAGATAGGAATTGTCTGCACCTCAATGCACACATGAAAAGTCACTATGGAACAGTAAAAAACCAAAAAGCTACTATGTATGGAGCAGTACAGTCATTTACAGGCTGCAGAGTATTGTGGTTTTGTAGTGATTTGTAAGAGGTATTTTTTTTTTGTTTAGAGGGTTTTTGCTATTGTTTAGAAATAAGGACATTTCAATTTTGAAGCAATTTCCTCATATGAGGTGAATGCTTGCATCATACTTGCCTTCCATGTGTCTTGTGTTCTTTCCTGCAAGACTCAAAGAAGTATTTCTCAGCATTTATCAAGATTATCCATTTCCAACTTCTGTTTTACTAACAGCAGCAAAAACCCCAAATATAAAACAAAACCAGTGCTGCAAGAACAAGCCAGTTCTCCAGCTTCCCATCCTTCATCACTCTTCTATTCTTCCAAAGTTCAGCCAAAGACCTTGGAGCTACACTGCCTAAAAGCCACACAAGGCCATGGATTAATTGGAAAATTATGCCCAACTCCAAAAGGAAAAAAAAAAAAACCACACAAAAAAAGATTAGCATAATCCAAGAGGAATCCAATAGCGGGAGCTGTGTGTCTCAGATATTCTCATCTGCATGAGGCAGCACGGAAGGGGTCACCCAGACAAGTTAGCCCTTGAAATGTGAAGCTGTAGCAGCAGGACGGTGGCAGACAGATCAGTGCAACCCACGTGACACACTCAGATGTTGAAGGGATCTCTGGCTGAACTTTTTAGCAAAGCTCCAGAGATGCTTCTTGCTATTGGAACATATCCAGTCTGGGCCAATTATAACCACCAAGCTTCAGCACTCCCCAACCCAGATCATGCCAAAACAACCTAGAGAACCAGAGAGGGAGGATTTTCTTTCATACCTCAGCACTTCACACACTCCCCTCCTGAACCACAGAGCTCCACCTTTCCTGCTGTTATTTACAATTGGCAATTGGAAACTAACATTCTCCTCTGTACACCTAAGGGGCCTTTTGGGGTCCGTTTGGCTAGCTGTGAACCCCCGGCTCAAATCGACAAGGACAAAAGCAAGAGACAGGAGACAGCCTTCTTCTTGGGACGATCGTCCCACAACTTTATTGTGGAACGCCTCCAGAGAAAAGAGAGTCCGGCGGGGAGGTAATGGCAATGGCGACTGGCAGGAAAAGAGGTCAGGGGTCTCGTGGCGGGAGATTTTAAACCCGGGGAGGGGGGCGGAGAGGGGCCACAGCCAATGGGATACAACTGATGCGAGGGGCGAGGGGAGGGAGAAACCCAGGCAAGACCACCACCACCGGGGCTTCGGGGAGAGGGGAAAATGGAGCAAACCATGTGATACAAACAAACTATTCAGTGCAATATAAAAATCCCAATCACCCAGTGCAAAGCAATAGCTAAAGAAACAACTTATTGCAATACAATTGCACTACGTTGTTTTGCACTAAGTGCATACAGTGCATGACATTAGACCATCAATTCCAAGTTCCAGGCTGTTAGGTAAGCAATCATCTGCCTATCTATTCAGAAAGGCCCTTGCCTGTACATGCTTCCATCTATTTTGGCATTTCAATGTGCTGTGCTGCACTTCAGGTTACTCCACAGTTTACACAAGGTGAAAATCTCCCCCACACTCACCTTTCATCCTCTGCCAACTGGTCTATTATGCCATGTCATCTGAGTTTTAAAAGGATGCATCCATGTATTTATTTTCCCCACCTGATAAATATTTATGAATATTTTATTCCAGCCCTGACACATACACACTGTAGCTAATCTTTCTTTTACTTAGTCAAGCATCTTAAAGGAAAAGGAGTTTGAAGACAGGCTACTCCTATTGCCAAGCCTGAGCTCCAGCAGTCAGCATTTAATCAAAATTACACCAGTTTGGAAGGAAAATTAAAGAGACAATAACAACAACAACAACCCAGCATGTAAGATTAACATGAGTTTCACATTAATAGAATGCAGTATTTGAAACCTGCAAAAATTAAATGTTTTAAATAAAGATCTCTTCTTCTGGTGTTTTGTGGTGGTCTTCTCATTCACAGAATGTGAGCTATCAGCCTAAATAACACTAAAGCTCAAATATTATGCAATTAAGAGATGGCTGATGCAACTTTCATTCATTTCTAATATGTTGATTTTGATCAAGGCTGATATGGGAAAGGCACACTTTCAATGACTGAATTAGCACCATCTAGTTTTTGTTTGAGCAGTTTAACAGTCATGTTATGAACCAAGGGAGCAATAATAGAACAACTGAGATCCAGTTCACGTTCATATAACCAAAGAATTCTACGACAATCCAACTTTCCTTACCCTAAGCCTTGCAATTCCGTGATTTCTCCTGTTTCTAACCCCTGTAATTCCTACTGTGTTCGCAGGATTTACTTAAAAAATTTAAGTGTCATAGTACTAAATTGACAACATTTTAAAAATTCATTACCTTGTTTAACACAATACAGCAAATGTCAATGAAGAAACCAAGGCATATGAATTAGGAGACTTCAGAGAGAGACAGTGAGATAACACGGGCAATTCTATCTGCCTCGTTGCATTTTTGGAGTAGTCATATCGGATGTATGTTGCTTATCCAAAACAGATCCTCCAAATTACTGAGGATCTGATAGTCACTGCTGTCATCACAATGAAGAACTGAAAGACTTTAGAAAATGAACTGAATGCTTCCAGCACGTAGAATTCTCATTTTCCACCTATAAGTGACATTTTTCATAACAAGCCTAACTTGTCTCTATCGATTTCTCAACTGTTACCAGATGTCAGAAGCTACTCTCCTGCCCCTCTGCTCCTTGAATACAAGTCCTTTTTTCAGCGCAGAATACTTGAAAAATAGTTACGCAAGTCTGAGTATATATTTATTACAACAATGTGCGATAGCCTCAAGAGACATCTACGCATCATAATCTGTTAGCAAGAAAAGAGTCTTCAATACCATGCTATTTTTTCCCTAATGCTGCAAGGACAAGCTAATTTGTAAGTCAGATAATTTCTTTCTAAAGGATGAATGTCAGTCTTCTGCAAAGAAGGGATTTTTATAATTCTACCACAAAAAAGGCAAGATTTTTTTTCATTGTACCACAAAATCACGTCCACCTTCTCACTGCCTTTTACTTGGGAATGTTGCAGGAATCTCTCAGTCTCCCAAAAATAGGTCTCGTTCCCATCAGAAGATGCAGTACACTCCTGAACAGCTGGAGAAAGGTTGAGGTATCTGCACTGGCGCCATCTCCCAATAATGCTGTGCACAGAGACCATGGGTCACTGTCACATCTTTCCTCTGGGTTACCCTGCACTGCCAGACAAAGAGCAGAAACAGAAAGTGCACTGACTGGGCAAAAGGGTTTGTGCAAGAAAAGGCAAGAAACACAGATGGATTATCCCTTCCAGTCTTCCTCTGCACAGGGAAATTGTGACTTGATGTAGAAAACAATAATAAGGTTCTGCATTACAAAGGGAATTCAGCTTGGAGAATAAGTTTACTTAGTCCAGCAGCCTCCTACCAGTTATTTCAGAGTTAAACCAATATGGCCTTAAACAATTTTAGAAGAAAATATCCATTTTCATTTGTAACATACCTATTTTCCTACCAGGTTCTGTTACATTTTAAGTATTCCTCTTAACAATCATTTGAAAGTAACACATGAACATGAATGCAAACACAGATATAAGATGCCTTTCAAGCAGGAATACCTAAGAAATACACATTTGTAACACTCACCAAGAATTTCTTCATCTGCACTGCACCAGTAAATATGTTTAAAGTTGTCTGTTGTATACTGGATCTACACCTTAACAGAGAAACCTAATTTCTTTGTTAAAGAACATACTTGAGCTTTGCTGCTACTGGAAGAAGTCACTAATAATTGCTTCTTAAAGTTATGAATTGCTGCAGTATGCAAACATAAATAAATCTCTATCACATCTGTCAAACTAGACTATAATCAACCAGAAAAACCCCTGAGTGCCTAAAAATAAATACTGACAAATGCATGTCTGTCTCTCCCTAATGCCTCCCTTTCTAGAAGACTTCAAGATTTGTAATACACCCTAAAATTAGTAAGGAAGTCTGAGTTATCACAGAGACTATTTCCTGTACACTCCTTCCTCCTTTTCCCCATTCCCTTCCTTACCACTGCCTTCACCAGGAATATCACAATAGATAGCAGACCTCAGAGATATCAAATTTGCTCCCAGGCACAGACATAATGAGAGGCAGTGTCTGACTGTTCAATCTGAATTTCCCAACTATTTAGGTTTTGAAGTATTTTATACCACGGCCCACACATTATTCCAAGTGACAATTACTTCAAAGCCAGAGGGTAGCCATTTGCGTAATAATGAACATTTTTCTAAGGAGGTGTGCAGGAAACTACACACTAAGGAGTTTGAATGTATATTATCTGAAAGTCACACTTACTTTACAAAAAAGAATTAAAAACAACCTCTAGTGTTTCTACCTTCTTGTACCTTTTATGTAACAGACAGAGACACCGGTCCTGTTAAATGCACAGGACATAAACTAATTTTTGCAACACTTTCCAGCTGGGGTCTTATGATGTACAAATCACAAATGGGACGGGACTGCTGAGGAATGCATCTCGCTTTCCTAAAACCCTCTAATTTTAATGATTTCCAACACACTGAGTCATGTGACACAATAGTAATTTCCATTGGACTTTTCCCATGTGTAAGGGCTGGGAAGTGGGCTCCTGAAGCAGTGCACAGGTGGAATGCATCCTATGACACAGAAAATTTGGTTTGCTACATCTTAATTGTAGAAAGAATGAGGAAAATGCAGCAACTTCTGCTAAACCACGGTAAAAGAAGGGAATGAGAGACAAAGTGCATTTCACAGCTGCAGAAACATCTCCAGGAACACTCTGGTATTGGGGGTAAATTTTCTTATAATCTAACAAGTAACAGAAGAAATTTTTTTACTAAGCAGAGAGTTCTCTTTAGCATCCTACAACCCTTTTTAATATCAGAAGTTAACTTCATTTTGAAACAAGTGTTCTTAAACTCCAAAGGATACACCCTATACTACATAGCACTTACCTGTATTTACTGCTTAAGCCTTTGGTTTCATTGTCTTTGAAATTAGATTGATGAAGCCATTAGGATCTCAGCTATAAAATCTTCCTTTATACCACAAGATGTGGAAAACTGGAGTAAGAAGCTCACTAAAGCACTGAGCCACAGCTACAGCATCATGTCCAGCTTTCACTCTCTAGCCCACACTCACAAGGGCCCCAGACAAGGCACCCCAAAGCCAGCTAGAGGAGACAGAATCTACAATCCACCCCAGACTGGAGATTTTCCACAGAATCAAGACGTCTGGTTAAATTCTGAAATATCCCAGCTAATTTATGACCATTAATACTTGCAGTCACCCAAGGTAAGAACAATCATCATACATAGTGCCCTATGTTGTCAGCAGCAGCAGCTGGAAGAAGGGCTGGATTTCTTCCCTACACACAAGGCAAACAGCTGATGCATCATCATACTGCTGGGTTTCTGTCCAGCTCTGAAAGATCAGCTATTGATCAGTGCCACTGGCATTACAGCACACCAGACACTGCTGTTGGATTTGAATGAGCAGATGACACCAGTGTAGTCTTAATCTACCACCAGAGAAGAAGGGAAAAAAACAGTTTAAAACAACATGCTGTGCAGATACACACAAATGCGAGCAGGGAAGTTCCTCCAGGTATGAGCAGAGTCAGAGGTGCCATATAAACTCCTTGTCAGCACTGATCCTCACTTATTTCAGACTGGAAATAACCAACTGTTCCATATGGTTCACAACAATTTCAGCAAACAGAAATAATTTCAGACTGATTTTGCACTGTTCAATTAACAGCATCTGCACTTATCTGCTATTAATCTGTCTACCATGCAAGCATTTTCAGAGGTATGCATGCCAGAACTTTGGAATAAACCCTTAAAAATAATTGTTCTGCTTTTTGTTCATGTGGGGGAAGGTGGATATCAGGCTCCCCCAAGCATATTGTAAATCACTCCCATCCTCTATTTTTGATTAAGATAGAGATCTAAAACTCTGTGTCTTGCTCAAAGAGTGCCATCAGCAAATTTGCAAAAGGTGTCACAGATGTTTTCCACAGAGATTTCCAGAGTTCTATCCTTGTAGAATAATGCTTCATTTACATTTCTCTCATCACTTCAGAGCCACAGCATCATCAGCAGCTGTTTATGCATCTCATCAGCTCCTTGGTTTCATCTCCTGATCAACTTCATTCCCTCCATCACAAAGAGGCTTTAAGCCACAGTTCATGTGGAAAGCCATGATAGTCCTGCATGGCTTAAGCCACCTGCTTGCACATGGGTATTTCTTCCACATTCTTGGAACTTCAGCTGAAATCCTCAGTCAGGTTATTTTTGAGATAATTAACTTGACTTGGTATGAGGAAGAGAAATACCATATGTACCTGTGTCACATATAGTTTACTTGCTTTACAAAACAGAGGTAAAGCTCAAAAATGTGGCCAAGCCTAAGACCTCAAGAAATCACACAGAAGCTTTTTTCACTGTACAGTAACAAAGACATGGGGAAAGGTGAGGGCAAATACATGAAAGACTGACAGAATTACACGAGTCAGTTCTAGTGGAGACTATGCCAGAGTCCTCAGGCACATGAAATCCACCACTTGCAGTCTAGTCTTTGATTGGTTGACATCACCACAGAGCCTTTGTATCACATCCTAACATAAACTTATATAAGTTGGAGAAAAATCATGCTTGAATCTTAAAAAGTTCACAAATTCTTTTAACTAGACAAACATTACAAGAGACATCAGCTGAATAAGCAAGATCTTTTTTTAATATTATATAAACATTTTTGACAATATGGAAAATTTCTTCATGACCAGGGTCTGACTGGGAGAGGGCTGGCAATACCAAATCACACTCTATGACTCTCTCATTAAAACCATTGTAGAAAGAAGTTCCAGATAAGATAGAAGAACGAAATATCCTGTTAGCACAGGATATTTCGTTCTTCTGTCTTACTAAAACAAACACAACTACCTGTTTCTTTGAGCCAATTTCCCAGTAATGAGTGGTTTAAAATTGTCACAGACAACACATCCACAAAAAGGGTTACAGAAGCATCTTTATGAGCAGGAAACTTATGACCTTAAAGCAGAAGCCAAGCCCTGGACACACTACCAAGGCACATCCATGTAACCAAAATCTGCCAAATCTGATTCTATGATTATAAGGTTTAAAGTAAGTTTATTAACTTATTATTAATCTTAATTACTGTAATAAAAAATATAAAATTATGTCACGAACTAAAATTTGACAGAGATTGTCATGTTTACATAAGGTTTTAAATATCTGAGAAATTAAGGAGAAGCTGACATTTTCTCAGTTCTCCCACTCAGTGGATTTTTATTGCATGTGTATTTCCATAGAAACCTAGTTAGTTAAATTATCAAAACACCACAACACAGCTTGCTGTAATTTCATAAGCTAAGTCTTGCTGCAATTTATAAGTGGTTACACTTGAATGCTTCCACACTGGCTCAGCAGCACAGCACCCAACTGCATTAATGTTTCAGCACAAAATTCTGCTAATAAACACAGTACTCAGCCACCATTACCCTGCTTTAAAGAACACAAGCCCTCAGCATAAGCAGGTCAATACATGTGAGACTACTTATGCTCTTTAAAGCAACTTTGATATAAAGGTGGAGCAGAGCATCCTCAAACAAATGGGAAGTTTATCAATAATAAGGCAGGAAAAACACAAACCCAGGATAAAGCTAAAGCATATGGCTTCAGTCACGGCTATCACAACTACTGCTCCAACAAAAACAAGTTGAGAAAAAGATGCCTGAAAACAGTGTTAGTCTGCTTGTAACACTGTAAAACTGCAGCTCACATGTTCTTCATTCAAAATAAAAATAACTAAAGGAAAAAAAAAAAGAGCTGAGGATGTTTACTATCAAGTAACAAAAGGGGAAAAAATACTAGAAGACCACCATCAGTTTGGCTTTACAAGGTCCCGCACCAGAGGTACTCTGCCTCTGTGGCAGCATGCCCAGAGGGCTTGAACTGGTATTTCAAAGTCCAGGGTGACAATTTTTTTTACAATCAAAACCAAAAATGCCCCTCAACCCACACACAAAAGTAAGCCTGTGAGGCACACTACTACACGCTACTTTCTGTGCTGCTGACAAAAAAACACAGTCCTTCCTGAAACAGACCAGCCCAGTACTCCAAGTAAGAGCAAATAAATTGCTAATAAAAAATTAAAATCACAAGTCAACCAGAGACAATTGTTTAGTTAGACAAGAGAGCACATCTAAGCATAAAATACACATTTACAGAGATCCTTGCAGAATCTGAATTCACTTCACAATTCCATTTTACTCATCATTAAGTCAAAGAGGGTTCAGTCAGGCAGAGCAGAAGTCACTTCTGTCACTATTGCACATACACATTTCTTTAGGATGTCCCACTAGCTTAGAGTTATGGACCTGAATGAAAAGTCACGAAGAAGGAGGAATGAAGGATGGAAATCAACTGAAGAAATATTTCATTTCAATCATCAGAAGAAAATGCATTTAATCAGAAAACAGGGCAGCACTAAAATTTTCATAACACAGTACATGAAAATGTACCTAAGTAGATTATTTTAGCAGCAGTTTTTACCTTAAATCTCTTCTTCAAAGAAACAAAAAGTCAATATCTGAATTCACTGCTCGTGAGCAATCATCCATTTTATACCAAAACAATACTCTACATACAAATTTTACAGACAAAAGGTCTGTAGCATCACCTATATTACTCTTGTATTTAAAGACTCTGTTGCCAAGGTCATATCCTGGCATAAAGCCTGCTCACTAGTCACATTAGTATTCATGTTGGTAATCCTGCTACCTTCAGATGGCCAGCTTACACGGTTGTTAAACCTGATCAAATTCTTCACTTGTACATTACCTGTTACATGGAATTTAGCTGTGTAATTCCCACTAGATCCAACTTAAGATATGTAGATAGCTGAATCACTGTCCCAAAGATTAATATGAGTCCTCTTAAAGTCAGCCTGGGAAGCTGTGAGGACTGAAAAGAACCTGTTTTGGCTGATTTCAGCAAAATCAGAGGCAGTCCAGTTTTGAGTTCTTGAAGATCAGCCAACACATAAAAAGCAAAATCCCATCCCTCTAAAAAACAAGCACAAATACTAAATATTGTCTTGCTTTAATCAATATAGCTACTAAGTTGATACTTAAAAATACACTTTTAAAAAGAAACCCAGCAAACAGGAAACTAAGCTTTATTTCTACACCACAAATGCAGACATAGCGTTCTATATTATACTTGGGAAAGACAAGCCAGATCCATCATCGAGGGGTGTACATACACAGACACATTCTTACTGCTTCAGAAACACTAAACAATGGTTGAATTTATGTTCATAAAATATATGGCGATAAAAAGGATAATGCACTCACCTGATTAAAAATGAGCTTGGTCTTTTTTCTTCCAGCACAAGCCTCATTTTCAATAACAAAAAAGTGTCTATTGATAATTAATTTTAATGGCCTTTGATCACCCATACACCTTTCCCTGTCAGAAATCTAAGAACTTTAAGCTTAGAAACACTGAAGTTCACATTACTATTCAACTCCATAATAACAACAACTGAGTTGCATCAACATTATCATTATTCCAAACTGATTTTTCCCAGTAAGCAAAAGTCTAAGAAAAGCTCTCATCAGTAACCTTTCCCTGAAAAATTCTATACGAAATGAAATATAATACTCTGTTAAGACTTGTTTTGCAAATAGAAGTGAGAGAGATCATCCAAGCATGCAGAGTCTTTAAAATGGATCTTACATATATCATTATAAATTTAATAATCTCCATGTCGGCTAGAGTTCAAGTTAAAATGAATGTCAGCAAAGCATGACCAATTGATGTTATCCCAGCTGCCACTGAGCCTCACTTGGGGTTATATTATACATTCAGAGGCCCCGTGCTACATGTGCACCAAACACCGAGAGCCAGGAGCAGATGGGAGATGTAGGCTCCCACACCTATCAGCAAGGAGAGACAGACATAATTGCATATTAATTTTGGTGCATCAAAACAATTACTGCACACTTCAGTGTCACAGGTTACAAATGTTTTTCCCATCACACCCCAAATGCAGGATAATGTTGTACACTTCTGAACGTGGAGAAAAAGTGTTCTAGCAGCCTCCAGAAATTAAGCCAATAGACAGATTTTGTTTCAACCCTTATTGATTTACTTCAGTCCCAAAATGCTTCCTTGAAAAAAAGTAGGAGGAAGACCTTGGCAGCTTGTCAGTTAACAGATCATGCTTGGTGCAATTAAGATACATTCAGGAGTTCCCCAAATGCTATTTCTCTCCAAGCAAGCAGCTGCATTTTATCCAATTTCTGAAAGTTTTCCAGGCTGCTTAGATTTCTAATGGCGTGACAGAGAAATCACTTTTATTCTTCAGCAGACCTGATGAAACTGTGACACAAACCTCCCTCTCCCTGAAATTAGACAGTGCTGTTGAACAGCAGAGTAATAGCTGACGGTCAACTTTTTTTTTTCTAACTCAGTTTTCAACTGAAATAAAAATCATACTGGGGAAAGGAGCTCTCCACACAGAGCTGAACACGGGGTTTTCTATTCCCCATCAACTCTGCGTGGAGGACGACATCAATGATTTATACAGCACAAACATGTCAAGTTGTAGTGTGCTTGACTGGTGCCAACAAAACAACTTTGGAGTCCCAGTTGTTCCCAGCTAGTTTTGTCTGAGACAAGGACTTCACTTAGGTCAATTTAGTACACCAACCCATTAGGATGGGATAACTCAACACCACCTTGACAAACAGAGCTGCCACAAAGCACTTGTACAAAATAAGGGCCAACATCTGACATTAAGCACATTCCACTACATTTTGATTCAAGCCAAAATCACATCTAGCAACTACAGCAAAACGCAAACAGTTCCACCAAGACAATGAGGACACTGACAAGTGCACAACATTCTCAGCAAATGAAAACACCAAACACCAAGAAGGCATTTTTCTAGCCACTCCACTAAAGATATCAACAGGAAAAAAGCAGCTAAACTCACAACAAGTCAATAATCTGACCAGACTCAGTAAGAGTCTGTACACTTCATTTGCACTGTATGTCTCTTCATCAACAAACAGCCAGAATTCTAGAGATTTTTCACTGATATCACAATTTCCCTTTCCCTCAGCTCTTTGCTCCATACATTGGAAGAAGAGAAAGACAAACATTTTCTAAAACATATAATCAAGAGATCTACAGCTGGCTGAGCATAGTGAGCAGCAAGTGCAAGTGATAAAAGCATTATGTAGAGCTATTCTGCCACTTGCATCTCCTTCGGCAATTTAAGCAGAAAGTGTTCCCACCTTTTGTCACTTACCCTTTTTTGATCTTCCAGTCCATGTGTCACAATCTTTCTTTTCTGATGTTGGCTGGATTCAGAGCCAGATTCCATTTCCCTGCTACAAAGACTCTTCCAGCCTCTTTAAGCTTTCTCTAAAAATCCATAGTATAAACAATAAAAATCTAAAAATAATTTTTTAAAAAGCGTGACAATTCCTTCAAACTTCGTCCATTGTCTTTTATCATTCTTCAAAATTCCTGTTTGCCATCACTGCTCATTATCCTAACAAGCAGCCATTCTGTGAGCCTCTATATCCTAGAGTAGCTCAGATGAAAGTTTCCATGCAAGTGCCATACAGAAGGAAGACAGAGCTGAATCCAAACCCACTAGTTTGTGCCACATTACTGCTCCATCAGCGGCCTTTTCAGTGCATACCTGGCACAGATAATTTATATGTCAATAAAGGTGCAAATGTGCATTTAATCCACTGTGTTGATATTATCAGCATCCCTCTCATGGGCCGCCTTCCTCCCATAAATCAATGTAAACACTTCGCAGTGATAATTGCCTTTTGCAAATCTAGCAGGTGTTAATTACATAAAATCATCCATGTACACTTGTCATCTTCTTCTATGTATTCAAGCAAATACCTAGAAGAGGGAGGAAAAAAAGCAGTTTTTACCAGCTTGAAAGAAAACATAGATACTGATGTTCTTTGTCCACCACCAGGAGCCTCAAGTCAAAACTGATACAATAATTACATGTTTTGAACACACTATGCTCCTCATTCAAGCTACTCAAAATGCTCTGATGCCTGTTTAGAGTGTTATCTTGCCTTTGGGGCTTCTTGCATAAAACCAGCCCAGACTGACAATACTGTACATCAGAGCTGAACCTACTGCAACAACACTGACTGAAGCCTGCAAGGATCAACTCAAAACTCAGCTTTCCAAGGTTCAGAGTGCCAGACCTAAAGCCAAAACCATTATTCTTCTGGGGTCTCCTACCCAAGGATCTTTCTCCACAGTCTGTAAAGTTAATGAGTGCCACCTCCCAAAACCCTGAACATCTGAACACGATAATGCAGGAACAAACAGGTTATATTATTGCTTGGGAAGGAAAGTGGAGCAGAGCCTGAAATCACAGCTTAACAAGTCAACCAGCTTAAATGCTGTTCTTTTTGTAGTGAGAGGCACAAGTTTACTACAGGAGACAGAGTCTCCTGTGTTAACTTTTAAGGTGGGACCAATATCAGCAGGCTTCAATACAGGAAATACACATTTACTACACTGAATTCCATACTAAAAAGGCTAAACATTAAATCAATTTCAGCCACCTTAGCTGAGCTTGGTATAAGAGCACAGATTTAGCTGCATGTTGTTATAAGCCCGGTAAGCACCAAAAAATCCAAACCTATGTCCTGTGTAACAAAGGAACTAACAAATAAGAACATCATAAGACACTCTCCCACCACTGAAGGATAAACAGCATAAAAAAATAGATTTCTCGCAACACAGTGGAAATGCTTGTTCTGCATGCTGACATCCCTTGCTATGCCAAGGCAAAGATCTTGACAAGATAACAGGTAGAAATACTGCTTTTGCCTCTCACTTCAAATGCTCTCTCACTGCTCCTCACCATGAAGCAGTAGGTCATTAAGCCAGTTCTCTTTGAAAGAGCACAGGAAAGAACACAGCTGATTGCAGCATTGCTTTGCCATTTGAAAGTAATCTAAAAACACATCTAACCCATTTTGCAGAGAAACAGGACATTTCCAATTCTATTTTGAACCAGAATCTCCTCCTGATTTGTGGTTTCAAACCTGCCATGGCTATTGCCACATAAATCAGACAGGTACCTTGAAGGCAATACATGGCCTCTGACCTTAGCAACAAATATCACGAGCAAAAAAACCCCAAAACTTTATAAATACCCTTAAGCCCCACTGAGGAAAACTTTTCCTCTCCAGTGATTTCACTGTGATGTGACACATGAGACTGCATCAGTCACATCGTGTAATGCCATGCTGGAATAGCATGACATAACCAGTGCAACTAAGGACAACATGAAAGGTCCCCTCAACTAGAAAGAAAGAAGAAGTAGTAGTGCAGTCTCTGGAAGTTCCTTTGCATTCAATGTTCCAGCTTTAACCATCACGGAAACAGCCTCTCCAGGGAAACACGTGAGGATCTATTTGTATGTAGTACTTAGTACATGACTGCAACCTTAGACCATGTGTTATAGGTATTTAGTGTCACTGCCCAAGTCAGCTACATTAAGCTTCATCGATTAAAAAAATATATATTAACAGGAGGAAAAAAAATGCATCCTGAGGCTTAGAGAACCATTTCAAGTCAGCCACAAACCAAAACATTTTTGAATGTTCTGAATGTAAAAGTAAGTTTAACTTTTTAATCTATGTATATATCTGATTGTGGAAATGAATTAGTAACAAATTTAATTTAATGCAAATTAATTGGCATTAAATACAAAACAAAAACTCCAAGAAGAAAAAAAGGTAAGGTTTACTGGGGCAATCACCACATAGCCAGAGACACTGACACCAACAAAAAACCCAACTGACCCAAAATCGGTGTTACCCCATTCTCCCATCACAGCAACACCCAAAGCCCCCAGTCAGCCTCTAGACCCAGCTGGGCTGTAACTGAACATCCTCCCTGAATCAGCACCTCTAAGAGCTCAGAGCCTACACCTGACCATGGCTTAAACACATTAAGAGTCTCAATGAACCACAGGTGAGTTGATAAACTTAAGCCGTAGGGGCTCCACCTGGGTATATCCTACCAGGGTCCATCGTCAACACACAGTCCCAAAAAGGTCCCCACCCGCACAGAATGTCGCTCACATTTACCTCGCTGGACACCCAGATCCTCAAGGACGCCGCCTGGCCGCCAGTCTTCCATTCAAAGTAACGCAAATTAACACAACTTTTGGGGGTTTTCTCGTTAAAATGTAAGCAATCACGCAACAGAAGGAATTTCTAATTCCCGCAACTTCCCGTGGTTCGGGAACAAGCAAGCAAGCAAATCCACAAGTTCTTTTTTTCACACGGGGAACGGCAGTCTGTGAGTCCCGCGGCTGTGTGAGGTGCCAGGCAAAACCCCGTGGGTCTGGGGGCACTGCAGCCGCGTCCGCCCAGGGTAGGCTGCGGGGCGGGCGCCCCTCTGCCCGGCACACAGCGACAGATGAAATAATAGCAGTAATGTACAAATAATCACAGAGGGCAGCAGCAGCACGACCCGCCCGGTGGCCAGCCCCGCCCGCGCCCACCCCGCCAGACCGCGCCGAGGGAGCGGCGACGCCGAGCCCGCACCGCCGAGCCCCGCACAAGCTGCGGCCCCGCGGCCGCTGCCGCGGCGGGGCGGGCGGCTCTGGGCACTGCTGCTCCCGCGGGCCGGCGGCCCATGCGCCCGGGGCAGGGCAAGGGGCCGCCCTGCACACCCGACTCTGGCTCCAGTGTCGCCGCTCCGTGCCGCCGCCACAACTCACTCTGGCGTCGCCAGGACAACGAGCGCCCGCCCTCCACCGAGCCTCCTCCTTCCTTCCCTCCCGCCCTCCCCGTGGCGCCGCCCGCGCCGCCCAGCGCGGGGGCTCCCACGTGGGGCTGCCACGCCAATGGAAGGCGGGTTGAGGCCGGCGGAAGCGGCGGAGAGCCCTTCTCAAGGCGGGAGGCCGTGGGCGTTACCTTCCCGCCACCCCCCCGGCCTCCTGCCCGTCCGGCGTCCCCGCGTCACCTGCCCAAACAAACCCCTGGAGGCCGCAGTGTCGCCAGCAGAGCGCTGCGGGCAGGCTTTTGGATAGGGCGTGTCATGTCCCTCGTCTGCCCAGCCCAGCCTAGCCCGCTGTCCTACGTGCCGTCCCTGTGCCTTGGGATCCTGCATCTCTGCAGGACCGCGGGCACACAGGTCCGGGGGATGCCGCCCGAGGGATACTACTTGGCTGTCGCACAGCACTATTAGTGCAATATATTGGTGGTACCAAACGTGTCTTGATTAGGTGTGTATTCAAAAAAAACCTGATGTAAACGAGGTATCACCCTCCCATTAGTGCAGATGCTTGCATTGCTTGGAGCTGGGCCAGCTGCTCTGGTGCCTCGCAGGCTTTAACAAGCCAGAGCTAGTAAGCCAGGCTGGGTATAAGTTCACTCCTCACAGAGCCACTTAGGAAGCGCAACGCTAGTTCTGGAAATTCCAAGTAGCTGCACTGCAGAAGGTTCAGCAGAAGCCATCTTTGGTCCAACTTGACTTTTTGGCCCAGCAGCCTTGGTCAGCCTGACTGGCCCACACATCTTCTGTGGGGGAGTAAAAGGAGTGCTAACAAATATTATCACAGCTGCAGAATAAAGGGGGGGTTTATATAGAAAGATTTGTCCCCAAACTGAAATGCACTTTTTGTAGTGGGAGTGCTGTAGCACAGTGTTCTGAGCGGAATGTTACTTACTGTCCTAGTCTGGGCTGGCTGGAGGTCACAGAAGTAGGATAATGCTGAGGGACTGTTGATTTCTGAGGGCAATAAGCTGGTCATGCTTCACCGCCTGCTCTGACTACAATCCAAGGAACCAAGAGTGGCTCCTGCCATCCACCCTCCACCAGAGACCAGTAAGAAGAGGAGTGGTTCCTGTTCCATGGGAGTATATATGCAGAACGTCATCGGCTTTCACCCTTCCTATCCCAGACAAGAATATCACCAGCGCAGCATTTCAAGGCATTTTCCTAATTTTCTCTTTACACTTGCTAGTTCGTCCTGTGTGTGACTCCTTCTGTGGCACCTCATTCCTGAGCAGAGAAAATTAAATTCAACCCCAAATAAAATTATGGCTACAGTCTTGCCCTGCTTTTAGCTTTATCCTCAAAGCTCAATTCATCAGAGCTTTCAGGCCAGTATTTGGTGCATCTACCAGTAAATAAAATTTACTTATCATTTAGACCATTTCTTTAGTTCTGTACTTTAAATGTCAGAGCATGTGGCCTCTGTAAAAAGTACCCTATGAACTTAGGTTGCCTGAGGTTTTCTTTAAGCTTACCTGGAAAAACCAGATGTCACAAACACCTGGGCTGCTGTCGCTCTTGGGACCTTTGGGGACAATGTGTCTTGCAGAAAGCTTCTTGGCTGTGACTCTCAGTCTGGCCCGTGTTCCAAGGCCTTTTCAAGCATTTTAAGGGATTTGCTGACTGCCAGCTCCCATGGAAGATGATGTTTCTGTCAATGTGTGACCCAACTGCCATTTTTTTAATAGCAATATTTCTTGCATGGACAACAGGAATGAGAAATTAAGCCAAACAGGTTCTTTGGCAAATTCAGGTGGTGTTTTAGTATGGTAAGAGATGGTTTATAATAATTACTTAGAAACTCTGCCTCTACTGTAACATTTTTTATGTTTAGTAAAATCTTTTAAAATATGTGGGTAGAGGTAGAAAAGAAGATTAGAACAGCCTGGTCTGTGAGAAAGGAAAATTTCAATTTGACGGGACTGCTGTAAAGTTCCTTATTTTTCTCAGCAGTTGATTCACTTGCTTGCCTGCAGCTTTAGTTGTTGTGGAGGTTTTTTCTGTAAATTCTTCAAAGTGATGGATTTTCTCTTTGAAAGAATGCTTGACTGTAGAGAACTACAGAAGTGTAACCTTTTTTTTTTTTTCCCTGTGCACATGTGATGCTTTGAGCTTTGAAAAGACATGTGTAATGCCATCTCTTTTGTTAATTTGCATGCCAGGAGCCTAAAAAATTGCATTACTGGCTTCATGCTTTGCAACTGAAAGCAAGGACAGTGATCTCCCACTTTTTCCAGTTAAAGGTCATCTGAAATACATGTTCCTCTCTGGCTCAGACTAGTGAGACATTCAGCATTTCATTAATCAAAGAAGAACAAGGCTTATTTTTATTGATTCAATGTTATGGTTGTAACAAGAAACAGTAGTGTACAAGGTGGTGCACATATGCACCCTCCCCTATGCTTACAATTTAGACAAAAGGCAAGAGAAAAAAAAAGCAGGATTTTAATCTCTGTTTTAGAAGCAGAAAGCTATGGCACAGAGCTGATGAGGAGAATTTGCCAAGATCACATCTCCCAACTGAATCAGTATCTTAACCACAAGCTATTCCTGCTCTTGTTGGTTCTTATCCTTTTGATGTATTCCAGCTTCTTAGATAGGTAAAAGTAATCATGTATAAAATTACAACCTCGGACTCTAAAAAGATAATGATCAAAGTACGAGTTCTCATTGGACATTAACACAGAAATAATTCTCTTATTTAAGAGTTCATACATAATCGAAAGTAACAATCATTGTCCTGTAAAAATCAGCAACAAAGCACTTTAAATGCACACCTTTAGTCCAGGGATAATGTCAATCAAATCCCAGTACAATTCCTGTGAAAAAAACATTTAGTATTTTCACAGAAAGGAAAAGATTGCAGGGTGGGAGCAGCAGCCTGGGACTCACGACTCCTGAATTTGCCAGCTTTGTGTTTTCTCACCCTGGGTTCGGTGAAAGCACACCAGGTTCCCACAGGATAAATTCTAAATGCCAGCCATGCACTGTAAATGTGTTAAATCAAAGATTGCCTTTCCCCACCAGTTCTATAGAAGTTGTGCTAAACAAGACCTTCCTCTTGGCTGGAGCTCAGATGCAGCAAGTCCTCATTGCCTGAGTGCACACTGACACTGTCCATGCTTTGGAGCAGTGATCTCAGCTTGGACAGCAGGATCTGGCCTGATGCATTTTAATCACCATTGCAATACAAGGCTTCTTCAGTGCTGTGGAAGTCATGATGCCATAAACCCACGCTTTGCCATGAGCATTTAGAAATATGAGGCTTCCTCTGCAAGGGCCTTTTACCTGACACTGCTAAATGTCAGAGAAAGTTCAGTTCTAACACATTAAAAGATGCCTTAAAATATGAATATTATTCATACTCTCAAATAACTAGTTTTTATTTCAAGTGAAAAATGTTTCATAATTAGAAAACAAAACATTCATGAAGAGCTACATGCAATTCATCATCTGAAGAATTCAAATCATTTAGCTTCAGATAATTCAGCTTTGATCCATAGACTGTAAGAGTCAACATTTCCTGAGGTGTTTTCACAGACTTTTGAGGACAATGTTGAGTTCATTTGTCTGTGTGTCTGCTGCAGGGTCTGGTAAAACATGCTGTTACAAAACTGGTGGCTGCAATGGTAGGAGTGTTTAGATCGCAAAAAACCAGGGATGCTAAAATAGCAAAGCTTTTATTAATTTTTCAGGCTCTGTTACTTACCTTTTGGCTTTTGGTTGTAGCTAATCAATTTGAATGTTCATATAAGTTCCGACTTTAGGCAATGAATTCTTAAAAATGTCTTATTTTGCATTTTTAAGATGTTATTGTGTAATGCATGTACATTTTTTAAAGTTTTTGCTTTTGGAGATAGAATGCATCTTTAGAATCTATTTTGCCTCTCTGGCAATAGGTTTCCTTTAGGCAACCAGATCCTGTCGTTCTTTATTGTATTCTTTGGCATGAGGAGGATTGGTTTTAATTTTTAAATATGAAAGATTTCTCTAAATAACATTTAGGTTTGGAAGATGAAATCAAGTGCTGATCAATTGAATGCAACAGGTATATAATATCCTAGAAGCTGTTTCACCCATTTACCTCTCCTGTGATCTGAAAACCATTCAGACTAAAGAGAAAGTTCAAACACTAAATTTAAATGACAGCTTTTAAAGAAAAAAAAAACAACAGCTGTTCTCTGAGAATTATGTCCCCTGTACTTGTTAAAAGGGGAGCTCCTGGACCTCTTTGGTAAGAAATATTTATTTGGTAAGAAATATCCTCACTCATGGCTCCTAAAGACTAAGAATTTATTTCACAGTGCCTTATATTTCAGTGTAAATATTCTAGGACAACTCTCTGTCCACTGTTCTTATTGTTAGCTCGCATTTCTGTCATCCTCAGGGCTATCAGTCTGTATTTCCATGGTTAGAATGTTTATTTCTTCAAAGTAATTGGCTCCCTCCATGCCTGTGTCCATGGACAGCCAGCATCTTCCATGGTCAGTCATTACTGTAATGAAACACCTTTGCAAACATTAAGTTTGGATTGTGCTGAGCTGTATTTTGGATTACTGCTGAGCACACAATAATATAGCTATTAATATTAATATTGATAATATAGAGATCTTTTTGTTAGGTCTGAGCAGGGGTTACACAGAGACAAGGCCTTTTCTGCTTTTTGAATGGCCATACTGGTGAGGAAGTTGGGGAGCTGGGAAGAGACACAGCCAGAACAGGTGACCCCAACTGACCAAAGGAATATTCCAGACCATGTGAAATGGAGCTCAGGATATAAAGTGGGGGGAAGAAGGAGGAAGGGAGATGTTTGGGGTAATGGGGTTTGTCTTCCCAAGTAACTCTTGCACATGATGGGGCCCTGCTCTCCTGGAGGTGACTGAACACCTGCTTGCCTATGGGAAGAAGGGAATTAATTCTTGTTTTGCTTTGCTTGTGTGCAGTTTTGCTTTCCCTAAGAAACTGTCTTTATCTCAATCCACAAATTTTTACTCTTCTGATTCTCTCCCTGATCCCACAGCTGGGGCAGTGAGCAAGTGGCTGTGAGGGGCTTGACTGCTGACTGAGGTTAAACCACAGCAGTCCTTTTTCTCCTTACAGTTGTCAAAATTTGAGCTCTCTGTTTTGCTTGTACAGGACACCTTCAGAGTGCCTTGGGAGAGCCACATTCAAACGAGTTCTCCAGAACACGTTTTCTGTGTTTTCTTTTATCTGAATGAAATGTGCCTCACAAGTTAGTCACATATGCAGCAAAAGGCCGTAGACTGTGTACAAACATGTTTAATGAAGCTGAATACTGCAAGCATAAGCAGCAAAAATATTTTGTTTACTTAACATTTATACACACTCAAGTAAAACTTGTTACATTTGGTTGGCTAAGCTTGTTTTCAAAAGAGACCTAGAAGGCTGAAAAAGTTAAATAAATCAACATATGCATAACAACACACTCATTCATATTAACATTCTAATTAAGTCAATGATTAATTCTTCTTTGAGGATGGAGTGGTGGTAAAACAACCCTAGCCTAATATCTAGTAGCAATATTACGGTCAACTCAAAATTCCAGATATATCAACACATGCCTATGTAATACAGGAGAAACTTTTGGACCTGAAGTTTAAAGAGAAATCTGAATAACCATATGCTTATTTGAGTATTTAAATGTAGGTTGAAACTAGCAGCTCTCCACCACTGGCTTGTAGATATCTGCTCTGTCTGCAAATAAAGAGGTCAGCAAACTTTCCTACTGACTTTAAATGGCTGAACTGGAAGAGCAGGATAATGTCACAGCAGCAGGAGAAGAAAGGGGAATTTCTGAAATACGTTGGCTCTTGTCAGAAATGAATATGAACTCCAATGGGAAGATGAGAGACACTATAACAGTATCTTTTTGAAAGCACAACTAGCTGCTGTGTCTTGTACAATCTGGGTATCTGGAATGTTGCAACTGAGCACTGAATGGTGAGGTTTTTCCCTCCATCCTATTTGTCAGTAAAGATTGCAATACCACAAGGCATTGCCCAGCCGGGGACACTGGATCAGCACTGGGTCAGCACTGGAGAGAAAAGGGAAACCTTCTGCAGCAGGTCAGTCTTTTCATGTTGACTCAGAAGACAGGAAACGGAGCCTTTCCTCTTGGAGACAGTGAAAGATGGTATGGGATGGCTCATGTGAATCAAGAGGGTGATCACAAATGCCTGGAAAAAGCAGCTTTTCACAGATTTTAGTTAGTGGCTACAGCCAAGAGGGAATTTCTTCTTTTAGCAGGCCTGGAAAATGGGACTTCCAATATCCAAACCAAGAAGCTGAGGTGGCAACCCTTATTTCCTTGCTCTGACTCTGTCCTTAAATATGTGTACTCCAAGGTTTCCAAAAGGCTTACTTTACAGCTCCCTGAGGCTTGTTAACAGTTCTTACCCTACTCTCCCCTCTGTCCAATACCTCTTTCTCGGGAAAAAGAAGTTACTGAGAATGACCATGGACAGTCTTGCAGCTTCAGAGATGGAAACAGAGGCATCTGAGTTAATGGATGACCTAGTGGCTCCAGATGGAAGTTGGTAGGCAAATATATTCTATGCCTGGATAAATCACTGAGAAACCTGATCTGTCCTTGCTTGGAGCAAAAGTTTGGACTAGCGATCTTTTGAGGCTGTTCTAACCTGAATTATCCGATCATTCTATGAAAATGAGGAATCTGTTTTACAGAAACCAGTGCAGATCTTAGGATAGAGAAGATGGTTCCCCTTTAAAAAACAAAATATGTATTTTGAGAAGATCATATTAGGCCAGTTATTTTACAGTCTGAACCTGATGGAGGAACTTTTGTTTTCCTAATGTGAGCCCATAGAGAGAGCAGTGTAAATCTTTCAGTATTGATGCAGTCCTACAAAATTCAGCTGGATATAACCAGGACCACATTTTTAATTGGGAAAGAATAGAAGATTATAACATTGCTAAGAAGTTTTTACATTAACTTTGTTAATATGAAAAAAAAAAATTTAAAATGGGCATTTGCAACTTCATGTTATCTGTACATCAAAGGAAAATATATTTGTCTTGATTCTAAGGTAAGTTTATATGATTATAAAGATCTTTATGAACAGGTGAGGTAAAGAAGAGAGAGGTTGTGAGTTCACATTTTTGCTTCAGTATTTTCCACTTCTATACTCTCTTTTATCTAAGGATTTCAATGCATTCTATGGACATTAATGAATTAAGCCTCACAGCAATCCTGAGAGAAAAGGTAATGCTTTAAAGGTTGAAATTCAAAGAGATGAATGGATATAAATGGGAAATAGCCTTCTTAAAATATCATATACTATTCAGACCATATAGAAAATCCCCTGTTTTCCTCTTTCTATCTATCCCATGTGCCTTCAAGGCAATTCACAGTACTGGAAAAATTGATAAGAAGTGTTTCCAACTGTTTATGTACAGACAGATTGGATGCAATGACAACAAGATAGCAGAAATAAACAGGGAATAGATCAGACTGAAAAAAATGTTGTTTTGAATGTGTTAAACTTAATTTCAGCCCTTAGAGATAACAGATTTTGCAGAACACTTTTGTACTGAAATGGATTTGCTTTACAAATTACCACACTCAGGACTGTATGAAGTCACTTAGCCAAGACAGTAGAGTTGGAGAAATGCTCTCCTGCTCAGAATCAAATCCAGTCTCTGAACACAGAGGGCGCAGCAAGGAAAGGAGTCCTGGTTCTCACTGGAATGCACAATGTACAGTGCATTTAAATGCAATTATCTCTTTAATGACCAGCTGCATTCCTGTGCCTTTGCTAACCTGACAAGTTTTGTATATAAATAATTCTGTTGATAGCTGGCAGAATTCATCCCAAAGGATGCAGTATTGCGTGCAGTGATAAAAACAGCATCTTTCAGAAAGGAGGCAAAGCCTTTGATGCACAGGGACATGGAATTTCAGGAGGTCTGTGAAGTCTTGCAACTTTTCTTCCCCTTTTATGTTTCCATTGGTCACAGATACACTTTCCTCTCCAGCCCATTTGCAGTTCTCCAAGCTGTAAAAATTCTTAAGCAGGACCCAAAGGGGAAGTGCCTTGTGTCTTCCAAGGAGACTATGTGCTGTAATCATGTAATGAGAGATCCCTCTTGATGTACAGCTTTCATTCAATGCAAGAGTCAACAGTCATGTTGAGAGCATGTAATTTCCTAACTCAGAAGTTCTTGCTGTCCTGAGGCACAAGGAAATTAACCTCTTTGCAAATCAATATTTTTTCCAAATAGGTTTTTTTTTTATTCATACTTTGAACAAAGCTAGAAACTGAGAAATATCTGCTTACAGAGAAAACAGCTTCACAACAGTCAAGAAAACCTGCAATTACCAGTGGAAGCTCATTTCACACTCTGTAAAAAGCAAATAGGACCTAAGTATTAGCCTTTATTTACAATTATAATAAGCTTCAAGATAAACATCTAGGAGCAACTTTTCTTTCCTGTAGGAGGGCATCTATCCCTTTGAAACTTCTCTAAAGTCTTAGAAAGTAAAAGCAGATGTACCAAGTCATGCCAAAATGCAGTTTTGCTCAAAATCCTGTCCCTAGCAGGAGAGGTCCAAATAACCAAAGTCTGTGAGGAGATATAGGAGCAAATTAAGCAGAGTTATATTTATGTACTGTGTAGTCCCAGCTTCCAGAAATTTGTGGCTTATAGCCTGAGCCAGGCAATGCCTCCTGTTCTTGTATCAGGAAAGACAGTAAGTGAATACTCCCAAGGCTTCTTCTGAAAATAAACAGCTGGGCATCACAGGATTCCTACACCATTTCTTCATCTCTTTCCACTGAAATAGGTTAAACTGTGTGTGAATTCCCATAGGGATCCAGGGAGAAGACAAAGCAAAACTCTTCACATTGCTGCCCATTGAAAGGACAACAAGAAACAGGCCTGAGCTGAAATACAGGAAATTCTGGTTCAATATTTTTAAAGTCTTGGTTTGGTTTTCTGGGATTTTTTTTGGTGTGTTTGTTGGGTTGGTTTGATGGTTTTTTTGTGGTTTGTTTTTGTTTGTTTGCTTTTGGGTTGGTTGGTTGGTTTGTTTGTTTGTTTGTTTTGGTTTTGGTTGTTGTTGTTGTTTTTTTTTACTTTAAGTGTGATCAAATGCAGGAACATGTTGCTGATGTGGCTGACTCTGTTTGAACAGGAGGCTAAACTATATGAACTCCAGAGATGCCTTCCACCTTCAGCTACTCTGAGTTATCCTCAGTGAAATACCCTTGGATAGCAAATAGTTGTGTGGTGCAAATAGTTGTGTGACTCAAAGAATTTATATTCTTTCTGGCTTGAACCAGAACTTGAAACTTCAACTTCTGCAGCCCAAGTTCTTGTACTCTGTAGGGATGACTGCTGTTAGTCCAGAAAGTCACATAACCTGAGTCATTTTCCACAGCTTCACAATTAAGACATTCCCCCAATATGTGGATAAGACAATTACCCGATATGTTTATCTTTAGTTGTCTTGTATGAGCAAAACAACCATCTTTGAAATAGGGGCTGTTCCAGCAAAAACATCTCTTTTGTTTTTCCAAAACCTTTTGTGTAGCAGATGTTTGTGCACCAGCAGTTTGTCATCCACAGAACCTGAATTTTTCAGATACAAAAGTACAAACAAAAACTTGAACTAAAAGTCTTAATGACTAGTAATGAATATAAGATCAAAACAATCTATTTGCTCCTGCACTACATAGATTACAAGAAGGCAAAATAATACATAGACAAGGAAAGAAATGGAAGATCTTGAGAGGTCTGCAAAATTCAAGAACCCAAACTGGGCTTCACCACAAAAATCAAATCCACCTGCTATGGTCTTTCCCTTTTTTTTTGGTAAACGGTAAAACTATCAATGGTTGCTCGTCACCATACCTTGTCCTATTTAAACAATATAATCAAGTTTTCATTTCAGTTAACAGGAACTGTCTTTGTTTGCGAGTACCTGTTCCCATGCTAATTGAATCTATTCAAGCAGTTACAGAAAATTCAAGCCCCTCTGAATATTAACCAGAATTTACTGGAGTGCCAAACAAACCTAATACACCTATTTTATACTGGCGGTCCTAACCTGTCACACCTTTAAATGCAGAAGATATGCAAGGGGAAGGGAAGAACAGTTGCAGGTGAACCCCAGCTGGGAAATGTGCACTGAACACCTCTGTGTATGGACCAGTTTTTACCACAAAAGCTGAATGAACCAGGAGTGTGAGAAAGAGCAGGAGTCACAGCATGAGCTGGGCCTGCCCTCTGCAGTGCTTATCACCCTGTGCCTCAGGGGAACATCTTTCTCCCTTTTGTACACTGTTAAAGCTGAAGAAGAGTAGGAAAAAAACGTAGAGAACTTCAAGGTCCAAGGTAACCACAACTGGATGATGTTTATTTTGGCTAAGTTATGTACAGTCAAGACTTAGAAAAAGTCCCCTAGGCTGTTTGAAGGAAGGAATCTTTCTTTCTTGAAGATTTCTTGAAGAAATAAAATTAATGCCAGTAAAAAGTCCCTATATTTCTTTGGTAATTTCACTTGAAATCTAACCGCTACTGCTTATGACTCGTAGGAGAAATTTCTCTATGGGAATTGCATGCAGAGTCCAGGTTCTAGAACAGAAAAAGAATCCATACACTAAATTGCTAGATCAGTACTGTAAATACAAACATGCTTGCCTTTCCCACTTCCCAATTTAATTTGTGAATTTATTCTTGTTTAATTTTATTATTTTCCTGTCTGGGTGGGGGAGAGGGGGAGTGCAGCAAAGAATGTTATGACCATTGACCTGAGACAGTCTCCTGGAAATGATCTAACAGCAGGGAACAGCAAGTCCTTTTCAAAACCAATGAAGTAAGAAAATGCTGTTGACCAAGCTATTGTCAAGATTTGAGGAAGCGGAGGGGGGGAAAATTATGAAAAAAATGAAGAGAAGGGATAAAACTGTGCCTTAGACTCATACTTACTGTTTCCTTTAGAAAACAGCCCACGTATTTCCAAGGCCATGACTTTTATGGGATCTTCCCTCCTCTTTGGAACAGCATCCTTGTTCCAAACAGACGCTGTTTTTAGCAGCAGTTAGATGTCATGCTTATGTTTATGAGTGCAGGAGTTTTGCTCACAGCATGCAGTACTCCACAGCCTTGGATTTTCCTTGATCTGTCTCTCCTCACAATGTCCCGTGGTAGCTTGGAAAGACAAGACAGTATTTCTGTAGAGCTAATATCTGTTTGTGTCCTTCTTCTTCAGGGGAAGCTCCATGGATTCTTACTGCCTGAGACATGACAGTTCTGAAGTCTTCACATGTTTATTTAAATGCATTTTAATTGGGCATAGCTAATAGGAACAAACAAGCAAGCAAACAACAAACCATGTTCCCAGTCCTAATGAGATCAGCAGCATTGCCAGGACTGTTGTAGTGTGTTTTTTGTTTTATTAGTATGCTTACTGTTTGATTTGTAATTTTGTAATTTCCGTATGCTGTCTTTTTGTCTCGGCCCTTTTCCCAGAACCTTCCTTACTCCTGCTTTCATTAAATGCCAGTTTTTCCCTGAACCTGCCTTCCCTCGAGAAACTTCCCTCTCAGTTTTGTATTTCTCCAAACTCTATTAGTTCACTGAAACTGTCTTCCTCCCTTGAAATTCTTTATTGGTTTATACATTGTATTCCCCACCTCATTTTTCACTCCCAATTCTCCTGATTTGTTAAAGATTGTATCCTCCCCTGAGACCTGGCCCCGTATATAAGTCATTGTTTGCCCTCAGCTTGGGGTCCTGGGATGCTGAAGAGGGGAAATTTTACCATCAAATAAAGTTACCCCAGAACCCGTGGTGCTGCTCTTTTGTTTATGCTGCGCTGTGACTGATAGCTGGGATTCAACGGGGCTCAAAGCAGAGGTCTGTCACCCTCCCTGTCACCATCCAGCCGGGACAAGCGACACAGGAACATGTTCCCTGTGAAATTATGGCCTAGGAGAGGCCCTGAGGGTTAGGAGAACCTTGCTCAGATACTTCAAGATGCTACTGCCAGTGCCAGCTGGGTCAAGCACTACATCAAAGCTGGTCCTAGGAACACAGGTAGTACAGATATTAACAATTTGCTTTCTACAGATGCTTTTTTCTCTACAAAAAGCCCTTTTGTTTTAGAATTATAATGGACAATATTGGTATATTGTTGAATCTGTACCTGAAAGTAGTTAAAAACATAACAAAGTACCTATAAAAGTTCTCAAATAAACAACACTCACATTCTTAAACAACTTTAGAAAGACTGTAAATGATGGTTGTATGAGAGAAACTTCCCACTCAGGATTGGGGTTTTGTTTGTGTTTTGTGGTCTTTGGTTCTTTTTGCTGATCCTTCATTCTTTTTGTGCATGTGCACAGGCACATGGAATAACTTCTCACTCAAATACAAAACCCTTGATGTTAATTAATCTTTTGAGTTAATCCATTTCCACTGAAAGCCAAGAGACTGAAATTATTATTGTTGGGGATGACAGCTGGGGCCTCCATCAGGAACCCATAGCAGTGGGTTTGACTTTCCTGATTTCTCATCGTTTTCCCCAGATAAGACCCACTAATCTAAACTGTACATAAACAAAGGGAGGTTATTGATAGTGAGCATTAGAAAATCCAAAACTGAAGCTGTGTACGAAGTCTGGCTTTTATTTATGGTATTTGTTGGTGAAACAGATGCTGTATTCCCACAACTTCATAAAGGAGAGTAAAGTCCTGCTCTAAACTGTCTGAAATTATCTATTCTTTTTACTCAGATACGTGTTACTACTATTCACACAGAGAAACTTTGTGAATCAGTTAGCACATATTTACATTTTTAACTATGATATCACACTTCAGGATTCTTTTTGTAAGGATGAATTCCATGCTTATTTCAAGAAGCAAAAACCAAAACAGAAGAGGTAGGTTTTAAGAACTTTATATAGTTATCTATAAAAGAAATTTCCTCTACTGTATCAAAGGCAGATGTTCTGCAGAAACACCAGTACCAATGTGCAGGGAAAAAATCTGAACTATTGATGAAATAGTGACGATACTTTTCCCCATGTTTAGATATCAAATAAACAGCCAAGAAAATGTAATTAAAAAAAAAAAAAAGAAAGAAAGAAAAAGACTAAACAAAAAAAGCCACAAACCACCTTTTGGAAGGAAAGCAAGCATGTGTAATGGAAGCCCATAGGGTAATATATTCAGAAGCTGTAAGTGCTGAAAATGAAGGCTTAGAATGAAAGCAGCTCTTCAGCCATAACTCTACTGTCACTAACATAAAGCTATAATCTTTTTTTCCTATGTTCTCATTATTATCCAAGCACTAAGTGTCAGTTAAGAAGATGTAAGAGAACAGGAATTTTCAGTGGGGTGGAAATCTTTCGTCGCCTGTTTTCTTATGTATAGGAATGTTACAATTTTGTCATGGCTTTTAACTAATCTTGGGTTTACTGCTGCTGTGACAACCTTTTAAGGAGGTAGAATGTGAAGTTATACTGTTACACTCTAATAGACTGAAAGGACTTTTTAAACCCCAAAATAGCAGTTTTAATATTGACACTGGAAGGGTTGAAGCCCATATCTGTGATGAAATTGTGAAAGAAGAAGCAAATGTGCTAGCAACCAGGAAGAGACAACACTTCAAGTTTCTGATACCTTATTTTTTTTTAAATTTTGAGAGCTGGTAGGTAAAAAGCAACTGCCTGGAGTCAAAGAATTAATTTATTTACAGATTTTCTCTTTAGTACCAGAAAGAATATTATATCTTTACCTAACTGTTTTACAGAAGATAAAATAGAAGCATTGCAAAGGGAAAATATTTATGAAAAAGGTCCTCCTCATCCACCATCTGTCATTCTTTCATAATATAGCTCCTGTAACAGTAGTGTCAGAGGTGTTCAAAACACTGTTTAGGAATAAAATATTAATCAGAGCAAGAAAACAAAATATATCCATGAGTTAGCAGTCATTTTCAACCTAGTGTTTCTTTCACATTGTAACCAGATGTTTACAAGGTTTCAGAGTTAAGGCAGATTATGGATTTTAGTAGGATACCTGAATTTTGAACTGACAGATAAGAAATCTGGATTCACTGTATTCATTTACTTCCTCTTAGAGTGAAAAGACTGTTTGGCTGCAATTCCTGGGATGTGTACAACATTTTATTCTTTTTCAAAAGGATGCAGAAAATTATAAATCTGTATATTGAGTTTTATTTAAATAGCATTTGTTCACTCTTTCCATGAGACATAAATGTGCTTGACCAGAAGGGAATAAAATGGTTTTTCCTGTCCTAGAAGGATATAAAGTTGAGTTCACACAAAAATTTGTATCTCAAAATAAACGATGTTCTGCTTGCTCAAACAGACAAAAATAGAAATTGTTTTTGGGGGTAACTTCTTACCAAGTTGCTATATTCAGGGTCTTCTAGCTTGTTTAGTTAGACCTAACACAGAAAAATCTATTATACTTTACTGCAGATACTAGAGTTTTCATCCACTATTTAGGACCTTAGTGCACAAGAACTAATACCTCATTGACAAAAACTCTGTTTACTGAGCAAACTTATTTGATGCTCTTTTACATGGCTCTTAAAGGGACAAGGGCCTCTTTCTTCTCCATCCCTCTCCCTATAACTGGAGAAATCATTAATACAGTAGAAAACCTTCAAAAAGAAGTTCTTCTGTCTGGGGAGAGCTCTTTGCATAGCATGAGCTAGAGGATGAAACAACCCAGGCCTTATTTAACCATAAACATTTTCTTAAGAAATAGCCCAGATCATGGTGTTCAAGTTTTCAGTCCATGTATATCATCACTCACACAAGAAAATAACATTACAGCTCTTTGAGAGAAAGTGATTTAAAAATATCAAGAGTAGAGTCTCAACTACATTACCAGCAAGACTCAACTGCTTATTATACATTAATCAATCTTACACAAGGCTTTGGGTTGTTTGGTTTTTTTTTTAGTTAACAGTAAAATTAAGAAGTAAAATTTAGCACCCAAGTTATTCTCATGCCTAAGAGTTTCTTTGCTCTCTACTCTGCGGGTAACCAGGCAATAAAATCCTTTGGTCACCCACAAGGAAAGCACTCAAGGCTGCAGTCATGCATCCATGCGTTTGGGTATTGTCTTCCAGTTCCTCAATTTTACACTTTGCTAGAAGCACACAGTGACAGCAAGTTTCAATTACTCTGAATCAATATTGATGAGCTTGAACTGCAGCATTGGATCTGCGTTTCTGATATGGAGACAGTATCCTTTTGAATGTTCTAATGCTGTCTGGTTATCCTTATTTTGAACACAGCTTTCTGCATCCTAGAGATATATTAAAGCAGGAACATGGCAACAGACACATTGCTTACTACAAATCATGTAAGTGTGGTAGCTTTTCTTAGCAAAGAAAGAGCATTTCTTCCCTTAACCTTAGGAGAAATGAAATGCATCCCCTGCTGCCATAAGTAATGACAGAAAGCAATGTTTTAAGATACCAAGTGGTTGCTCTATTTATTCATAACCATGGAAATTACAAGTTAGCTTGCTATGTGCACAAATGGAGTCACATCCAAAAATCACAAGTAATTCAGCAAAGTTTACTGCAGTACAGTTAACTCATTTTGGGGGCTTGTCAGTTCTGCTAGCATCACCCCCATTGCCTCATGAAAATATGGGAATCAGTCCAAAAGATCACCCAAGGAAGCACAGTCTTGTAATGTATTACTACAGTAGCTCTTCAGTTGATACAGCAGCAGCTAACTAGTATAGACTTCCAGCCTGGAGCCATTTCTGCATGAATACGGGTCTGAGTTAATACAGCCTAAGCTAAACACGTTCTTATCTCACCCAGAAATAGCTGAGTGGCCAGGAAGTCCTAGGTCCAGGACTAGCTTTTGTGTTACCTTATGATCTGGAAAAGTAACAGCCATAGCCATTATTTAATGGTCATCTATTCTCTCCCATATTCCCCTTGCTCCAGAAAAACAAAGAAACATTGAAACATGTCTGCTGCTGGAATGCGCTCAACATTTCTACAATTATCCCTGCTGAGAAACTCATTTTAGAGAGGGTTGGGTTTTTTTTTCCACGAGAAGGGAAAACAGATTAATTCCTTGGCAACAAAATTCTAATTAATCAAAAATGTGGCTCTATTCATATTTAGCTTCTTCATTACAATATCAGATGTTTACTGCTGAAATTATAGTCTTGATTCAGTGCAGAATCAGGTGGCTCTCAAGATTTAATTATAAAAATAAAAATTAGGTTTATTGACTCTGTACGAGTGTTTATCTTGATCTGTGATTCACTGATTACAGAGAGAAATTATTCAACATGAGGCAGGACTGTCTGCAAACAACTGGAGAAACATGCTTATCTCCAACCCAACAGCCTGTCACTCACCCTGGTAAGCCATCCCTATGGACTGGCTTGGACCCGCTCAGACTCATTCCAGCAATTAGCTGAAGGAAAACAAAATTTGCAAGAGCAATCTGGCCTGAGTGTAAAGGCCACTTAAGGCACTACTAGCACTGCCACCAAGGTAATTGGTGTGGTTTTTTGTACACAAAATTTCCATTGTGTCTTTTCCAATACAGAAGTAGTTTTCCATGTCAATACCAATCCATAGTCAGACTGCATTTCCTTTGGAAGCACATCTCTGGTCTCTGAAGCTCACAGAATAGGGAACTTTTGTCTTTTCATAACTGAATGAACCTGACCCTACTTCCAAATCTCCTGCTCTAATCTGGACATTGATTCACGTATTTAATCGCTTGAAACTTGTCTGTCAATGCTTGTTTGTGCATCCTGTAAATTCTAAAGGAAAAATATTGCTTACCTGTCTCCCTTTGACCATGTGCTTAGATGAAATCTAGCTGTTGAGATGTGAATTAAAAAGCAACATTAGTGCTGACTTCCACAGATTTGTTGAATCTTTTCTTCCACATATTTGTTGAATGTGGGGAAACAGAGAACAGAGAGATGTGTCTGAACCTTACAATTTCCCCCACACCCCCAAGACAAAAAACACTTCAGAATTTACCTTTTCTTGATGTAAAGATAGTAATTTAAATAGATTAAGAAAACAATGGGTTTCTAGGCTAAATGAATAAAGAGGACATAGTCTTGCTACTACAAGCTCGAGAGATGGTAAAAAGCTGAGCTCTTAACCTACTCAGTAAGCTGAACCCTCACCCTCACAGGCCTCTGTAATTTTGGTAAGCAGCACCTTTTTTCCCTCAGGATTTTTTAGTCTACGCCATCTTCTAGAATAAAGTACTTCTGCACCATCCCACAAAATTCATCTAGGGAAATCCTCCCTAGTAAGACAGTTGAAGTTGTTCTCTACAGAGGGACATTTGAACTTCTCTGTCCTGTTTCTTTACAATGGCCTTAATCACAGGAGGATATTTTTCTGTTGAAGTTCTGTCACTTGTAGAGCATAACTGACTTTTTATTAGAACAGAGAAAGAAAAACATTGCAATGAAAAAATGAGGGAATTCACGTGCCATTCTTGCTCTATGCTAAACAGCTATTTTGTGTGAAGTAATCACTGAAGGCACCAGGAGTATGTTTCTCACAGATGAAGGTGCTGTGACACATTCTAATTCTTTTTCACTCTTTGGCCCAATAAAAGTTTGCTTATCTATAATGCAGAAAGTTTAAAATAATCCCAGGCACAGCCAGAGGCAGCTGTTTGTGGAGGCTGGAATGGGAAGCTGGAATGGGCTTGGCTAGGGGGAAGGGACTCAGTACCTAAAGTCCACAATCAACTGAAGAGAGCAAGGATTCTAGAAGATTTAAGGCCATCTTTCCAATAAGCGCCTGATTGCTGGAAAATCCATCCTTGTGTATTTTGTGATCGTGAACACCATATGAATACAGACTTTTTATTTCAGCTGATGCTCCTGGATGCTGCTGTAACTCGGACAAGAAACAGCAGAAGGAAGTAGGTGTAAAACCAGCTGGTTGCTGTCCCAGCCTGGTAACAAAACACACGTTCCAGAGCATCATTTCATGCCACAAAGTTCTCTCAAGAGAACTCCCTTCATTAAACTAACACGAAGGCATTCCTGGCTGGTGAGGATGCTCAGCGAGCTTCCCTCAGGATAGATGGCCCTTGGAAAAGGTGTCTGCCTCCCTGTTAACATGCATCATCTCAGAGATCAGCCTGCTGAGTGTCTTTCCAGGCCCCTGTCATTTTAATGGACAACTCTCCTTTGTGGCTAAACATTATATCAGTCCCTTCAGGGGGAAAAGGAGCCAATGCTGCACATCGCCCCTACCTGACTGTCGGGCCACATTCTGGAGTACAGCCAGCAGGGAATTTGCAGTGAAAACCCCAGTTCATCATAATCATCACTGGATGCAGATTTTCCCCGTGTCAGATTATTCAGAAGGAAAAAAAAGGCTCTTTGTTAGAGCACCACACATTTTCCTGCGTTCTCTGAGGGGGAAGAAACAAAATAGAGCAAGATAGCTAAGAAATTAATATTCAGATGCATTTAAGTCTCTTGGTTTTTTTTCCATTGTGTCTTCCCAAGAAAATATCCTCAGAGATTTATCATTTCTGTGAAGAACTGAAGAGGCTGCCAAGCAGAGCAAACAGGATTTTATTTTGATGGGCACACCACAATGTGTATTTGTCATCCTCTATGCCTTCCTGGAGCACAAGTATTTTACTGCATTGTACTGCCTATGCCAAAAGCCTTATCAGGAATATTGTAATGCCCAGAGAGAATCCTAAATGTATTTGTCTAGTTATTAGCTTTAGTTGTTAGCCTTTCAGCAGGAATATAGTGTAAACATAATAAACACAAGTTTCCTTTAATAACAGAGGACTGTAGTTATCTTTCTATGCAGTTTTAGGTTAATGTATATTTTATGATGCACTTTTTTTCCAGTACAAGTATTTCAAAAGAGTGAAACATGGTTTTAATATTAAAAAAGCACCATCCTTTAAAGCTTGATATTAACAAAAATTTTTATTTCTCTTGACTTCTGTGATATTTTTATCAAAACCTTTATTTCAAGGTCTTGGTAAATGATATTTTACAGCCATTTTACATAACTAAACTTGTTAATTAATCATGACATGAAGTTAAACTGATTTTAACAGGAAGAATTACTAGTAGGTTTTGAAAAATAGCACATGAAATATTTTGTCTACAAAATATTAGTCAGTCATTTTATAAACTGAAACCCTCACAAGCCCACTGCTTGGGGGTCATGTATCTTTAAAAAGTCCATGAAATTTAAATATCCAGTTAGTAATTCTTCTTGCTTGCTCTCTTGTCCTCACTCACCTCTGCCAGTTCTTCTGGTTAAAAGTAAAGCTTGACTGCCATTAGAATTCAAAGCACTAAGTATTTCATATTAATAACACAAAGCTCTGCAAAAATTCTCAGTCCTCTTGTAGGTTAGAATTGCTTTCCAGCAGCCTAACAGGCTTCCAAGCAGAGTGTAAGCTCCACTGGGATTTTAACTAGAACAACACAGACTAGAATTTATGAGTAAAAACCCTGCTGACCATCTTCTGTTTGCAAGAGTGGACACATGCATCAGCACTTGCTATGCCAGCAAGTGATACCTTGGTAGATTTATGCAGCAAGAGATTCAGTGAGAAAGTTATAATGAACCTCTGAGCATATTTAAAGAAAAGCAACTGCCAGAGATTAAGGCAAAGATAATTACTGTTGACATGTTTAATCCCTTCATGGCAGATGAAATAATTCACCTTGGTTGAGATGCTACATACAGAATATTGAGGAGTGTTTCAATAGAGATGGCATTTGGAATAGAAGATGACAGGTGCAAATAAAGTTTATTTTGGGTATTATGGGCTTTGTGGTGGATTTATTGCACTCAAGCAGCATTCTCATAGGGGAAAAAGAAAAAGGTTATGTGTGCAGTGCTGAACATCTTTCTTTACATGCAAAAGACATGGAAAACTAGCTAATGGAGAGAAAAGTCTGTGTTCAACTCACAACAGAATTTTGCTTTTAATTGCACATGGAAGAAACTCAGAATCCCCTATTCCCTTTATGCTGTTATAATGCATGCCATTTCCAAGAAGCCAGGAATTTTTATTACCCATTCCACAATGTGGAATCCACAGCACAGACAAGCTAAGAGTCTGCCTTTCATATCGATTTATTATAAGGAAGTCTGGATACAGGGCATATGGTGCTGAATAACTTTGGAAAAGCAGGTCATTCCGTAGGCAGTCCTTTCAACTGGGAAGATGCCAGAAGAAGGAAAGAGGAATGCTGAGTCCTTGTCCAATGTGTTCAGCCATACATCACAAACTTAGAGATTATTACAGTGCACACTCACGTCCCTGGGCGGGTGCTTGTCATGTACTTGTTGGCAGCCTGCAAGAACACACCCCTTGTGAGTGGGAGTACCCAAGAGCAGGCTTAGGTCAGCATGGAACTAATGAGCCATCAGAAGATAGAGCAAGAGAACCTTCAGAGCAAGAAGATAAAAGGGTGGCCCAAGTTAGAAAGGCAGAGGTGGATAGAAGGTTTAAGTCAGACATGTAAAGAGCAAACTCAAAGAAACAGCTTTCAAATATGATATGGTACAAAAACTCAGGAAAAGGAGAATTACACTGACATGGAGAAAAGTCTTTAAATAGAAAATATTATTAACGTTCTCAAACTAAATTACTTCCTGATGTAAATCCTCTAAAATCAGTCATTTTTCAATAGAGGAAAATGTCATGATGTGAATATAACATTATTCCCACTCAATGAGTTATGGAAAACAATTCAGAATGAGAATATTGAGAATCTATTCAGCTGAACCAAAGAAGTGGAGTGTCTGTGCAATGTCAATGTAGTCTGTTTTGTTAATCTCACAGTACAAAGAATTCTGCTATTGACATGCCATTGAAAATTACATGTGTCATTTCTCAGGAAAAGAACTGAGGGGGGAAGGAATTTGTGTAAGAATCTGCATTTTAAACAAACATTAACTTTTGGATGTGTCTGTGCAGTAGGAATCCTCTTAAATAAGAACTTAGATGCTGCTTGTTGACAAGAACTAATTGAGATCTGGTCTTAAGAAAAATGCTTCATAGGCTGCTTTAAGAATGCGTGATGGATTCCACTACAAATACTTGACAGAAGAAATACAAAATAAATGAAGCATTTTCAGTAGCACATCACTTAGGGAAATAAGATCTTCCCAAGGATGCCACAAAAAACAACATAATAGCAAGCTTTTTTTTCCCCCTACACATAAAAAACTTGGGTGTATAAATAATTTTTAAAAATGTAATCTTCTAATTCAAGGACATGAAGCAAGCAGACCTTTGGTCCAACTTACCCTTTCAGGAAATAACTCTTGTGAAAGACTTGTGTGTATATTTCCCTTTGAAAAGCAGAATTCCTCTTAATTTCTCAAAAGTATTGACTCATTTAAATGGCCATGAGTCTCAACTCCTAGTGGAGATAACTTACCTCTGAAACATTGAAACAACAAAATCTAAAGTACACCGAAAAAATTTAGATGGTATTACCTGTGAAATGTTTGACTACAAAAAGTAAAATGCATTTGAAGTACAAACATGCTCTTTACTGACTACTCTAAACTCTTAGCTCTAGATGTTCCAGAGCTAAGAAAGTGCCCTGTGTTTGATCTTAAATAAACACACATTTCTGAGCTGTTATCTTCTTTTCCTAATAATTCATCCTAGCAGGAAAAATATACCAGAGAAGTGAAGCACTGAAACACTGTAACTGTATTTTTCTTCATACCATGCTATTAATATTCTTGCAGTGTAGTTTCTGGTGCATGCATTAAGGTTTAATTCGCATTCCCTGAAATTAGCATGCCTGAAAAATGCATTTGTTTGTTTAGGAATCCAGGTTTTCATAATGTTTTGGGTTTGTTTCCTTCTCAGCCTTCACCTCAGAGCTTGACCAGCTGATTTAATTTGCCTAATTTTAAAAGGCAGTGTAACAACTGAAAGCAAACAAAGTCCAGTTAAATTTAATCAGCTTGTTTAATAATATGCCTAATTATGATTTAATTTTATGCCGACTAATGAATACAGAATTAGGTAGGGCTGGAGTAGAGGACTCCATAGGGCCCTGTGGTGCAGGCACTGCCACCTTGTGACCCGGTGCTGTGCCTGCACTGAGACCTGCTCCCACACCTGGATTTGGGGCTGCCAGTTATTCCTCCATCATCACTTTTCCCTGCCACCTCACCAGTACCCAGGCTGGCACGTGGCAGCAGTGATTCTTTTGGGTGCCTGCACGCAGCTACAGCTGTGTCTGTCTGCTGTGGGGCTAATCTTACAGACCTCCTGGGATACGCAGTTGCCTGGAGAAGCTCTCCATGGAACTGCTCCAGGCCAAGTTGTATGGAGCACTGAGAAACTGGAAAGTGTCCCTGCCATGGCAGGAGGGTGGAATTGGATGAACTTTAAGGTCCCTTCCAAATCAAACCATTTTAGGATTCTGTGACAACATGCTGCTGCCTGTGGAGGTACTGTCTGACAAAAATCCAGATTGCTTTTAGACATTGTATTTTCAGTCTGCCACATGTCATTTATTTGCCATCATTTCCCAGTTTAATCTTTAAAAGGTTTGGGTTGGGTTTTTTTTGGTTTTTTTTGTTTGTTTGTTTTTTTTTTTGGGGGGGGGGGGGTCTGGGTGGTTTTTTTTGTTGGTTTTTAAAAAATAATTTAAAAGCCATTTAGTGCTGCTATACCCTGTACAGAATTACAGATGGCATTTTGCTGGGTAAATAATGTGACGGGAGCACAGCCCGCCAGCACATCTCTGTGAGGAGCAGCAGTCTCTTGCAGACAGGGAGGAGTAAAAGAAGTGTGACCTCTAGTGAACCCAAGTGCCTATACCACTCCTGCAAGAGGCACAGCCTGAAGTTATCTGCACGCTCTGCAAAACTTTATTCATAGCTCAGAAATTAAGATATATTTTTGTTACATCACAGCCCAGAATGAAGACAAGGAGAAAAAAGGATAAATGCTATAATCCAGATTTCATCACAATTTTGAAGTGAGAGATTAACATTACAGCAGCATGTGAATAAGGAAAGGCTGTGGTTTCTGACTACTACCTTGAACTCCTGAAACTACTCTGCCTTCTTTTTATTTTTATTGAAGGCAATAATTTCATTATTTATACTTAAAATATATCAAATATTTAACCCAATCTACTGAGAGATTTATGAGGTACTTGGGCGTCTGCTTATATCAGTAACTTATTGCCTAGAAGTACATACCTACAGAAGGCTGCAGTTCCTCCTTGAATCCCATCAGACATTAAAATTAAGGTGTCATAAATGAAAGGCATCAACTGCCTTTTAAAATTAACTTGAATAAAAGAAACATTACCAGAAAACGTGACACTTGAAAGAGACATGTGCAACAAACAGCATCACTTGCCAGGGTTCCCACAAGCAGTGTTTCAACAGTGGAACTGGATACTGAACTCGAGGCACTTCCCTGCAAATATCCTGCTGACAGCTATCATGTTCAAATTCACAATTCCTGCCCTAGAAAGAGAAATAACAAAGTAGCTCCTTGAGGAAAGCAGCCTAAAATAGCCTGAGCACTCTGACAGCAGGGCATACAGTCACAGAAAGTTCAGCTTCCTGAAGGTTGTAGAGATTGCAAAATATTTTCAATTCACATTACTATCAGTGATTTTTTAATTTTTAAAATTATTATTAACTGGAACTTTACAACAGAGTATTCTTAGAAATGTGGTCACTAAAGCCCCTTGCTCAGGACCACATCCAGAGGCTTTTGCATAACCTCAAGGATGAAGATTCCACCTGGGCATTCTGTAAGTGGTCTTATACATGGAATTACATAATAAAAATGACTCCTGCAAAATTCACTGTGTATTTTCTCTTTATGTGAGCCATTAATTACAATTCCTCTTGACAGAAGTGCAGCACCACATCTAGGAAGCACACCAGCGCAAGATACTGAAATTTGCTACCTTGTGATCATATTGAAACAAATCCATTATTGACAACAATTGTTCATACAAGAAATACAACTTGAGCAGCGCATGCAGAGCAAACCAGATTAGTGCTTTCTTTAGCACAATGCATTGCTAAAGCTGTTTCTGGGAGAGGAAAATTTCTACAGGCAGATGAGGAGGGATGCTTAACTAGAATAGAGGCACTGGAAGCACTTAATTTCACAAATTCTTTGCTTATTTACCACTTTATCAGTGATTTGATTTGACCAAACCACTAGGATATGTCAAACATTCTCTTTAATCCACATGGCAATTTTACAAGTAACTCTTTAGCTGAACTAGCATAGATAAAACCTCTCACTCTCCAACTCTGATTTCTGGCATCAGGTGGTATCTTGATTCAGCACAATACCTGAAAACAGCAAATATCCCCCACAAAGATCATGACACAAAAGGCTTCAAGGTTATACATTAAAGGGCCCATTATTAACTAGCTTTTGGTTGCCATGTCAGGGACATGAAAATTTTTAATCTTTGTTCTTTTTCCTTTAAGAGGTACCTGGCAGAGAACATAATTGCAGTTTCTTATGCAAGTCAAGCAAGAGCAGAGGGAAATAAAAACAGTTTCAATTGATGGCTGCAAGTGAGAATGCCCTTTATTGCTCCATGTAATTCCATCATCTCAGAAATGCAAAGGCACTTTCATGATAAGGAGCATGGCAAAAGAGGCACAAAAGTTACTAACAGAATAATTATTTCAGTAGATGTAATATCCTTGGAAATTCCTTAAACCTTTACTTTAAAATGTCTGATGCTGTTGTAATGGGCAGCTTGTAAAGCTAACTTGAAGATCAGGAAAGAAGTCCCCTGAACAAAGGTCACAAGAGTGTGTTGTTTGAACAGAGATAATGGCTTCTTGATTAGGTGATAAAGGTAATTTTCAAAGCTCAACATAAATTAAATAAACATTCAAATGACAACTTGAATGCCTGATTTTTTCCCCCAGTTTGATTTTTGAAAGACATGAGTGCTCCTCATTTAAGTAACTCAAATTCCATGTGGTCATGCCTGGCATTATGGGGTAAAGAAAAAAACACACATTATTTTTTGTGTATTTACATTTTGTACTTCTTGTGAGTCACACACCAGCTCTGGGTTACAACAGTCACACCTGCTAGTGTACATTTTATAGAAAGAAACCAATACTCAGTAATTGTATCAAAGCATCAAAAGGAAAAATAGCAAATCTCCACCCAAATCCCACTTTTTAAGGTGTGGAATATAGGTACTGCAAGAGAATAACCCTTGGCTGCTACATGGCTGGTGACACCAAGGACTGAAGATCACTTTGGGGTCAATTTTTTCATTTGAGTTCACAAGCTTTCAGACTTCCCTTTCAGAACAAGTTGCAGAGTTACATCAAAAGGTTTGGAAATCCTGTCTCTAGTACAAAAACCAGTCGAGATGTGGTGGGTTTAAATCCCAGACTCCTGCCTGCAGAACAAAATAACCTCTGCAATAAGGTCAGGGGCACCCTTACCACTCTTGACAACCCTCTGGTGGGTGTGAGGCTCTGCTCCCAGGGAACACGGGCCAGGACAAGATGTCGTGAGATGCAACAGGGGTTTTTGGTTGGACACTGGGAGGAATTTCTTCACAGGAAGGGTGATCAGACATTGGAATGGGGTGCCCAGGGAGGTGCTGGAGTCACTCACTGTCCCTGAAGGTATTTAAGGAAAGACTGGATGTGGCGCTCACTGCCATAGATTGGTTATAAATTGGACTCGCTGATCTCAAGAGGTATTTTCCAGTCTAGTTGGTTCTGTGGTTTTGTGATAAGCAGCAGCAGACGGCTGGGACCCATATCGGGGGGCAATAACACCCTTTGGCCAGGGGCAATCGAAGCACTCCACGCGGCTGCGAGCCCCTCACCGGCTCAGCCATTCACCTTTTATCCCCTTTTTGCTGAGCGGGGGAGTCTCTCCAGCCGGTGTCCAGCCCAGGCCCCGGCTGTGGAGCTCAGCCTGGAGCTCCCGGCCCGAGGCACGGGCGCGAAGTGCAGTGTGGTTTAAATAAAACGTGCGCGGTAGGTTCCGAGGAGCGTGGCGGCCGCGGAGACCCCGCGAACGGGCGCCGGGGCGGCGGGCGGGACCCCGTGAGGGGCGCGCGGGGTGCGGGGCCTACGGCCGGGGGGTGAAGGCTCGAGGGGCGCGTGGAGCCCGCGCGGCCCCTGACGGATGGGACGGGACAGGACGGGACGAGGGCGAGGCCGGCGGCAGCGGCGGGTAAATAGGCTCCGCTAAACCGCCCGGCGCCCCCGCCCGCTCCGCCTCGCGACCCCGCGGCCGTTGGGGCGGGAGGGAGGCAAGGAGGGAGCGAGGGAGGGAACCCGCCAAAGCCCCGGCCCGAGCCCCGCCGGCGCTCGCCCGGCAGCGGGAGGCGGGAGGAGGGAGGGGTCGCGCAGCGCCGCGCTCCCATTGGCCGCGCGGGGCGCTGCATCGGGAGCTGATTGGCTGCCGCGCCCGCCCCACCCGCCCGCGGCGACTCCGCGCGTTGAATTCAAATCGGCACCGGGAGCGGCCCCGCGCTTCGGCCGGGCCGGCGCGGGCGGCGGTGGCAGCGCAGCTCCTGGGGGCTGCCGGCGCTCCCAGACCGTGGGGTGCGCGGCGGGAGCGGGAGGACGCGGGGGTAGTGTCTCCCCTGTATTTAAACGCGCCGCCGGCAGTGGCGATGGGCGGTGTTGGGCCGCGGCGGGCGGGGCGGAGCGGGGCGGGGCCGGGGCCGTTGGGCGGCGGGCGCGCGCGGGCCGAGCCGGGAGGCGGCGGGACGAGCTCGGCGGCCGCGGAAGGCAGCGGGAACCGGCCCGTCACGGGGCCTCCATCCAATACCTCCCTCCCTCCCTCCTCCTGCCCTGCAGGGCCGGCGGGACCTGCCATGCGGAGCGGTGCGGCGGGAGCGGCGGGTGTCGCCTCCTGAGGTGGCGGGAGAATACGGCCGGCGGGCGGGGAGATGGGGGCCGGCGACAAGGTAATTCCTCTGGTGAGCGAGAGCAGCCGACCCCCGGGGCTGCCGATGCCCGCGGGGTGATGATAGCCCCGCTGCCCGCGCTCAGCCCGGCTGGGGGTGAAACCGCCTCGGTCAGAACGATCGCGCGTAGAAGCCGCGGGACGGCAGAAATCGAGTGTGTTTTACCTTAGCTTTAATTTCTGTCCTCAGCAAAAGTTCCTGAAACTTTATCTCTCACGACCTTTATCCACGGTGTCCGTGAAGAACACTTCTGCCTCCTGGCACTCCTCTTTGATTTTCTCTTAACGGAAGGTGTGTGGAGGAGCAGGGATAATGATGTTCAGAGCGTGTTTGTCTCGGACATGCTGTGGTGCCGTGACAGAGAAGTTGCGATTGGAAGAGGGTCCCGCGAAGGTGGGGCGGCGCTGGGCCAGGCCCGCTTCCCTCGCAATTCCAGGCTGGCCAGCCTGCCCGGAGCCCCGGGTACCTCCCCCAAAGGGAATTCGGGACCACCACCGACCCCAGACCCATTTCTTGGAGGGCTCTGCGGGGCAGACCGCGCAGGCGCGGAGACGCGGCGCGAAAAGTCAAGGGTGCAATACGGGGGAAAGCACAGGGAAGTGGATCGGCCCCCGATCCAGCCCGCCCGGGCATGCCTTTCCTTCGCTATCCCGGCTTTATCCTCTCCTCTCGTGTTGTATCTCGGCAAGCCCCGCGATCACATTCCCCCCCTTACTCCGCTCCGAAGTTTGTTGAGAGAGCTGGGAACTTGTAAAGTTAAGAGCTTGTTAGCCAACACTTCCATGACTACTAAATACCGGGCTGGTCGCTGGAATTGAGGTGATTATATGATAAAGGATAAGAGTACTCTGACATAGGCTGGTGTCTATTTAGCTCAAGAAGAATTTATAAGTGACATCACACCCGCTCCCGGGTCAGTACGTGTTTCAGCTATTATTTATAGCTCTCTGCTATGCATTAAGGTATCTTCTGATTGTATTTGCCTCAGAGGAAGGAAAAGGAAAATTATCCGAGGAATAAATGCCAGGAGACCCGAGCCTTAAGCTACAGGCACAGAAATGGTTTCAGAGAAGGGACTCATTGGTTCAGAGTAGGACTGGAACTCTTGACTTGGAGCTGCCCAAAAAATGCGATGGATCTCTATTCCCCTTTGACTGTCATTGATACGTGGATCATGGTGCACCTGGGTTTTAATATCACTGTTGTTCTTTTTATTGATATGTAGGAAAATGAGCATTCTGAGCCATGCAAAAATGTACTGAAAACTCCTTTGAAACAAGCGTCTACCTCACAGTTGGTACTGACAGAGAGACAACCTGACTGTCAGCCTCTAACCACACCCCCAAAACTGAAGGAAACCCCTCCAGCAGATCCATGGACACCTACTTCCAACCTGAAAATGCTGATTAGTGCAGCCAGTCCTGAGATTAGGAGCAGAGAACAGAGAAGGCAACTGTCAGACAGCTCAAGTGAGGTCCTACAGACAAAACACTGTTTGCAGGTATGTTGTAAATTTTGGTTTTTTTGGGTTGTTTTTTTTTTGGTTTTTTTTGTTTTTTTTTTTTTGGTTGTCTGTATTTATTTTCCCTGTTTTTTGGTTTTTTTTTTTTTTGTTAAGTTAGTTGAAGGCTGTTTATTCAGTATAAAAATTATACATTGACACAGCACATCTTTTTTAAAGTTTTGGTTTTGGAGCATTTATCAAATATAAATAATGATATTGACTAGCTACATTCAACAGGCAATGTTCTAGTTTTATTTCACAGCTGCTGAGGACAAAGGGAGAACACTGGCCCTTTGACAGTGTGCTATGAAGCTGTTAAATATCTGTGCTTACGTATTGTCAAAAACCTCACAATCTCTTTTCCTTATTCCCATGTAGGAGCACTTATTGGGGGATGAATATGAAAAATCTCAGCCAAGTCGCAAAGAGAAAAGTCTCGGATTACTGTGTCATAAATTCTTAGCTCGGTATCCTGATTACCCCAGCCCTTCACAGAAAAGTTACATTTGCCTTGATGAAGTCACTGAAGAGCTACGTAAGTTGGTGTTCATCCTATTAAATATTTCTTCATGCATATTTGCCAATAACCTGTCATTTTTTTTAGTATATTTTTGCTCCATACAATTTTGGAAGCTTACTCTGTTCTCAAATTTATTTAAACCCATTTTTAAACTGCTAATTCCCAGAGCAATTCTTTTAGAACGCTGATGTTTCCTCAGTGAATTGAACTGAGAAACTCTGAATTCTGTTTCATATTGAACATCTAAATTATTGCTTATGCCACAAATAACCAGTTGCAGTTTTTTAAATTCAGAGATGATACCTAAGATTAGTGGTTAGATTTTTGCAGCAGGAACTAGCATTTCTCAAACTGAGCCCACAGCTGCCTGTCTGATCATGACATCAAAGCAAGAAACCTCTTTCTGTTCTTAATGGTATATTAACTTTCTCATTCTATATCACTGTTTTGTATGTTGCACCAATAATTTCTGCAGAGTCCACATTTCTAACATCAAGCTGAAGCTTTTTTAAATAAAAAAAAAAGTTATGGAGTTACAGTATTTTACAGCTTATATATGGATAATAGTTTTAAAATTTTGAAGCTGTATGATTTACATTTTTGTATGCTTTGTACAAAAGGACATGTATTTTAGGAAATGTCTGGTTAAAACCAAGATTTTATCAGAAACCAAGAGTTTATCAGACAAATTAGAAGAGTGTGCTAATAAAATGACATGTAAAAAGAAGTAATAAAAGAGTTTTATACCATGAGTTTCCAAGGTTTTTTAAGGACAATCTAGAATCAATGCAGTGAATAATTAGAAATGCTATGTTTTTTCTAAAGCTGGATTGAAACCATGTAATGACTCTTCTGGCAACAGTCAATTTTATTTCTTAAGGAATGCTGAAAGCCAAGTATAACTCTGGAACATCAAGTTCTTGCATATACAAAGCAAGATTTGTTCTCCTTGCTGGCAAGACCTGGGAGGGCTATTTTCAGTTTGTGCTATGGAATTGGCAAAAATGATTTGGAAGTATACTAAGAGGAAGGACAGGACTGTGCTGCAGGTAATGCATGAGTGCACCTGTGTTATGTAGCAGAGCTGTCAGGTTCACCTTTCCCTCTGCAGATGTGGAGCGCAGGCGCATCTATGACATTGTGAACGTGCTGGAGAGCCTGCACATGGTGAGCCGCTTGGCCAGGAACAGATATGTCTGGCATGGGCGCCACAACCTCCCCCAGACCCTACAGGCCCTGAAAAGGGTGGGGGAAGAGAACAAATACATACAGCAAATCCAGATGATCAAGAAAAGAGAGTATGAACATGAATTTGATCCTGATGGTGAAAGGAATGAAGAAATGGCAAGTTCTTTTGACTCAAGTGAGCAGTCAGAAATGTCTTTTGTCGAGCTCCCAGGAGTGGAATTCCGTGCTGGTAATAATTCTCTATAATGCCAAGAATAATATGTACTTAAAATGATAAATTTCTATGAACTTGGGAAAAAAACTTTTATTAGTCTTCCTTTTTTTTTCTGAGGAGGTGCTGTTCCAAAGGCACCACAACTCTTTGTAGTGAGAAAAAGTGCTCTGCACTCTTTCACTTGTCTTATTCGTTCAGTTCTTCTAATTTGTTTCTACATCAGGTGGAACTATCAAATACACCAACATATAATCCAATTGGCAATTGACTGAGTTGTTATAGAAACCAGAAGTTGCTACTGAATGTTGTAGAAACTTGAAGAATAAATTACTCAATTTGTTTTATTAATTTAGCTTTGATTCATGGAAGAAATTTTAATTAAGGGTTAAGCATCTTTAAGAGTACAAGTTGACAGACAATGGGAAAGGTATATGTGGGATACATCACTGTCTATTCTTTGTAGTTAGACTTGGTATCCACCCAATCATCTGTTTCTTGTCACGCAGAAACATGATTCTGGTGTCAACATTGGCCCTGCCTAGTCTCTGTGTTGTTCTTACAATTATTATTGAAAAATTCCTTCAGTGTTTTATGTTTGTAGCTGGTGTGTTGCTGAATACTTTAATCCTTTTCCTGTCTGCTGCAGCATCAGTGAATGGCAGGAAATACAAGTCCTTACGAGTGATGAGTCAGAAATTTGTGATGCTGTTTCTTGTATCAACACCTCAAATAGTGAGCCTTGAAGTTGCTGCTAAAATCCTGATTGGAGAAGATCAGTTAGAAGACTTAGATAAAAGCAAGTTTAAAAGTAAGTACAATAGCAAATGTAAGCTAAATGAATTATTCCAGTACTGCTTCATATAAGGAGAAATACTGTCTTATTTTTCCTGCCACAAATGTTTATTTGAGCCTCTACAAACTCACTCAACACCTTCTGCAGTTTATAATTTTGTATGGCTATTGATGCATAATGCCCACCTGAGAGGAAAAGTCCATTAAATCCTCCCTCCTGAAGTATTGTCACAAGCCTCTATATTAGTAACAATTTCTCTTTCGTCAAGCAGCCTGTCAAAGTTTTCAGCATCATTTCACCAAAGATGCCCCAGAATCTGTGTTCTGGCCACATAACTAACTTGGTAGAAATCTAAAGAAATTCTGTAAGAGTCCTGTGACCAACTTGCATGTCAGAGGAAGTGAAACCCTTTGCTCTAACTGCAAATTATTTCTTCATTCTTTTACCCTTCTCTCAGTTCCCTGCACACTTCCTCCCCTTCCTCTCCATTCAAATGAAATAATTTTTCTAGGGCTAGATCAGTAGACATATAATAATTAAAAATTTGCTGCTTTTGAGGGATAGTTGTAGGTTTCATTGAAAATTAGGCTTTTCCTTAATTCTCGGATTCCTTTGCTTGTTTGGGTTATTTTTTGTTTTGGTTTCGAGGGTTTTTTTTTTGTGGAGTTGTATCTATGCAAGTACTGATCCTTGCTGGTTTCCATTCATTATTTCCTTTCCACTGCTTCACAGCAACATAGAGAGGGTGGGTGGCTACTCAGTAGTGGTTTTTGCTTGCTTTTATTCTTCTATAAGAAGAGCCTGTCTCACAATAAAAGCATTTTCAGGGCATTCCATCTGTCTACTGGTATTTCAAATATCAATCCCATGTTTTACCACGTTCTTGGTTATGAGCCAAAAATTCCATGACCTAAGCACATTCACTTTGCTCTAGAACTCACTTGTAGTTTGACTTCTACCTGAATTTTTTCCCGAATAGCTCAACCTAGAGAGAGGGAAGATATGCAGGATGATTACCCCGTTGGATTTTAGTGTGTCTCTTCCCTCCAGTTCCCATATTTGCCATTGCATGTGTGTACCTACCTGCCTTTTAATCTCCGTATATGTACTACAGGATTTGTGTAGGTTTGATCATTGCACAGAAATTAACTTGTTTTGAAAATGTTCTTTTTTCCATATTTAGCATAATAAACTTTGCAGTGTCTTCTAGATCTGTATCTATGTCTTCTATTTTACATGTAAACTTTGTATCACAATAATATTATTTCATTATATAAATACCTGTTCCACAAAATTGTTGTTATAATTTTTTAAAAGCTTTTTCCTTTTAGCTGCTTAAAGGGTATTACAACATTTCTTTATCTGATACATGCTACTTTTTAATTGTAGTTGCTACTTTCCATTTATCTCTTTTATTTCAGCCAAAATTAGAAGACTTTATGACATAGCAAATGTTCTCAGCAGCCTTAAGCTTATCAAAAAAGTTCATGTTACAGAGGAGAGAGGTAGAAAACCAGCATTCAAGTGGACAGGACCTGAGGTCTTGACAAATACTCAGGGTAGGTGTATGTGTCATTTCCTTTTGTTCTGATGATGATATTGATTGTTTTTTTTATTTTCTGTGCTAGAAATTTTTGACCAAAAGACAGAGTAACTAAGCAGAAAATCTTTTACTAGTCACATCACTGTCCTTATGAGCACAGCAACCAATATCTATTTGCATACGGTGGAGGTTCAGCTATTGAGATTCTTGAATTTCCATGTTCGCTGCTGTTGATACTTCAGGAATTATAAGCCAGGGTCCAATAATTGCTTTTTATTAGTGAATCTGTATATGATACATATTTTCTTCTTTTTTTTCTGTTTTTCAGATACAAAACTTGAAGCAACTTCTACAACCTGTTCCCCACCTATTTCAGAATCCATCACTTCCAAAGAGCAGTGCTCAAAAGCCCTTTTTCCTTCAAAAGGAAAGCAAAATTTCACTCGGCACTCATCTCTAATAAAGTTAGTTAAGAGTATAGAGAATGACAGAAGGAAGATCCAGTCTGCTCCAACCAGCCCAGTTAAAATAAGTGCCAGTATGTATATTTTCATATTTTTTTATTTCAGAAACTTTTTTCTTTGTTTTTAAGTCAGATGTAGCCTTCATTAAATATTTGGGCTTGCCCTCTTCTCACAGGACTTGTAGATGTGTGGGTGGTGCTCCTTTCAAAAAATGCATCTTAAGAGCTGTCAAAAATGCAGAAATGGCTACAAACCTTCTATTTGTCTAGAATCAATGAATATTGGATCTTCTCTGAACCTGCTTTGTTGTAGAAACTCTTCTTTGGATCATATTATTTAACCAGTTCTGTATTCTAAAACAGAAAATTACCTGTCAGTGTTCATGTTCTTGCTAGGCATCTTCTCTGGGGCCTTTAAAATTTGTTTGATGTAAGTTGATGTCCAGTTGATCAAATCAAATCTGGACTGAGTTTGAGGATAACTTATCTCATTAACTGTTACATTACATAATGCAGTGTCCTCAAGTTAAAGTTAAATTTTTACTTTGAAAGTTAAATTTTTACTTTGATGAACTCACTCTTTTGATTTGTTCTTCTCCTCCAACCAGGTACTTATCAAAGTTTACCAGTTTTCCCAAATACAATAGCTCAGTTTCCAGCAATCACTAAACATCAGCTGGAAGGACAATCCAAGTAAGTTTGCACAAGTTTAAAGGTGAGAACAAGTTAAAGTTATGCTCAGCTTGAGTGGGGCAATAGCCTGCAAAAAACAGTAACCTTGAGTACTGCAGGCTAGTTTTTATTTTATCTTTAGTGGATTGAGAAGTACAGGTTATGTCAAGTCTTTGTATTACAGAAGATAATGATAATATAGTATATTACAGAAGATAATTTGTTAGAACATTCATTTTTGCATGAAGGAATTAAAACACATTTGGGTTTTTTTTTTTTTTTTTTTTTCTGAAGGACAGCAGAAGAGATGCAAACGAAATGTGCCCTGTCCTCGCCTGAGGCTGTCCCCAAGCCTGAGCCCTCTCAGCAGCCAGCTCTGAGCCAGCCCCTCGGGGTGTGCCCTGCAAGCCACGGCTCCATGTCACCACTTATCCTACCTCATCCTCAGTCTGGGGTTTCATATGCAATCTATCTGCACCCTTCCCAAGCCCACACAGTAACAACCTACAGCCCAGGCTTCATGTTGCAGCCTCTGCCATGTGCTAACGTAACTGGAATTAAGAGTAATAATTCAAAAATATTAAATAAAATAACCACTGAGGAAGGGGACACACCGAGAGGTCCAGATGAGCCTACAAAATCCTTGGCAGCTGAAGAAAGACCTGAAACGAAATCAGAAACTTCATCTCAGCGGTGCCTTAAAAGATCACAAGCACTACCAGAGAGTAATTTAATTAAAAGGCGTAAAAGTGACGAGGAAAGCCTTGATACTTCTTTGGTAAGTTAAATTAGTTTTAAAATGCCATTTTATGACTTAGTGATGTTGCCACCTTCCCATTTTCAAAGTGATGTGGGAGCCTGCCAGTGAGTGTAGGCGTTTTAAATAACATCAGGCTTGAAGAGATGGTCTTCATTTGCTATGCCTGCTGATGTTTGAGGGGCTGGGGTTTGTATCTAAGAAGACAAAGTGTACAGGTGTAGTGAAAATAAAGTAGCTCACAAAACACTATGTCAAAACTTACCTATTTATACCTGATTTAGGGGAGTAGGTCAGGTTGAGAGCAAGGTTGGAAGCAAGAGATCTTCAAGGACCCTTGAATTCTAGAATTCTGTAAACTTGCTGGCAACTATTCCTGGCTTTAGAGGTGTTAGGAGGGAAAGTGGATGTATAAAAGTCCCTTTACAGGGAACGTCCCAAAATCCTGATGCTTTCTAAATATTTCCACCCAGTGTTGGTTTGTTGTAGGCATAATAAAACAACATATGAAGACAATAAGAGGTTCAGATAAACTTGATATATATGGAGAGATTTGGGATGGATTACTTTCTAGTCCTAAAATGTCGATTGTTTTAGCATCTCTGTAAATTATAAATCTGCTATAAATTTGGCTTTCTGAAACAGTTGTCATATGTTATGGGTGCGTTATGACAGCACATGCTATCCAACATCCACTAGCTGGGAAGAAACAAGATACGATAACATGGACCTGGCTGTTCTAGTGACCAGAAATTTTTATAGTACAAACTTGAATGAGGCGAAAGTAAAAAGCTTTCTTTTCAGTTTTTAAGAATGTTTAACTATCGTTGTATGTCTCTAATTGAGATTGTTAAGCCTTACAACACCTGCCTTTCTTTTTGTGTGTGCTTTTTTCAAAGGGAGAATACACTAAGAATGAAAAACCACCTTCCAACAGCTCACAAACAAATCACGAAATGGACTGTGTCCAGGAAGACAGACAGAATGAAACCAAAACAGTAGATCAGAACATGGCAAGTTGCTGTGACCCATGTACAAAAGAAAATATTCCAGAAGATGAAGATAAAATCAAAACAAAACAAGACATACCTGTGGCATTTGCCATTCCTGCTCCTGAGGTAAGATTTGTCTTGCCATTCCCTGGGAAAACACTACTTGGAGTCTCTGCAAAAGAAACAAAACTACAACGAACTACACCTACATAGGCTGTCTTTGGCTGTATTAATTTTACTGTGCTTTTAAAACCTTATTTTGTAGGAATGTAGGATTTCTGTTTCTGCGTTGAGTACACAAAAAAGAGGCCATAAAGAGGCTTTCGGGCTTCCATTGGAAATGAAGGTCACACTAATGAGCTGAGGGCAATATTGAGACCCCTTATCTCCCCCATCCTCTCTTTTTTTTTCTTTTGCATTTTTTCTTTTGCATATATTTACTGTCAAATGCTTTGAAACAGAATCACATGAATCTCTCTTCATCAGTAAAATTCAGTATTCTGCAGTTAAGACTGATTGCTGTAGAGAACCTGAATAAGGAATTGTTCTGTTGACAAAAACAGAATATGTAAATACAAAAGCTTTGTCATCCAATATTTGTTTTATGAAAAATACAATCCAAGAATGAGGTGATGTGATGATTTACTGGATCCAGAAGGTTTCTTCTGGAAAAATAGTGTTCAGTATCATGGTTTCTTTTCCATCTGGTCAAACTCCACTGTGTTAATCCCAGGTGGATTTCCAGTTCCCCACCAACAGTATCAGCTGGGAATAGAGCCAGCTGACTTCTCTGTGGTATTAATTTGAAAGAGCATGTCCTTGAGTCTATTGTGTCTCATTTCAGACAGCAAGTAGTACAGGCATAGGATATGGCATCCTGGGGACATGGAGGATAAAGAATAAAAACAAGGCAAGGGAGGGTTGCAGTTTTGGAGAAAAGTTTTGGGGTTTGCTTACTACATGTTTGGGCTAAAGATGTGCTGTCTCTTTCTTTCTCAGACTTTTTTTCCATCTGGTTATCTTATTCCTCTGACTCACTGCACCCATGGCAACAAGGCAGAGTGCTCCACTAAAGAGAAGGCTGGGGTGTGTTCTCTGCAGCACACAGCCTACAGCTCTCCCATCACTGGTGAGTGTCCAGGGAAACAGGCACGGGGGTCCAGCTCAAGGGGCCAGGGCCAGCTTGCCCTAATTCCTTTCAACACTTGATGTTTCTGTTCTAGGTGTCATTCCAATGCCAGCCTCAGAACTGAAGACAGTCAATATTCCTGCTTTTCATATAACACCCTTGAACATAATGCTGTCACCAAATTCCATAGCTGCTGCACCTGTACTGAGCAACTCCTGCCTCAATTCAAGCAGTACCAGTTCTGCCCCAAATCCAAGCTCTTCAGCTCTGAACTTTATGCTGCAACACATAGGACTAATACCTGCTGGTGTGCAAGTTCCTGCAAATCCTATTCTACAGCACGTGCCAGTCTCTTCCCAATCAGAAAATATCAGCCATAGCTCAGGGAGTACAAACATGCAAGAAGGGAAGGTGAGTTAAAACATATCGCTACTCCACCATGGTGGGTTGAGTAGGAAGTGCAGTGCAGTAATTCCCTTACAGCAGGTAAAAATTATAAATAAACATTTCTTTTTGATCTTTAGAAATCAGCACTGCCCAAAAAGAGCTAGCAGTGAAGGCCAGCCTAAGTACAGTAGAAATGAGAGGTTAGCAAGGAAGATAAGTGACTTATTTGTGGTCGAAGTGGAGCCAGCTGGAAGATGACATGATGTGAAGAAACAACTGTTTTAGAGGGAGGATTTTACGTATCTGAGATTGTGCTTATTAAAAAACTGTTCCTTTGTTATTTTCTTTCCTTCTCTGTATTTCTCTGTATATTTTATGTAATACTGTATTGCCTAATATCTGTTTGTGTTAAAAAATAAGGGGATTAGAAAAAACATATTTTTATGTATTTATATATGTATATAAAGGAATGCAGGTGTATTCTTCTCAGTAAAAAGTTCAGTTTTTAAATTTCAGGGGAAAAAAAGTTTGCTAATATCCTGCAGAAACATAGAAGTAGAATTTACTTTTTATTCCCCCATAAATGAAAGTAACTTTCTCTTTTCTCTTCAGTTCCTTCAGCCAAAGGAACCTCAGGAGCCTCAGGCAGTTACAGAGAACTTTTTCCGCACACCAGGAGGGCCAAACACAGAACCTGCACTATCTGCAAACTCAGATGGTACCCAGAGAACCTCTCAAGGAACTCTGTATATTCCTCAACGAAAACTTGAAGTTTCAGAAGACTAATTTTGGGATAGGGAATTGCTGATTGTGTTAACAGGCAAAATTGCTGGTAACACACTGCACACATCTGGCATTGTATGATGGACAGTGGTTTGGACATGTATTGCCAAGACCTCAATGCTGGAATAGCCTTAATTGTTGCTTTAGAAAATAAAACTGACTCTTAAGGAGAAAGTTAATGCCTAATGAATTTTTCCAAAAGGCTTACCTGAAGTATTTTAACAGCAAAGTTATGTATCTAGTGGGTTTTTTTGTGTGTGTTGATTTCTTCTATGCAAAGTAAGCTGAAATTGTCTTTGTACAGAAAGGTACAGTCTATCAGTCAGTATATATTTTGCACCAAAAAAAAAAAAAAGTACTGTGAGTGTGTAAATATTTTATGTCTTAGCAAAAAGGCCACAGGTAAAATGTTTTGCATCTGTGTTTAAATAAATGCTCTTTTGTAAAGTTAGTAAGAAGCACAAAAACTCCCAAATTTTCTTAATCAATTTTTATATAAGTTAAGAATTATTTATACTGTATTTTTAAATTGATTTATTCAGATTAAACTTACATAAAACTCTACAGTGACTTTTTCTGTTTGATCATATTGGATTACCTAAGTTACACATTGCATATGCATATATTGCGTATTCACTGGCATCTCTTAAGTCATTTTTTGTCAGGCAGGGCTTGCTGTGTTCTGAAGGAAGGGAGGAAAAATGGTGTTTTGTGAAAAAGTGAATTAAATAACTCAATGTAACTTCTGAACTCTTATCAGTACATATTACAACTCCTAAAAACAAGTCAGAACAAAAACGGAAGTAAGATATTACCCTGGAGCATACTCAGGAACGTGTGGCCAAATGTCACAGAAGTTTCAAACAGGTTTACTCAAACCACTTGAATTTAAATAAGGGCAACAGTGTCTCATATACACTGAAGGAAGAAAGATGAAGACTCTTCATATAGTTCACATTCAGAAAACAAGTAATAGCTGACAAAATGAATAAAAATACAGTGTATCTGCCTTCCCAGCTGAAATGTGCCTGGTAGACCAGACTGGGATAGAAGAAATAAATAGTAGCAAAGCCCGAGATTCAGGCTTGGACTGCACAAAAAAAAAAATATATATATAATTAAAGCAGCTACCACAGTAAGACAAACTCATCTGTTCTTTAATAGTGCAAAGTTCTAATACAAAATACACCTGACAGAATATTTCACTATTGAAATATTTCTAACTGAGGGGGAAAGAAGAATAAAAGCTGAAAGAGGGAAAAATTCTCACTAGAGCACTGAGTAGATTTTTCTTTTCCAACGAGATAACTGATCTTCCTTACACCTGCTATCAACTTCATTCTGGAAATATAAAGGCAAAGGTTTTAGGAACTTGCATTGCTCAGTAGAACACCCCTTTTATTTTTGAGCACCACATCTGACAGACTAAGAAACTACAGCAATTGGGCTTGGTGAAATGGTCTTGTCACACATTGTGCTGAGAAAGCTGAGCATATTTTGGAAAGCTGAACATGTTTTCTGACTTTCTGTGTCCCTTGGCTCCTGACACACTGCAGTTGATTTTTCACGAGCACTTTCCTTCCTGTGTGCTGGTTTTGCAGGCTGAAAGCTGCTGCTTTCTCCGCTCCAAGGGTCTCCTGCCCCAGCAGACCTGCATTTGTCTCTGGCAGCCCAGCTCACTGCTCTTCCTGCCTTGTCTCACCTCCCCTGGAACGTGCCCAGAGTGCCTGATGTGCTCTGGAGAAGTCCCTCTGAGGCTGGCTTTGCTTTGGAGTTGCTGTGTTCCAGCTCTCAGGGCAGGGTTTTTTAATCCCTTCCACTGATTTATAGAAAACTGCTTTCTCACTCCAGTTCATGCATATGCAATTCCAGTTGCATGTCTTGAGTCGTTTCTTCCAATCCCAGATCCTGCTAACCACAGTTGACCTGGAATGATAGGTAATCCCAAGTAACCTGTAGAGATCAAGCTGTTCCTTGGAGCTGTAAAGAGCTTTTCAACAATCCTTACAGGGGCACACAGCAGCAAAGAAATTAGGCAGCACCCAACACTGGGAAAACTAAAAGTTCATCACCTGCAGTGTCGTGGTTTGGCCCGGAAATGTGTTTCTGGAAAGGTCTAAGTCGGGCCAATCAGTGGCCAAATTCAAAACTGGCATGTGATGTGGCCACTGAGGATCTGGATACGCCTCTGAGAACACACGGGGGTTAAAAGCAGGAGATTCCCGGAGAACTTCCTCTTTGGGAATCCAGCGTTGGTGAGTAGGTCTGGCCTCTCCCCTGCCCAGCTGTGCCTGGGTGGGGGAGGGAGAGGCCATGACAGGGAGGAGGCCGGGAGCCCCAAAAGGTGCAGAGGTGGAGGAGAACATGCAGGGGTTGATGAGATTTGATGATGTCTCTCATCCCCCGGAGAGAGAGACAGAGATTGTGCCAGGGCCAAACCATGACATGCAGTTTTCCCTTAAATCCTCTGCCAAAACCAAAGGGAAAATACTTACATTTTGGGGCAAAAACTGTCTTCACAGAGTTCCCTGCAGTTGGTTATGGTGCAAATGCATCCAAGTACATGATCTATAAAATATGAGTGAACATTACAGAAGATTCATCCATCTCAAATGTCAGGGGTCCTAACGTAAGTCACCAAGGGCGCAAACACAAAGATTTAAGAAGCTTCTCAGTGCTTCCCATGTATTCCAAGAGGGAGTTCATGACTGCCCCAACCCCTCCTTGCTGCCCTCTTACAAGGAACCCTCATACCACATACTGCACTGTCTACTCTGCATTTGGCTTTATCTGATATAGAATAGTTCCATTAACTATCTGGGGACAACAACCCAGAAGAGATGGAGTCTAGCTCCGCTGCTCAGGAAAGAGTCCTTCAATTTCACACCAAGGACCTGCCTCTGCATTATAAAATCTGCCAGACTTAACAGCAAACTGATTGGTAAGTTCCTAAGAGTTTTCTTAGCAGCCTCAGCTAACAGACCCCTAAATCCTAAAGTCTAATGTGGATTTGGCATCTAATTTTCTTATGTTTCCATGAAAGTCCCCAAGTTGAGACTTTCAGCTTGAGAGTTCTCGTGTCTAACCCCTGGGATGGGCCCTTTCATACACAGCATAGTCCATGATCCTGAACAAAGTTGCTAAATTCAGGCATCTGCTCAGAAAAATGAGGATTAGCTTCTAAACCTTTAAAGCCCTTAAAATAAAGCCCTGTAAAAAAGTTCATACTTTACTGCCTACATCTCTAACACATCTGCAGCCTCATCCATTTCCAAGGGGCTCATTCAGGCATTGCAAAGGTAATTGCAATAATTACACAGGCTAAATATCATAGATGTTATCTACCCACCTTAATGCCTAAAAACAGTAAAAAATGAAAGATTTGAGGTAAAAGCATAATCCTCTGTATCCTAGAAGACAAACCATTTCTATATCTCAAACCATGAACTGCAGAATGAAATGCTATTTAGTTTAAAACTGTTGTTTTCCTGGAGGTGTTACAAACAAGTTTTGATGTATTATTATTTTTAACAATTATTTTGGTAAATTACTTTTGGCAATGTGACCATTAATAACAAGATCATCATTTCAAGAATTGTTATTTTATGATTCACATTTAAGCAATGCAGTAGAGTAACTATAAAACTTTAATCTTTATTTTTCAGTCAGGAGTGTCCTTTAGGTGTAATCCGAGGGGCTGCATTGTTGTCCACTTACTCACAAGCAGACATAAGGGAACAAAATGCCAGGCTTTTGTCAGAGGTTATTTTCAGCTTGGTGATAGCAATGGCATTGCTCAGATCCCTTAAACTCTCAATCCCCTGCCCTCCCCTCCCAGCTTATAGGGCTGGCAGAAGTGGTCACTGCATTTAAAGAGAGCAGGAACCCCTCCCATTCAAACCCTTTGAGACCCAAGAAAAGAAGGAGAAAATTCAAGCGACTCCGGTGAGTTGAGTCCCATGGGTTCTGCCAAAAAGGGTTTGGGTATTTTTTTATTCCTAACAGATTATAGAAGCTGTTTGTTGCCTGACAAAGAAAACCACATAGGTATAGTACAGAAATGAGTCCTACAGAGCAGTGTTTTAGGTTTGGAGTAGCCAGTAGAAAGAGAGATTCTTCTGTCTCAGCGAGGCAAGCAGCTACCAGTGCTGCAAGAGCAGGGCTGGGGAGATCGTCATTAGAGACACTCATTTGGACTAGGCATGACTGGATAACAGAAGTTTCAGAATATTTAAAAATTTCATTACAAAGCTACAGAATTATGTCTGCAGTCAGTCATTAGAAAGCGCACGTACACAGCATACAAATTTTTGTGCTTTTATAATGGTATACTAGAAGTAAGAAACCAAAACAAAACCCCCAAAATCTTCAAAATATTTAATGTCGGAGACCAATTGGTTTCATATCAAAAAGAGGAAAACTTCTGTGCAGACTTGACAAGAAATGGCTAGCTAAGAATGCAGGATGAAAGAATTATTCCCAAATTCATCATTCAAGCATTCTAAGAGAGCATGATTGGTCAAATCATCAGGAAAAAAACCCCAAAAATTCAAATAAATAAATAAATACATAAATACATATGTGTTTTTACAATGAAAAATTTTCTGCTTAAAGGTAAAATTATTTCAGAGAATAAAGCCATGCATGTAGATAAAATAATTCTGTGTCTTAGTCATCACAGTGTTATTTCAAAGTCTGTAGCAGTTTTGCCTGGCACTTAAAGAACTTACTGTAGGGATAAGGATTCAGAGAAGGATCGTGTGGAAGGAATAGTGAAAGCTGATAGCCCAGGATTAGGCCTGGAAAATTGAATGGGTCATTTGTACAGCAGGATGCAGCTTTCCACAGCCACATGGATCAGACTGAACTATGAGTGTGAATGTACAAGCATGTGAATGTGGTTGGTTTCTAAGTTAGAATGAAGTGAATGAAGTACCTTACTCTGGCATCAGATACTGTATTTTTTGGAGATGCAATGTTAAATTTCTGCAAAAGTGTGCATCAAGGAAGTTTCAAAGGAAATGTAGCATCACTAGGCTAGAAAATAATACAAAAAGTGGAAGAACAGAGATGAAAGCAAGGGAATGTGGCACTGTCAGCTCTCAGCAATAAACATGTGCTTCATATAAAGTCGGTTAAAATCTTTTGTTTCAAAGTGCCATGTGTAACTTAGTGTGACCAGTGTCAATGAAATATCAAGATTTACTTTCCAGTTTTGACATTCCCATACCTTGACCTCTCTGTGTTTCTTTACTGCACATGTAAGGGGAAAAGGCTGGTTATTATGAGATCATGGTGGAAGCCCAATGTATGACACTGACTAATAAAATTCACCTGTAGCCACAGCCCACTGAACTCATTGGAATATCAGAAATATGATTATAAACACATAACAAGATCACATCTCCATCAAATGAGCTGTCTTCAAACACAAGCCTTCCCACTGTGGTGAATCTCTCCTGCTGAGGGAGAAGCACAAGGGGCTGGATTTTGACAGACACACCTCCAGGCTGCTCAAGATGCAGTGGCATCTCAAATACAGACTGTGAATCTCTCCTGCTGAGGGAGAAGCTCCTGCTGAAGGGGCTGGATTTTGACAGACACACCTCCAGGCTGCTCAAGATGCAGTGGCATCTCAAATACAGACACATCAAAAGAAAACCTCACTGTGAGTGTCAGTTGCAGAGAAAAATCACACCAGCATTTTATTGCTATTGTATAAAGGAAGACATATTTTGTTATCCCCACAGTGCTGGTGGGGTGAGTACCACTAAGGATGGTCAAATGAGTCATGATGGTCACAGGACAGGTCACAGCAGAGCTGTGATTAGATACCAGAGAGAAGTTCTGGCTGCACTGGCATTCCCACAGACATCAGCTGTGAAATGAATTTCAAATATGGCCTTGATACTTTGCATTTCAATGTAGACAGCGATGTGTGAGTTTTATATTTTTATTATATATTATTTACATTATATAATATATATTTTATATTATTTATTTTTATTATATATTTAGATGTTATATTGTATATTATATTTTATATTATATAGTATTTATATTATCACTATATTATATTATTTATATTTATATTATTATTGCTTGTTATTGTTAGGTAAGGAATCAAGAAATCAGTTTTCTTATTCACTGACTCTAGACCAAGCAGCTTAGCTGGGACTAAAATGCAAAGAGATGCAAGGCACACCCTGCCCCCCACTCCCCATTCAGCACTTCTACTGCCAGTGGTCACAAAGACCAATATTCCCCATTCTGTTTATCCCCTTCAAAGCCATCCTGCAGCACATGTGGCAAAGAGATAACCCTGCCAGTCACACAATACATAACTCTGCAGTCCATTCAGATAAGACCTGAGCTCTAGACTGTGAAATGCATGAGCATACAGAAGGGAAACTTTGTGTTTAGCAAGGAAGCACCAGAATTAATTCCAATTAATCCATTAATTTTTCACCTGCAGCACAGTCAGGCATTAGCACTGCCTTTTACTGCTCCACATTTCACCAGGCCCATACCGCATCCACCACCCATTTAGATCAATGGATCAAAATACATTTTTGGATTTTATCCTTATCAATGGCACTTTGATTAGAGAGAGACCCTCTGTGGCAGGATGTGACACCCAGATTTGGACAGTATGACTAACAGCCCAAAAGAATACAGCTCACAATGTTTTCATGCCTGTGAGAGCACATCAACACTCCAAAGGCTTCCTTGCTTCAAGCCCACCCTACAAAGTAGTGATACAAGCTCTAAATAATGGGAGGCATGAATCCTTGAGGCTGCACATCTGAGGTATAAATTCTGCTCCATATAGAAGCTACATTCTGAAGAATGACAAAAGCTGAACAGCATTTGAGCAAGCCCAAGAACACTCCTCCAGTTTAACAGCACCCTGAGTGCCCACACATCGCAACTAACACTCAGAAGTTTCTGTGTCACACATTTCTTACCTTTAGGATCACTCTGCTCCACTTCCCACTGGATCACCAGAATATAACAAGTATCATGTGATGAGCAGATATGAAAAGTTAACCAGATTAAGACAAAAAAGTTCAGGGAATTTGATGGGGATTTAGACACTGACACCCAATGAAATTATGGGAAGTGGAGACTTTGGATCTACTTTTTTTCTGATGACAAATGGGAGACCAAGTTCTATTTCTATGGAAAGGATGGAGCTTTATCCACTGTATAATTTAGATGAGTACAAAACTATGAGAGCCACACCCCCTGTGGAGATTACCTTCTCATGGTGACCCTGCTGCAAAGGCAGCATCCCTAGGGATGGCCAGTCAGCTCCAGAGAGATGAGAAAAGCCTGGACAGCAAGAGCACAGATGTGCCCGATTACCTCATCCAGCTGTTCCTCCAGCCAGCATAGACATCATGGCATGCACTGCTATTCTTACACCAGTATCCTTACAGAAATATTTCTGCCATGCCTTTCTTCTTTCTCCTACAGCTTCTCATCAGGTGATGCAAAAAAACCCGTGGAAAATGTGTATGCATGCCCAGTCATGTTACTATAATTAGCTTCAGGAACAATGATCCTTCTAAGAGCTTTAACCACAGCCCTTGACAGCACAAGGTTCACTATTCCACTTTATCAGACTTTTTCAGAGATTATTTTTTCCCCTTCAGCTGATGATGTAATTGGAGTTACCTTCAACAACTATCCTTGCTGCCACAGTTTTGGAGGCTTAGTGTGCCTTTGAGGAGACCTAAGAAAGAGAAAGCAGCTTCACAGAGAGCAGATGTACAAACCACTCTTCTCCCAGCCAGCTATCAGTGCTGTCTCAGCTGGGAAGGGATTCCACTGGAAACCTGATTTGAAAGGGAACACTATAGACACAAAAATCTCATTTTAATTTTCAAGGAAATGTCAGAAAACTGATTTTTATCCACAGTTGCTCTTTCTTCTCTTAAAATGTTTGAAGCATCACTTGAATATGTTTTCATAAGAGAAAGAAAAAATGGCACCAATACAAAAGTACTTTAAAAACAGAAGAAAATATAGAATAGCAGAGTAAGAATAAGATTTTACCTACATGAAAGATTCTTTTCTGTTCCTTTATCTCACATTTAAAAGAAATTGAAAAACCAATTTAACAGTGCTGCTCAGAGAAGGCTTCACTGAGTGAGAGAGATCAAATTCATCATCTGTTCATTGTGCCTGGGTAGTTTTGTTTCTTATTTCAGCTACATCAGTTTTGCTTTTTTTTTTTTTTCTTTTGCTTCTCACTTATTACAGATAAACAGAGTTAGAAGAAAGGTGAGTTATCATTTCCTTTCTGCACCATTACTGTTTTGGAACTGCCAGAGCAGTTCTGCTCCTGAGCAGCCTCCCAAGAGAGCTGGGAGGGTCTGGAAGAGATTCATGATGCTGCTGGTGTGTGACAGCAGAAGGCTAAGGCTGGGATGGCTGAGCTGGGGAGGGTGCTCAGCTGAGCAGAAATCAGCCTCACAAAGAGGAAGACAGGGTGGACCTTGCATGAGGATGACAGGTACGCTGTCTAGTGAAGGTAGCAGTCACAACAGTGACTAATTACACAGGGTTAAGGATGTGCTAATAACTGCTGTGGTAAGGCAGAGATGTTTGGATATGCTCTGTATCTGAACAGTTATCAAACACAGGCTGCAAAACCTGCCCCACTGCCATGTCTCCAGTGCTATTGTCTCAGTGTGTGTCCCTTCCTTTTGCTGGACAGACAATTCTTTCATACCACTGCAGGATTTTTGGTCTTAGCTGTCAGAAAGGATTCCCCTCAGAGTGCAGAGCTGGCATGTAGACATTGTTCATTTCATTCTGAAATTCATAAGATTAAAGTGAGAAGTCACTGAGATGATGATAAGCACAGGACATTAGTCTAACTTAAATACATAGCAAAATATTACTCTAAAATGCAACTTATTGAAAATACCAGCTCTGTTACATCACTGCTGTGACAAATTCCCCTCTGTCTATCACCTGACCTCAGAACAAAATTCTCAGGTAGCAGGCCTGATTCAGCCTTCAAAATCCTCCTCTTAGTTAAAAGTACCTTTGGTGAATTCAATCAAACACAAACAGCACAAGCAGGCTTCAAAATAACTATAATAAGAAGGTGACTAGTTTTCCAAGAAGGAGGAGGAAGGCCTGGTCAGGAGCTTGGAATAACCCGATAATTCAGTGTGCAGATGACAAGATGACATCCCAGTCTTTCCAGAAATGATGACTCAAACAAGAAAACAGAAGGGCAGACTGGGGGCTGGGGTTGTTCCAGGTGTGTGACAGCACAATCACAGGGAAAAGCACTCAGCCTGACATCAGGAGACCTTGGCTGGGCTACTGCCCTCCTGTGTGACCTTGGGCAAGGCACTCCAGTGCTAACTGGAACAGCAAGAACTGGAACAGAAACCATGGCTCTTTTTTTTTCTCTGATGTTTAGATTTTAAAAGCAATTGACAAAGAAAAAAACCCGACACCTTAAGCACCTCAGGAACCTCTCCATTATTACTTTACAATGGCTGCCCAGCACAGAGATCTTGTGGCTGTTTCATGAGGAACTCAGAAAAGGTTATGTTGGAGTACAGGAAAGGACAGTGTTGAAAGAAAACAACGATTTGATGGAAAACAAACCCTAGATCCTCTTTTCCAGAAGAGGGTTGAGTGATCCTAGCACCTTTTCACTGAAACACCTCACAATCATTTCACATATTTACCATCACAGTATACCAAGCTAAGGAATATCCTTTTTTATGAGAGAATCACAGGGATTTAGACTGTCCCTGTCCCCAAAGCACCAAGGTAGTACCCTCACTTCTGCTACCACATCGGCACGAAGTATATTGCAAGTATGCAGTAGCAGTTGATGGGAGAGGGAAGAAAAAAAAAATTTAAGTCAAGCTGTTCCATTCAAAAGAATTCACATTTGCTGTTGCATTTATTTACATAATTTGTTTTCCTAGGTTAACCCTTCAGATAAGGATGCCAAACTGGGGAGGAGGAGCCAAGTGTGGGGCCTGTGAAAAGACCGTGTACCATGCTGAGGAAATCCAGTGCAATGGAAGGAGTTTCCACAAGTCATGCTTCCTCTGCAGTAAGTTGGGCTGAATGATTTAATATCACAGCACACCCATAGTTCTGTATAACTCTTCCATTAAAACCAGAACATTTATTTTTGTATTACTTGGCAGGCAGTTTTACTGCCTTTTACCTGGAGCAATCTGCCTCTTGGGCTCCTGGCTTTTCTTTGTCCAAACATGTGATGGATTTTGTTAGGGACATGAAGATGCTGCAGAATCACAGTATCTAAGTCCATCTCCAGGACACCCTTCCTTCTGTCCCACAGTGTGTCATACCACAGGTTTGCTTCAGGTTAAAAAGCCCAGCAGAACTAAACAGCACTCATCAGACAGAAGGATGATTACTTCTTTACTTTTAGGAGATTATTACTTTCACAGTGCATCCTGACATTAATTTGTTCCACACCGAAAAGCTGAAAGACCCTGGTGTCATCAAAACCTCCCACCAACACTCTGCATGTACTTCAGCCTCCTTCCCATACTTCACACAGTCGCATTTCACTTACTCTTTCCCTCCACACTCCTCTGTGATGTTTGTCTTCCAGGAATTTTGCTTTCTCTGCAGAAGAGGCAGAAATTTGTAAAAAAAACCAAAAACATTCAGAGAGAAGGTACCAATTCAGCTCTGTTTGCCCTTTGTGGAGAGGGAGAGAGCAAACAATTTGCTAAGAACTAAAGACAGCTGAAGAGTTTATCTTGCAGACAATACTTGGGATTGGTACCTTTGCAGTACAACTCCCAGCATGACAGTTTAGGAGCCAATGAATCCAATTTTCTCTCTCCCTTTCTGGAGGGATAGAGACTTCTTATTTGGAGGCCTCAGACTAATTTTACATGCTTAGCTGATACAGAGCAGCTCTTTGAAGAACAAGACCAAAGGACTCACCTGAGCTGTCTTTGCCTTTCTCCAAGTGCCTTAAAAGTGATGCCTAAAAGTCCAAATGATCCCTTTGGTGATGCCTAAAAGGCCAAGTAAGAAAGTATTCCCTCAAAAAATTTCCAGTTAACTGACAACCTTCAGCCAATTCTTACAGAATGGTAAAAGGAAGATCTCAGTCTCAACTAAAACTTTCCTAATGCTTTCATGTTCTGCCTATAACAATAAATAGTAAATAAAAATAAAGATCTGCCCTAATAGAACATAGTTATGAATATTTCTCAAATTTCTTCATTCTTAGTACAACTGAGTTATTTTATTTTAGTGATTAATGACAAACAACTTACATTCATTAGCTCTATCAAATATTTGGTTTGTTGGGAGGCTTTTCTTGGTTGGTTGTTGGTATATTTACTGTGGGTTTTGTTTGTTTGTTTTTAATGTTCCTTTATTTGCCTCTTGTTTTAAATCTGAATTAATTATGAATAGGTTAGATACTAAAAATAGTATTGCCATCAGAAATATGTTTAAGGTCAAAACCGAAAGATGCATCTAAGTTGCCCAGTTGGCATATGAAAGGTATGATAATTGGCTTTACTTTCCCCCATGATTCACATACACTGTTCAGCAGCTCTGGATGCCTCAGGATCATGTATCATATTCATGGGCTTTTCTATGAACCATTTATAGGATTTCATTTCTCAACAGAAGGAAATCAATTCTACCCCAGCCTAAACTCAGGCATGGAAACAGTTAATTTAGCTGTACTTTTGTATATTTTTATATAAAACTATTTCAAATAGATCCTTTATTTCACATTATATTTGACCAGGTACCCAAAGCACATCTGTATTTTTTGACCAAAGAGTTCAATTTCAGCAGAATTGTAAACAACTCAAAGCAACCTCTTAATACAGGAAGAATCAGACAAGCTAAATTATTTATAACACTCTCTCTCTGCTCCATAGTTTTGCCCTACAAGTATTCCAAGAGAGAAATTTGTTTCCAGCAATCACTCCTTCCTGTGCAGACTCCTGTTTACCTGCAGACTGACGCTTCACTGACAGCTTTTACCCAAAGACCAGCTGTGGTGGACATTTGGCAGGATCTCATGCCATCAACCTGGATCTCCTCATGCCAGTGGGAGAACAGGATCTGTTGGCTGATGACAGGTCTCAAAGTTATTTCAACAACAGCACTTCAAGGGCTTTTGCTCCATCTGTCGTGGTGAATTGATACCTTATCCCTAAGGTACCAGAAATAGAAACACTTTACTGCTAGAGTTTCCATCATCCCTTAACTCCCTCAGCAAATACAATTATCATCTCAAAGCAAGAGTGTAGTACAGAACTGCCTCATTTTACTTCTATATAAAGGTCTTTGCAAATTATTTCTCCCTCCATGCAATATAGGGAGTAGGAAAGCCACAAAGATAACCAGAGAGCTGGGGATGTATAACTATTTATACTGCCCCTTAACAGCAACCTGGTCTGGGTGTTGGAACTGCATGATCTTTTAAGTCTCTTCCAACCCTCTGCAGCATAATTAAAGCTGCAGAGGTTCCAGGCTGTAGATTTCCTGCAGTGGATAAACTGGATTCAGAGGAGGACATTTAAAGTAAACATGGGGGAAAGGGGCTAATCAAACACCCAGGTAGGTCCTCCAGAGTTTGCACTTCCGGCCACTTTCAATACTTCTGTATTTCACAGCTTTCTGTTGCATAAGTGAACTCAGCAACTTTGTTTTCCAAGCTATCAATAGCTCATGACTGGAATGCCCTCTGCAGGGTAAGCATTTGTTCTAAGGAACCTGGAGAGAAAGTTTTTGCGTATTTTTTCCCCACTTCTAATCAACCACTGTTGAACAGTGAACAGTTTGTAAGAAGTATTGAAACAGTAATTTTTTTTGCATACTGGAAAATCCTGGTTTTCAAGAGAGACTCTGAATTGAAACACCTTCCTCTCTCTCTCTGTGGGGTGGACGCTGTCTCACACCGAGTTCCCCAAGTGGTGCAGCAAACACAGGCATACACTCCTCATTAAGTAGTGAGGAGTGTAGCTACTATATTTTTTTCCCATTCATTATTAGTAGTGCTGTAGAGGACATAATTTGTATTTGTATTCCCTGATGAAAGCTGGGCATTCTTATGACACCTTCTGTCCAAAAGCCTGCTAGACCTTTCTTACTGAGCTAAGCTAAGTGTAGTTCTCTGTACCAAAGATGATTTGCAAGAGCTCTGTTTGTGAATGGCTACAACCACATTTCTGTCCTCCTGGAGGAAGTCTGACAGAGCTGACACTTGCTTTGCCTTAGTGCCACAGCTCCAACAAACAAATAATTATTAAAAAACCCCAACATGTCCAGTCTGACTCCAGACAGGAGTCAATGTTAAACCCTCTCTCAGAAATAAACCACGTCAAAACAACCTGGGCTGAGCTGAGAAAGCCACCACAGACTCAGAGCAAGTATCCTGAAAAGTCCAGATCAATGTCCCTGCAACCTTCTTTCCCCCCTTTTTTAAGGTCTGGGAGTTCAGGATGCCAAATTTCAATCTCAAGCCCATTTTATTCTTCACAGATCTAAATTTCTCTGGGGTTACAAGAGAACTTCAGAGGGGCAAAAGAACAGGTTATGTGTACACACATGTACCTCCCCCTTACTTCAGCAACAGTTCAGTCAAGTTTTATACTGACAAGTTTATACTGACTGGCTCCTTTCCCCACATTTTTAAAGCTAAACAGAAAGAAATATTAATTGTAGTTATTTTAAACCACATAAATTCAAATTTGAAAAGGCAAATGCTGATATGTGCTTTTCTCTCCCTGTTTTCAGTGGCTTGCAGGAAGGCTCTGGACAGCACCACAGTAGCAGCTCACGAATCCGAAATCTACTGCAAAACCTGTTATGGGAGAAAATATGGCCCCAAAGGGGTTGGCTTTGGACAAGGGGCTGGATGCCTCAGCACTGACACCGGAGACCACCTGGGCTTGAACCTGCAGCAGTGAGTCAAACCCTAGTGACAACTCCTTTTTCTGGTCCTACTTGTCTCTTACCAGGGTGTTTTATGTATTTCATTCTGTTTCCATAACAACATCTAGCATAAGGAGCAGAGCAGACTTTCCTACACCCTTTCCTTCCATGGACACTGTAATTCACAGTTTTTAATGATGCTCGGTCTCTTCAAGCCTGCTTTACAAATTATACCCTCCTTCAATAGGTAATTATTCTGCAGAAGCAGCCTTTATATGCCACCACACATGTAAATATTCACTGCAATTGTAATCTGCCATTTGCAGCACAGTGGTAAAGTCACATTGACCATAGGAAAAGATTTTTTTTTTCCTGTTAGAGGCTAAAATACAGTTAATGTTTTACTCTTAGAGAAATAATCACAATACCCCATACTGTTAGCGCTCCTCTCAATGGGGGAAATAACATTTCTAAATCCTCCCTGTGGTTCTAATAACACTTACAAACACACTGAGAATGTATCTGAACAAAGAAATTCTAATGGGATACCATCTTCCAAAAACACATAATTAGCTCTGACAGTTCATTTTTATAGGATTTTCCTGCAGTTCTCAAAGTTGCAAATTTCTAAATCAATGATGTTTCTTCTTCCTTCTGAGGGTCTACTTTAAAGAAACCAATTAACCAATATGCTGTGCAGGAAATAAAAGCTTAAACAATGTATTTAACTGTAGCTCCTTGTACCATACAAATCCATTACAGGTGGAATTCTGCACTCAAAACTTGCATCCTGTGGATAAAATTACCTGTTTCAGTCCAGCTATCTGATAATTCAGAAATCATTCTGTGAAAGGCTTTATGCACAAAGATTTAAAGCATGAAGTCCAGAACTAAAAAACAAAGCCACTTTTCTGATGTCCTTTTGACCCTAGACCAGGCAAGAACCCCAATTCCGTGTCCAAATGTTTCACTGCCTAATGAAACTATGGCATGCAAAACCTGAATTTCTATTTTCAGTTTGATGAGTACCAGCAGATAACCAGTTACAAAGACTAGAGACATCTTTTCCTTGTATTTTCCCTGTTGCCTCCCAATGAGACAAAATTGGTTTTTATTTCAATTATTATTAAATATAATCTTTGGTGCATGTGGCTGGTGCCAGTTCCATGTATTTAGCCCAGAACAGGTAATATCAGAGCTTACAGTACCAGCTTCTCAATCATACAACACAGAATTCAATAGAATACTTTGATTTTCTTCTTTTTTTATCCCCTTTTGCATGTCAGAGATGAGCAATTTAGTATTTTTTATGCCTTACTAAAAAATAATTAAATCCTTTTTTTTTAAAGAAGATATTTTTAAGCAGCTTTAAAAACTTCTGTTTTAGGGGGTCACCAAAGCCTGCTCGCCCCTCAACACCAACTAATGCTTCAAAGTTTGCCAAAAAGATGGTAGATGTGGATAAATGTCCCCGTTGTGGCAAATCAGTGTACGCTGCAGAAAAGATCATGGGAGGAGGAAAAGTAAGTAGTGACTTCATCACTAGGAAAAAACCCCCACCATTTTATAATGCTGAGGAAATATAGCTAAGAGGTCCTCAATTTTCATTCATAAAGAAAACACAAGGATGAATTTGCAAATTGCTTCAACAGGTTTAAAATCTTGTACTTTTTGTAAATATATTTAAATTTTTTGCTTCTTACTAATGTTTGAGGACCAAGCACAGATTACTGTACAAGCTGGCTCTTCCTCCATCTGTGGGCATATTTATAAACATTTATGTGTAGTGGCAATTGAAGATATATTAGACAACATAACTGAAAAAAGGCTAACCCAGACTGACTAAAAATGGAAGCCACAAGATCTACAAATTAATTCTAACCTTTCCACACCACACAAAGCAGTACTTCTTTGTTTCTTGTACCTGCTGGCTGTGCACTTTCTGTGCCACACAATGAATTGTCTCCCCTTGTTCAGCCTTGGCACAAGACCTGCTTCCGCTGCGCCATTTGTGGGAAGAGTTTAGAATCCACGAACATTACAGACAAGGATGGAGAGCTCTACTGTAAAGGTAAGAGTTGCAGAGAGCTGAACTGGGCTACAGAGTCAATCTAAAGTTATTCTCTTTAGACCTGAGATTGCCATTGTGATTTACCTTGCTGAACGCTTAAAACCCCCAGGAAATTTCATTTTTGTCTTTTTTTAACAACCTTCTGAAAGCAAAGAGCTGTGGTAACACTGCATTTGCAGCTTCCGCTATTAACATTTAAATTTTAAAGCTATAATTTTTCTACAGGTGGGACAACTTCTCAAATCTGCCAGACCTTCTAACAGAGCACTGGCCATATCTGCTGGGCAGGCTCTTGTACCTGCACAGTCTCACTCACTAAAATAAAAAATCCACAAAGATACAGATCTTTGGTCCTCCAAATCAGAATTCTTGCCAATAGTTTTGAAGATATTTCCACTGCACTGGTATCACAGAAGATAATGCAAAAATGGTAAATTACACATCTAGATGTTCTTTTCAGATTCATAAAGTTCACAGACTTCACTTGACTCCTAGAAATAGCTTAACGGGAAAAAAAATATGTGAAGCTTTTATATACAAAGCTAAACTTTATAGAGAGCCCTAAAAAAGAATACTGGAGTTCTGTGACTTTGGGTACAGTCTGTCAACACAAGTGGATCAAATTGGCATATTTGGAGAAATATGCTCACCATTACCACTTAGCAGAATTGTGATAAACAACAATGCACACATTAACCAATACAGAGTTCAAATGGAATTACTTAAATGCCCATCAATAGTTTCTGGATTATGCTCCAGTTCTTCTTAAAAATCTCTGGCTTACTCTGTATCACTCATCAGACCAAGTTTTACTGAGCATTTTTAGACAGAGAAGTAGCTTTAATGAAAGTATTACGTTGATCTAAAAAATATATATAATTTCCTAACTTTCTTTGAGATCACCAGATGCAACTTCTGTGTAATTCAAATATCTAATACCAGTTTCAGTATTAAGAATCAGATAAACTTATGGGAAATACACTACTTCAGATTTCCTTCCTTTTTATCAACTTACATTTGATAGTAATTTAAAAATGAAAACCAAAAGACATTTACCTCTGAGAGCCTTCAGAGTACCATTTACTTCCCACTCCTTCTTTTGTAGTTTGCTATGCAAAAAACTTCGGTCCCAAAGGAATTGGGTTTGGTGGCCTCACTCAAGTGGAGAAGAAAGAGTGTGAATGAGAAGAAATGAATGCAACAGACTCAAACTGCTGTTGATGACACCAAGTGATAGCTGTCAAGTAAAACACTAAACAACACATATTGCTAAGTACCTAGGGCATTTGATTAAGATCTTCCTCCTTGCAGAAAAAAAATTGTGAGTTGTATCTTAAGAAATTCTTAGAGTAGATTAAAAAGGTACAATTATAAAACTAGACTTATGTTTGTGTTTAGTATATAGACAAGGAACCTCATGGAACATTATTGCTTCTTAAACTAGTACTTGTCACATTTTAGACTGGAATTTTAGACTCAGAGTGCCCCATTATGATAGGGATACCTTCTGGAGTGAAGGGTCCAGGTATTCTCAGTTAGATTGTATTTTCTTTTTTTCACAATGTTAACCTGTCTGCATTTCCACCAGTCTCCTAGCTGAGCTATGATTATGCTGGCAATTGTGTTAGAACAAGTAGATGTTATTTGCTTTGAGACAACTAAAAAGGATTTGAAATTCTCTTTCTCTGAGGGAGGTATTTCTAAAAAAACCCAATATTTTCTCAGGATACAGTGTTATAAGTTTTTTCTGCTTTCAAGCTACAATAAAGTACTTACTGCTTGACATTATTTTTATTTGTATTTGCTTGTGCTTACACAGTCTACAATGTTTCAGATAAATGGATTTCACTAAGATGAATGAAACCCCTCACAAGAATTGCATTTCACTACAGTACTTATGATGTCCGTTCTAGATGGTATCTGGCTTTCATTTCCTGATCTTGAACTCTTTCCCTGCTGATTTCATTGTTACCTACTTTGACTCATATTCATATCACACTGTATAGCTGGCCCCTCCTTTTCTTAGGAATGTGGCTGACATTAGCTATTACAGATGCAGTGGGGAACAATTCCCTCTTTTTATGTGCATTGCTATCTTCTACCATAAACTTACCCATTTTCCTACCCTAACAGGGCATATATATGTGAAAAAGAAAAGGCAAAGAGTCAGGCTCCTTCTTATGGTTGTGTGCCCACCCATTCTTAAATACCTCACTGGTCACATATCTCTTGAATCTATTTCCATCTCCAAAAATACACTTACCAGTATGAAAGCTCTATTTTATTAGACGTAAACTCTTCAAATACAAAGACTTAATAGAGATTTTCACAGCATAAGCAATAAAATTACAATATCATTGTAATATTACATTTTTAAACATGAATGTTGATCTTAATTTTCAAATTTGTCTTTTGTTACCAGAAAATAAAGCAAATGGCACCAACATAATTTTGAAATTCTGCCCCAAAAACTTACCTTTAAAAAATATATATTTGTGTCATCTCCTCACGTAACATTTTAAATAGTTTCAGCTCAAACTATACATACACAGACACACAGTGACTGTTCCATATACAAATCTGCTGTATCTTATGTAGGTAAGTTCAATATTTGAAACAATAATAAAAAATAAAAACAAGCAGCTTAAGAATAATTTGAAGAAATTAACAAAATATCTAGTTTTATTTAGCTTTCTGCTCAACCATCTTAGAAATTAAGCAAAATTTTACACAGAATGAACATTTGTCTCCTTTGCCAGATGAAAAAGTTTGTATTGCTTGGTCCAGTCAATTAAGTTGGGTTTGAACATACCAAAGCAACTGCACTGAAAAAAGTCTGCAAGATTCTGGAAGCATCCAAGGCTGAAAAAAGAGAAGAATATGCATTCATAAACCTAAGAAAAGAAGACTGCATCTTCTTCACCATGAGACAGTACTTAAGATATTAACCTGTCAAGGCAGACAGCTCAGGTAGAAGAAACAGAAGAGCTCTCAATTGAGCATTATTTCTCTGCTGAACTTTTACAAAACATTTTACATTAACAAATGAGAGGAAATAGGGAAACCTTGGTACCGATTTCTCGATTAATAGAACTAAATACTGCAGGAGAAGTCAGAAAGGGACCAGTTCATACCTTAATTCTCTTTCTGATCCTACTCAACAGACACAGAGACTGATGAACAAATTTTTGGACAGCACTCCCTCACCCCAAAAACAGTGGTTTTGCATTTATGAAGCAGTGAAGCAAATCAGTACTGAAAAGATAACATGTTTAAAACACTCTATTCATTAATACCCACTTGTAAGGAGTCCTCCTGAGTGAAGCAGGATGCTTAGAAGATTTTCTCTGTACCAGGAGATTCATTCTTTCATGCGAGGTCAACCCCAGGAACACAATCTGATTGTAAAAAAAACCCGTAAGTAATGGTTACAACATGAACATCACAAATTAAAATCCTATTGAGCAAAAGATACTAATAAGAAGGGAGTAGGGGGGAAGAGCCTGGACATATTTAACAAATAAGTAACCACCGCTATAACTAATGACTGAAAAGTATGTCTTTAAATGTCACTTGGGCTAAAACAGAACCTGTCAAGAACCAGCTTCCAGAGAAGGCAAGCTTAATTGGGATGTCAGTGAAGACTGTACTTTCACAGATGTCTGCAGAAGTAAAAGATCTATCACAGTTAAGTACCCATCTCCTCAGATTTTTGTCTACATTCTACCACACAAAATGGTAGAAAAAAATACCTTGATCCACAATGACATTAAGTTTTCAAATCACTGTGTATGAAACACAGTAGTAAAACTGTAAATATCCTCCCTATCTTTTTCCAGCATGATATCCCACTGTCTTGAACACTGAAAAAATCTAGCAGTACATGTCTAAAATTGTGGGGCTTTTTGTTTTTTGGGTTTTTTTTACTGAACAAGACGTAAAACGAGCGCATAGATCGGTGTGCTTAACACATATTGCAAAGACACCTCCTTCCTAAGAGCTGCTAAACAAGATGTTTTAAGACAGCTCTTCTCAATTTTGTTTGCATAGCCAAGCTTTTCTCTGAGAAAAACATAAGCAAGAAATTTGACAAGATAGAATCCAGGTCATTTATTTTTACAGTACCAGTGGGATTTACTACAGTCTAATGACACATGGCTGAGCTCTGCCACAGAATTTTCAACTCAGAAATAATTGTGTTACTGAGCTTTCATGCAGTTTTGGGGGCATTAATACCAGTTCTATTAGTCAAATAGATTTCTTGTCTTTAAATAAAACTTTTTATAGGCTTGGAATTTTGAGTAGTAAACCCAGAGCTCAGTTATAGGAATGATTTGCAGACAATGATTCTACTTCCAACAGAGAAATGCTGAGTGCACAAACTGAACCTGTGAAACTTCAAGGTCTGCCCTGAGATTTAAGAGAAGCACATTGGCTGTGATAGTAATCAGGGAGAGCAGGCACAGAGTTTTTATGGGAGCAAATCATCCAGGGAAGAGCTTTAATTTAACAAGAAGCATAAACTGAAGAAAAATATTACCTGATAAAGCTGAACAGTGAGCCACACAGAGGCCCACAGGGTGTGGAAACAAGCTACTGAGGAGACGTAGGAAACCCAGGGAGAGCAGGACACTGTCTGGGTGAAGTACATCCATGCTCCATCTTGATGGAAATTTGCTGCACAGTGGTTGGACCAATCTGACAAGACACACAATCAGTTAATTGTGTTTTAAGCCCTTAAGAGCTGAGGAAAGATTATTTGCATGAAATTAATAATACATAGCAATATCCTCTAGAAATACCATGTTTCATTTACCCTGCTACCATCTAAAAGCACCCACACAGATGCATGAGTACTTGCTATTCTAGTTGCATAATCTTTACACTCTGTGTTCATGATCCACAGAAAAACATCTTTGTTTTTAAAGGTTGGTGCTATAGTAATTCATCCTCAGCAGCTAAATTATAAGGGTTTTCCGCTCCTTTCCAATAAATTTTTTAATTTTACAAAGTAAGAGTCCGGATTCATTAATGAGATAATATACTTTTTTCTCTTCAGAATTAAACTACTTTAAAACCAAAAAGAAATCTCTGCATTTAGTATGGATATTTCCAAATTAAAATAAAATCAATCAAGCTTTTGCCATAATATATTTACAAACTTATTTTCTGTTACAGCAAAGGGGAGCCAGATTAGAACCTGTCACCTGATCGTCTGCCACATGGCTTCCCTATTTCCTCTCTAACAAAATTGCTTCCTGCTATTTCATTTTCCAATTAGTATCCCACTACAGCAGCATCTTTGTTCTTGCTCAACACAAATGGACTCAGGTATTTGACCAAAGACTCAGAGAGGATGCATTTTCACTTAAGCTACACAGTAACATCACTGCTGAAATAAGGTATCACTTGTGCGGGTTGCATTTGCTGGAAATTAAATGCTGAAAAATAAAGACCACACAGAGATTGATTTGAAAGCTAAATAAAACTAAATTCATGGATACATACACTGAAGAGTTCCATAAAGCAGCCAGACACCAGTCATTGTCAGGAAAAACAGGAACAACAGGTAGTAATAATGGTTCCCAATGCCTGAAATTCAGGGGAAAAAAAAAAAACTTAAGTTGGACATTTTAAAATTCAGCAGTACTTGCATTTCTACTAAAGTTAGAGTCAAAACCATTTCTTATTTTAACCTCTGCCATCCACAAGATAGCTTGGCAAGGCTGATCTCTCTCTCAACTTTGTCCTGTAAGCCATCCCAGTTTATGTAATAGAATTAGTTGTGATAAAGTCAACCAGGATTTGTCTCTCCTTCAGAGCATGCCTTCAGCTGTTTTAGTCTGATGAGACCTAATTAAGCAACCACAACTCCCTCCCATCCACAATAAAATTGTCTCGTATACTGAGAAGTCTAAGCTATTCAATTTGCTGGACCTTGTGTGCTTCAGAATTGAAAACATACACGTAAAAAACCCTAGACCTCTGTCAGAAAAATTGTTACAGGAAGATTTTTTTTAAAAATTACAATGCTACTGCTCAAAGCTTTGAGACAACACATCAGAAGGATGTCTCAGCACCTTGTAAATAGCAAACATTACAAAAAATAGCATTTAACACTAGGAAAAAAGCTGTTGGCAAAAAAAAAAAGTGAAAAATGTATTGTTACAAATGTGAAGCTCTCACCTTCCTATCTTGAGCATCACCAGTAATAAGCCAGAAAGGATAAGAGAGAGGGTGAGAGGGAAGAACAGAAGAAGATGCAAATGCCCTGCAGGATTATCCTAGTGGTATAGCTGCTCCACTCAGAACTGTCCCTAACAGTGACAAGGGGCAAAGGAAGTTCAGGAAGACACACGAGTCCAGCCAGTTCCTGCACTTCATTCTCCTCATCCACAGCTACTGCATCAAAATGTCAGACTGTGCACACTTGTCTGGTTCTTTCAGTATCTACTCCTGGACAGATTGTCCAAAAAAGTTTGTCTAATCCCTTTCTGAACCTGCTGACATTGCCTGTGTCTGCAAACCCTTACAGCAGCAAGCTCCAAAATTTCCCTGCCTGCCATGTGGAGACATATTTCCTTTACCCATTTTAAATCCCTAGTTCTGCTATGACATTCTGCATTCACTTTAGCCACCATCTTCATTTTTTTCTTTCCTTTTTTAAAGTCTCAATCATATCCCTGTTCCTTCTCTCTCCAGAGAAAGAGTTACAGATTGCATGGTATGTGTTCTTAGGGTGACCACTCCAACAACCCCTAAATAATCTTATTTGCTTTTCTCTCTTCCATCTAATTTCCCTCTGGCACCTGTCAGAGTCCTTCAGCATCAACAGGATATTCTTGCGTCATGTGTGCTCTCACTTTAAGGGGATAAATGTTATCTCTGCAACTTTTAAAATATGTGGCATTTTCAAATTTCATAAAACAACACACTCACCTATGCACTGTCCAGTCCACAAAGAATGCTGATCATATCTGGCTACACATGCTTGGCAAGCAAGGCAATGCACAGATCTCAAAGGCTTCCTTACCTAGTTGAGAATGAAGGGAAAGAACACACTCACAGCAGAAGCATCTACTTTGCTCAAAATCTAAGGCATCATCTTACAGTTACCACCACATTTTGCATAATTACTGTGTCATAGACCTCACAACACAGAACATAGATGAGAACCATACACCTTAATTTAAAAAAAAGATGGAATTTTTAAAAATTAAGATTAGAGTCCAAGGATCTCAAAGCATCTCTTATCACCATAAAATCAATAAAGAAATCTAAACAATGTATAACAAACTACTTGTGTAACACTTTAATGACAAGCAGTTAGGAAAAAGGATTTTTATGGCTTTTTACTCAAAAGTATTGAGTAGAAGGCAAGTTCACAAAAAAAAAAAGTACAAAAGCCCTACTTACAAGACATGATGTGCAAAATGTTCTGAAGTCCAAGCAACCAGCTTCTGCAAGAGCTATAATGTTCTGAAAGATAAAGTATGTTGTGCTTGCATTTGGATAACATTTCCATAGGTGCTATGAAGATTTCTACATTAGGACTTTTGCAGTTTGTAAGTATTTTAAGTTCCAAGCATGAATAGGAATAAGAACTTGCTATTTAAAGAGGTGCACAAGAAAAAAACAAACCAGTCAAGACTAATGTGACTTCACCCACCCAAGATTACTCAGAAAAGTATTTCTGTGTTGCCAAAATTAATAAATGATGTGAATTAAATATTCCTTAAAATGAGATGGCACCTCTCATATAGTCAGCCAGACTTCAGGGAGATGAAACCTGCTCCTTGGATACAAGGACACAATGTTTATGAGTCCTGTGGCAATATGTTAAAACTGCAGTTTATTCTCCCTGGCAATTGGAAGAAATACAACCTCAATGAGAGCCATGAGATCACAAAGAAAATGCTTTCCTTAACCCATAGGTTGGGGAGACCAGACATTAAATTCACTACTGACTGTCTGCCCATGATTTCTTTTGGCTACTATAAAACAGTTAGGAAATAGCATGTGAGTTGCACGATGTTCAAGCACAAAAACAAAACCATTATACAGATCCTCAAAGCAAGTGATAAAATTTCAATAATTACTAGGATATGATATATAGGAAAGCACTGTGACTATTTCTTCTAACATAGACAACTGAAGCAGAAACCATGCAAAACTTATATTTTTCCTAAGTGAAGTTCTAAGTGGATTCATATCATAGATAACACCAGTGGGTCTGTAGAATCTTTGGCCAAAGCTCACATTTCAATGAGAAGATAGAGGCAACGAATTTATAGCAGGACAAGGAAGATAAGGAAACAAGCAGTAGAAGGAGAAATTCTCCAAGATCTGTGTTGTTAAACAAAATTGCTAAAACCTCTTTAAGGAAGAATATTTCACTGCTTTCCAGTTTAACAAAGCTGCACATGATGACAAACAACCACTAGAAGTGGCTGATACATGTTGCACCACACCAGCCCTTCCATCTGTTTTTACAAAATCACCTACCTCTTTTCTTTCTTCTTCTGAAGTCTTTATATATCCAGGATCAGTACTCCAGGTTTTATAGAAATAATAGAGAAGACCCATCATACTGAACATAACTGCGATTTTAAGAATTACATTTGTGGTATGTGATAGTCAGGTTAAGGACTATATTCTTGTAACTCATAACACTTCTATTTGTCAAACAAGCAAAATATTCTAAAATTAGTTAATACTACTTTACAAGCAAGACACAAGAAGGAAAAAACTACTTTCACTTTTACAGTGGGATCCTCTCTGTACTGCCAAGGACATCTTATCAGAGAAATGGAATATTCTGTCCAGTTTGAGTGCTGAAGAAGACTTTTACAACTGCATAAACCTGCATCACAATATGGCTCAATGTCATCCTCCTTAATAGTCCTCCAGACTTCTGCCTTTGAATATTTCAGAGATATGAAACAAATCCGATTTCTTTTTTCCCCTCTGAAGCTTTTGTACTTTATTTAAACAGTATCAGACATGCAGAGCTATAAAGCTTCTGGCAGCTGTGAGATTAATTTGGCTGCTGCACCCACCCCTAACTCAAACAGGTTCTTATTCAGTCTTACCTTGTCCCATTCATTTCAGCCAAAAGCAACTAAATATACTCATTCAGAAAAATGTAATTGAAAGTCATCCTGAAACTATTTTTGTCACACACAAAAAAAAAGCCCAAGCACACACTGCCATACAATTCTGAAGGCAATGGGACATTAGGAACAGCATTTTTACACTATGAACTAAAACCATCTGTGTATCAGATGACTTGAAAACAAAAACATGTCAAGATTAACTGTCTTTACACAGCAACAGAGGAATATAGACTGGGACTAGTTTCATACAAACTAATGTCATGCATCAAACTTGAGAGCTCAGGTTGCTAAAGAACAGTCGCTGCTGCCATCAAGGACCAGACAGAGAGCTCAGTCTGGATGGCATCTCCAGTGACTCCTCAGTGACTTCATCAACTCCAGTGAAAATGATTTTAAAAAATCCAAGGTGGCCACCTCAAAGTTGTTTTGTCTTATGAAATAACAAAACTGCAAGCAGCTCTAATTAAAATCAACTTATGAAATACTGGCACAAACACCAGCTGTGTTTGTTACAATGCAGTTGCAGGGTGCAATTATAGAAGTCAAAATGATGGTGTGTTTCTTGTGGATACTGGTCTATTTGCACTGGTATTGTTTTTTTGGAGCTCAGAGAAATCTTTAGTTAGAATGGCTGGATTTTCATACAGTCCAGAGGAAGTCTGACACACAAATACTGAAAACTAAAATCCTGAAAAATTTTTAAAACACCCAGATCTGTGACCAGCTCCAGAAGGAAAACACACTCATGAGAAAAAGGGCTGGACAGTGAAATGGAAAACTATCCACTGGCCCATCTTACCGAGCTACGGTTAGTACTTCAAGAATATTGCTATGCTCACTATCTTCAGCAAAGTGTCCAACTCAAATCGCTACCACTGGAAGTTTCTTTTCCTTTTAACTTAGATGGCACTAATAAAACAAACCTTAAACCTACACAACAAATGAATAACACCATTTCCATTTACACAAGCATGCGTGTGAATCCCCAGCAGGAATACACTTGATCAGTTCATCAAAGTTAATCCTGATTATTCCATTAAGGACATCTTAATTGGGAACAGTACAAGAGAAAATGTAATTTAAAGGCTGAATTAAAAATTAATTACAACTGTGTAGTAATACATTATAGCTGCTTTCGTACAAAATTATTTGCAGTTCTAAATATCTTCCTAAGGCTTTTTCACACAACTTTATCAATAAACAGATGCTGACTGTGTAACAAAAGAGCAAGACACTGGAAAGAGAGCACAAAGCACCAAAATGTTTTTGTACTCATCACTGAGAAGCCTCTTCAAAGCAAGTAAATGTCAGGTAGAAATTAATTCACTGTTTACTAAAGATTCAAGGTAACCTGTGAATAAAGACAGGAGACTGGACAGTCTACTTTGCAGGAACACAAATATATTTCTTCTTTTTTTTAGGGTGGTAGTGGTAGAGGATGTTGTTTTTAAAGGCAGGAGCATGAATACCACCAACTGCCAAATGCTTATCATTTTAGAAAGAAGAGATGCTTTCAGTATTATTATTAAGATATGTGTTACCCAGTTATACCACATGACAAAATACATCACTGTGCAACAGTATCAGTGAGGAAGATTAAACAGTGATGTGTAGATGCTAACAGAAATCATTAGTTTTATAACATCTTCATTCTGATATTCCAGTAACATATGGAATAGATCAGGTTATAAAGAAGACAAAAATCTATAGACAAAAGAATGTACAGAATTTTAGTCTGTGTATAACTTTAAAGTCTCTTTGCCCCTTCCCAATGGAATTAAACCAATTTTATGAGACATTAACACTCACATGGAATTATCTGGAACTATTCATCACAGTTTACACAACCAGGTTTAGATTTACAAGAAACTCCAAGCAAAATTGCATTTCTTGAGTATGAAGGATATCAGGCAGGAACCAGAAAAACCAGGTCATGGACATCCAAAAAACTGAACTTAGCAGAAATGCTGTGGGAAGATATCTTAGATTCTTGAGCCCCACGAGTAGCCTGAAAGAACATTAAAATGAATAAATATTTTTCAAAATATAATTGAAACATAAATCCATAGAATAGAAATTATCTGGTTTGTAACTGTAAAACTTCATGCACATGGTTTATTTCAAGTTGCTCAAAGCAATCAAGAACTGTCACTCAAAAGCATTCTTTATCCATACATATAGGAGGTAAACAATGCAAAAATAAAACGGAAGAGTGCTCTGTTCCATCACAATATTACATATCTGAGATGTGCTGTAGGGATGGTTGAAAAGTCCCATATCTGTCTGTTTGCACACAGACAGCATTGCCATATCAGTGACCACTGACTTTGGCAGAAAAAGTGAGAAACAGCTCAACATAACACTGGGAGGTCTGGGGAGCAGGTGAGGGGATGGCTCATTAAAACTCATTTTGTGACAGAATATAGCAGGAAAAAGTTATGATAAAGGACATTTCTGAGCAGATGTCTCAATATCCACCAGATACAGACCATCAGTAACACTATGATAATAAAATTAGCTAACAGACTGGGTTTGGGTTTTTTTTTTTCAAATCCTTCAGTGACAAGAAACTATTATTGCGTGCACTTAAATACATTCAATTATTATGGTCATACATTCTAAAAAGTACATGCGTTTAAATTCTTCACACACTGTGCAAGTGTGTGTTTCTCAGGAGGAATCTTTTATATTAACTGAAACTAAACTCTGAAAATAATTATGCATCAAATGCTTTTTAAAGTGTCTTTGACAAGTAAGTCCATAAACAGAGAGAAAAAGCCACAAACCTCACAAACAGAGACATCACAAATAGCAGGCTGAGAAGCAAACCTCCTTTTAAAAGCCAAGAATCAGAGCTTAAGTCCATGATGTATCCAATGGCCCACATGAATGACAAGGAAGATGCTATCATCAGGAACAGCTGTTAAAATTATTATTGTTAAAATATGACAAAGTACTCAAGTATGTCTTACTTAAAAGTATTCAGTTCATGTAATGACAAATGGTGAAAGACAATAAGATAGGACAAGGTGATACATCAATACATCAAAAACAGGGGTGAGTTATGACATAAAACTCTCATCCAAACCACTCCAATGTGCTTTTACAGAATTCTATTTTGTGCACCCAATTTCTGAAATTACTCTTGTTAGAGTTAATTTGCATGTCACTCTAAACACAGCATGCTCTGGTTTTATTTCTATTAGTTATTACTCAGGAAATTACCTCGTATTTCTCTACTATTTTCAGTAACCTGTTATTTCTCCTGTTTCTCATTTTTTCTTCCTCTTGTATCATGTAAACCATGAAGTGATTCTGACTTTCATAAGCAATGTCAAGAGGTCTCTCTCCCTTTAACAACAAAGAGGGTTATTTATTTATTTATTACTTTACACATAAATACTCTTATTTTTAACAAAAACAACAAATTAATATAGTTAAAATAAGATTAACTGGGCAGTTACTTCCCAGCCCCACCTCCCCCTCCATTATTTTTTTAAGGTAAAGGTAAGCTAAATTCAGAGTGCTAACATGCTTAAATCAGAGCTTCATCACTCTGAAAACTGATACTTGTAGATAGATTGCAGTTGTTTATCTGTTGGACTGTTTCCAATAACATATCTATATAGTCATGGGAATCTACACTTTCAACATTTATGCTATCAATTTCTACAAATATTAAGCTGAAGCCTTTCATATGTGATAACCTTTTGAATGTACAAATAGGCATTGCCAAACACCAGCTTTCAGAGGAGGACATTCACTTAATTTGAAGTCTTTACGAGTCTGACTGGACACTAAGAAATGTATTTTTTTAAATCAGCCCAAATCCTCATGACAATGTCATTAAGTAGAAAATAGCTAAATGAAGAAATGAAAAAGAAATGAAACAAGGCCCCGACAAAATTAAACTAATTAAACACACCAAGAAAATGAAACAAAAAGGGGTGAGGGAGCAGAATCTGTGAAGGACACAATTACTGTTCAGTGAATACAAGGCTTGGCTGTTCATTACACAAAGGTTGCAAAGAACCTCTGCATTCATACTCCAAGCCACACCTCAAGAAAGGTACTAACTCCCTTTTGGGAAAGACTATGAACACCTACTCTTAGCCAAACCCTGCCGCAATTTACATCCAACATGGAGAAGACTGAGATTTTTCTTTACATTCATTTCATACATTCATGCTACATGGGATAAAATATCACAAAGGAAATCCTACCTTAATATTTTTTATGTCCAGGCTAGCACCAGCTTCCAACAACAGATCCACTGCACTAGTGTTTCCTGAGGCTATTGCCCAATGCAGTGCAGTATTCTTTTGAACATTGTCTACAGCATTGAGAGAGGGGTTAAACTTTAAGAGGAATTTCATGGGTTCTGGTCTAGATGAAAATAAAGAATAAGAGTTAACAAAGAGAAGATAATCTAGACTGGAAATGAAACTTTTGAACACTTTATAAAACAACAGTTCCCATCTGTGAAACAACAGCAGATATATAATGCCTTTTCACAACCAGCTCATCAATGGTAGATCCATGTTTAGAATTCCACACCTGTCCTGGAAGTTTTTCTCCACATGATGTTACTGTACCATTTTAACAAATATGAGGTACATAACACAGATGATATCTTCTACAACACCATAGCTTGTATCTCTCCATCTTATTAGTTCTAAATGCGTTTCACTGCATCCACACTCATTTGTTTCCATTTTGCAGAAAATACAATAAGGCTGCAGATGATGCAGCCACAAACCTAAACTTATTTTAGAAATTCTTTTCACTTTCTTTGCTATATCCAATGAACTATTCCCAACTCTGGATCTTTGAAACGCCTCACATTTTCATACAAATGGAAGGGAAAGGAATGTCAGTTAAAAAAAAAAAAAAAAAAGTAAGGAAAAACACCTCACTGCTTCTTGAGTACAATAGACTCCTCTTCAGTTATTCTCTACTTACCCAATGGCTTTTTGTGCTGTTAACATTAAAGGTGTTTGCCCATTGAAGTCTGTTGTGTCTATGTTCTAAGAATAAGAAAAACATAAACAAGCAAGTGATTACCAGTGATTTCAGGAAACAGTGGAATTTGGGGCTATATAACTGGTTTAGCTTCACTAACGAAGAGAAAAAATACAGAAATCAAAATGTATCAGCCAAGAAGCCAACACTCATTTAAAATTTTTTCCTGCTTCTACAAGTCTTGCATATCATTCCTTTCAGAATATTCTCAGTTTCCATTTAAGGAAATTTTTAAGGAAGAGACTCCACTAAGGATATTTTTAAGTGAATTATGTCAACTGTACTTCTTGTCCTCTTTGCAAAGAAATACTATCAATAAGAAGGACCTTGTAAAGCAATGTTAACTGTATTCCTTGTGTAAATGGATATACATAAAAGATGTACCGAAAATACATAGAACAGGTTTATTAAAACAACAAAGAAGGTTTATGTATCTCAAGACATACCTAAATATCTAACCTAAATTTTCCTCCTTCTTCGCAACAAAGGTTTCCTTGTTTTCTGCCTCCATCCATCATTACATTAGTGCAGATTTACTTAAAAGAATTATTCACATGGATATTTTTAGTAGAATATAGGTGAGCCAACAACTTTATTAAGCCTGTGATATACACCACTACACCTGCACCACTACACCTACAGTAAATGAAGTCAGTTACTCTCCCTAAAGAGAACTTAATGAGAAAGAAAATAAACTTAGCAAACTTTTAAATCCTAACACTAGATAGTTTCTCAGAATCAGTCTAGATCATATAAGAACTCTCTTGTCATTTTTACTTACATGTTGTTACATTTGCCATCAATTCTGCTCATTTCACATATAAGCTAAGAGATATCAACTACCATGGATACAACACAGAAATTTCTAATGAAAATTCAGACCTAATATGATCATCTGTTCTACATTCTTCAATTTATGGAAAACTGCATAGATTATTAGTTACAAAGCTGTAATCAAATCATAAATACTTCATTATGTCTACACATCATACACTGCTTTTTGTTCCCACATTTAAAAGCCATTGGTTATTTCACAGCACCACAAATCCACACAGCCTTAATAACGCTCCTAAACATGCTGAAATGTAGGTGAATCTGGATGTGGGGGATGACAGGAATAGGGAAGAGCATTAAAAAAATTATATCTAAGTTTGTCTGTGCTTCTAGCACATAAATATAGGTATAAAATAACTGGTTTTCATCTAGGGAAAAAAAATCCAGTTAATTCTGAAATGTCTCCTATACACAGGCAGCTACTCGTAAGCAGAAAACAACATTTGGGGCATCAGAAACATACCTGGCCTTTTGCTATGAGGTAGGCTATGATGGGCATGTGTTGGAATAGCACTGCTAAATGAATGCTACTGAATCCTTCCCCATCAATAAGACTGGGATCTGCTCCACATTTCAACAATAACATGACCATCGGAAGGTGTCCTTGTCTACAACAATATGTGAAATGAAACTATGATTTAATGATGATTAAAAAAATTGATACTTTAATGAAAGCATTGCCTTACTAATTCTCATAGGCATCCCACAAAATATTTCAGCTTCTCACAGCTTTATTTAGGAAATTACATTAAATACATGCAGCCTAATAAATGAGCCTAGGGTGAAGCATTAATTTAGACTACATTGGTTATTCTACAGTAACTTCTCCTGTGAGCAGTCATCCAAACCTCTGACTCTGGCAAAAGACTGACAGTCCAGAAGAAAGCACTCATTTTCCAACAGGAGACTTTTCACTCGGAGAAGTTTTCCCAGAATAATTACTTCAGGTTATGTTTTCTCCAGACAAGCAGAGAAGCTTTGTTCTCTGAATCTCAGAAAACGCTACCACAGCTTTAAATACCGACAGATTTGCAGTTAGGGGTTGCAAGCAGCACTACCTGATCGTCCAGTGCAGGGGTGTAGAATTCAAATCTCCACCAAGCTGATCCACTACCGCACCTTTGGAAATGTAATATCTGTGTAATAACAGCACAATAAGGTCAGGAGCAGATAAAATAAAATAGCAAAACATTATACAAAAGATAACATATCTAAAGGAGTAAATGACTCATAATAAAAAAATCACTGGAGAAGCAAATGGACAAAAGTGGTTTAGCAGTAAAAAATGCTGCTTCAAGAAAATGTTGAAGAAAAAATAGAGTCATTAGCAAGGTACTTCTAAAATCAGCTTTCATCTTTGTTACAGAAAAAAACGCAGAAAAATCTAATGATTTCATGTACTACATGAGTTCACATATAAAGAAACGGGCTACCTTTACATTTCAGTGACATTTTCACTAAGGTAAGTGCATTAAAATTTGAATTGTACCCTTCTCTTCTCAGGCAGTGCGTTCCTTTGTTTTTAAGTACAAAAGCAACAACGTGATTATAGGCAACAGTGGCAGAATATACTGTGTTACTGTCACAAGGACTCCCAGCTTACTTTACCAGCTCCTGTCTGTTGTTTATTGCTGCCCAGTGAAGAAGAGTCACATTTTCTTTGTCTGGTTGTCGAACATCATATCCTGCTTCTACCAGTTCTTTGCATCGCTCTAGCATTCCATACCTTAAGTGAGAAAGAAAAAAAAATCAATTTACTTATCATTTTTCAGTATTCTCCAGTCTGGAGACAGTTGCATCCAAAAGAAAAAATACATCTTAGTAAGCATCACCCAGTAGTTTCTACTGGAGCAAATTCCACATTGCATTCAATGGAAGTATTGTAAAAAGAGTGGGGCTGTGCCTTGATGAGTAGAATTTTCTACTTAAACAAAGTTGCTCAAAATGTTTTTATTTACAACAGCAACAGTAAGTTATTTTTCTTCTTCCTCTACAGGAAGAAAATGAAACTGAAAACATTTCCTGTGGAAAAATATCCAGCCTGGCTCACATTTGAGGACACTCCCATCTATTTCAACACTCTGCACACTCAGAACATGTACTTACTGTGTAGCCTTGACAATGCCACAGGTGCTGGGGTCTTCAGCAATGGGATATGGGCCTGGGAGACCTTTATCTTCATGGACGCTGTGGCTGCTGTGCATATGAAGTCGATGAGGCTCATGGCAATGGCTTTTACACTGGCAGTTAACAAAACAATTATTAACTATTATTATTTATCGGCTGCACACCACACACACCTCTCCCTTTACCAGAAGCACTCACTGGGCATAGTATGTTCTGTTAATACAAACGAAGATGTTAATTCAAAGCACAGGTAAAGCCTCCTGGCAAGAGACCCATCCTTTCATTTGTGCATGACAGCAGGGATGGGGTTAAGGTGCATTAGGACAAATTACAGAGGCGTTCAGCACCCTGCAGAGCTGGCTCCCGACACAGCAGCCTCACTCACAACACCGCTACCATTCCAGAAACCACAAGCTACGGCCTTGGGGCAGGGTTTGAAACGCACTTGGCAATCACAGTGCCACCCGTGCAGCCAGAAACCCGACGCGAGGGAACAGACAAGGCACACGCAAGGCACGACACGAACGGATCCTTCCCGGTAGCCCCCGCCAGATCCCGGCGGCACCGCGGCCGCCCCGGCCCCTCCCACGCCGCCTGCCAGAGGCCCGCGGCCGCATACCCCGGCCCGGGCAGCGCCGGCTCTCAGCCCCGCTCCAGCCCATGCGCTGCCCGCGGGCTCCCCGCTCACCGCCAGGCCGCTCCCCGCCATGCCCGCGGCCCGCAGCTTCCTGCTCCCGCTTCCTGGGCACGGCTGCGGGGCGGGGCCAGGCAAACACGGCCCGGGCGGGGCGGCTCCCGAGCGGCTCCGGGGTGGGGTAGCCCGGGGAAGCCCGGGGGAGCCTTCCCTGAGGCTGTGCCTGCCGCTGCGGAGCCGCTTGGGCGAGCAGATTGGTGGCTCCCAGGTTTGTTCAGTTGTGCCTGAAATGGCTCCTTTCCTTTGTTAATGATATAGTTAGTAATTCGTGTAGATAAAATATATATAGACTTCTATAAAATATATGAACCAAACCGGCTCTACATAGGGAGAAGCGGGGGTAGGAATTTCATTCTCAGGATGGCAAAACCGCGGCAGACTGGCAAGGAGATACCATGACATTTACATACAAAGGAAACCTCGGCTGCACAGGAGATGGGGGTTCATGGAGGCATGTGTCCAGTGACACCCGAAAGATGGTGGCCCGGACCTGATATCCATCTGAGATAACCGGAGCCATCAACACCTGCCGCCTGAATACAAGATTCCGGGAATCGGGGAAATGCATTGATCAGTTCCCGGACGAAGGCTTTGTGCAGCCTGGACTGAGGAAGAGAACCAACTTGAATATGAAGAGCTCAAAAAGGAGACAAAGGGACTCTGCCGCGGGCAAAATAAAGAGTATAAGAACTGCAGCCCCGGAACAGCCAATGTGGACGCATGGGGATTTGGTGCACTAGAGGCCAGATCCACATCCACCCAGCCTATCTCCCGGGGATGTTGCGCTGTCAGTTTGATTGTTGGCTGTCGGGACTGTAACACGGTCGCGAATAAATTCCTTTTTATTTTATTAGAATTGGGCATATTTCATTTTTACCTATAACACCTTTTACCCAGGCAACCACACCAAAAAACTTTCGTTTTCACACAGGATCCCCCCAGGTAGCAGAGAATACAAGAATTTTCTGTTGGCGAATTTTTCGGGACTTGAGCCTCAGCAGCTGGAAACGGTCCCTTAGTGAAGGCTCTGGAGCACATCTGATGAGGAGAGGCTCAGGGAGCTGGGGGAGCTCAGCCTGGAGAAAAGGAGGCTCAGCGGGGACCTTCTGGCTCTCCACAATTCCCTGAAAGGAGTAATGTCATCTCCTTGCTGGCCCTGTTCCCACAGGAGTTCAAGGCCATTTGGGACCATTTCCACCCCCAGCTGAACCCCAATGTCCCCTCATAATGGCCGCCAGGGTGAGAGAGGAGCCGCCATTTTAGGGCAAGCTGTGAGGGGCAAGTGGTCACTCCCTGAAGAAATGGGGATAAACTGGGAAAACATCCAAACGTGTCAAACATGCACAAGCTTCCCAGGTGAGGTGGGACCCTGGCAGCCCTCAGAGTGATGCCATCTCCTCTTGCCTGAGGAGAAAGCCCAGCATGGGGTGACCATAGACCTCTAGCTCTCAAGCATCCTGTGGGGACTGTGGGGACACAGGGATCTCCTGCTCTGAAGGAAATGTGTCATTGTTATGAATAGAAAGTTATATTTTTTTAGGTTGCAGAGTTAAAAAGACCCTTGGACAACTTGCAGTCACTACTCACAGGTCATCGGAAAAGGGATAATTATCTCTCCCAGCTCAGCTTCCAGACCAGGGCTGAAACACAAAGATCTTGCCATCCTATCACAATGGTGTCCTGTCTGGCAGGATCATGACTCAGAGCAGGTCTTCAGGGAGAGTCTGGGAGAGCCATTCAGGGCACAAGAGTGTCAGCAGCCCTCATAAAAGGGCAGAAAACTGAAAGAGTTGGCACATTACCAAAAAAACCCTCCACATTTATTTCTAAAACCCTGTTTTGGTAGGTCAGAAGAGTAGGCAAAAAGCGGCACAGCTTTATTAGATGGCACCTGCCCACAGGAAGAAACCTGGGTGCTTTCCTGTCAATGGTTACTGCACTTAGCATCACCACCAGTTGTTTTTAAGGCAGCAGAAGATATATTTGAGAGGGTACACTGAACCCAGCATAATGGGAGTGACTTTGGCATCTCAACATTTCCCGTGGGCACCATGCACATGATTTAGGATGCTGCAGACTCAGCTGGTCAAAGGTGCAGCCTTACCTCCACTACAGGAGAAGAAAGAGGAAGAGTTCATCAGGGCTCAACCTGAAATGCCATTTTGTTGCATCTAGTACTGTGCACAGCTTTGGTAAGAGACCAACGTATCTGTCCCTGACCCACAAGAGCCCTTGGAAAGCAGACACCTACCCGTGTGTCACTTCAGAAAGCACCAGGAAGCCCTTGTCACTTTGTTGAAATGCAGCTGTTGTTTCACTGTTGCATTTCTTGGCTCGGTAAAGCCCCTCCTACCCGCACTACAGCCGTGCGCCAGGCAGCGGCCACCGCCTTGCAGCCGACGGGCCGGCGAGCGGCAGAGCTGGGCCGGCCGAGCGCGCACGGGCGGCTGCAGGAGCCCCCGCACAGCGGGGCAGGGCGGCACCGTCACTGTCCCCGGCGTCGTGGGCTGGACTCTGCTCTTGATGAGCGCCGGGGCTACAGCCCGAGGCGTCGCACAGGGGCGTCCCGGGAGCAGCTGCAAGCCAAGGAGGGCTTTTTGAAGCCGTGCCATCAGAGGCACTGGAGACAGCCAGCGACTAGGCTGCTCTTAGGGGCCCTGGCCTGGCCTGGCCATGCCCCTCAAGAGCCCCGCGGGAGC